>NW_004955418.1:5321837-5359266 GCF_000276665.1 Chinchilla lanigera
AATGATTTCATTTCCCTGTGGAAGCTAAAGCAAAAGGCTCTCTCTCTCTCTTTCTCTCTCTGTCTCTCTCTTTCTCTCTCTGTTTCTCTCTCTCTGTGTCTCTGTCTCTTTCTCTATGTCTCTGTCTCTGTCTCTCTCTGTCTCTCTCTCTGTCTCTCTCTGTCTCTGTCTCTCTCTAGAAAATGATTTCGTTTCCCTATACAAGCTAAAGCAAAAGGCTTTCTCTCTCTCTCTTTCTCTCTCTTTCTCTGTCTGTTTCTCTGTCTCTCTGTCTCTCTGTCTCTGTCTCTCTCTCTGTCTCTCTCTGTATTTTCTAGGAGAAAGTGTTTTACCAGTTTAGAATGAGACAATCTGATATTTAGCCACCTGCACCAGCTTAATGTAACAATTTTTTCACCAAGAAAGCTTCAAAAATCTAATTACTTTCTCCTTCAGTTGTTTTATGTGTTTATTCTCCCCTCTGAAAGGTTACCACTAGCAAACAAGTCTGTCAGGTAATATCCAGCATTCTATCCAGGACTTAATAGTGTGGGTCCCCAGGATAATCCAGGATGAAGGAATTTGTCTTCAAAGTGTCAGAGGAGAGAGATAAAGTTTCCACAGTCAACATTAAATCTTTGATAGTAGCTCAAAAATAATTGAAATAAGAAAATACTAGATATGAGTGCACATGCACCAACTTTCAAAACTGAAAGTAAAATCCTTCTAAGAATGCAAAATGGAGATGCTATGGAATTTGTCAGGGCTGTACTGCCGGTGGGACCAAGTCTGGTGAGAATAAAAGTAAAGTGAGTGATGGGCAGTTTTATGCAAGATGCAGAAATACAAAAAAAATAAGGTAGAAAGGAGGAACTGTTAAAGATGAAGGAATTTTTATATTGCACGAAGCCATGAAAGAGCTGGTGTAGGAGTGAGAAGCTTGACTAGGAAAAAATATTAAAACAAGGATGCATAGGCCACAGACACTCCGAGATTTCTTTTTTTTATGTTTTGTAGAATTTATTGTTTGTAACTTTTTATTAGTACATGTTTGCAAAACACAATGATTACATGTATTGTGCAGAGTTGGTTTACGTGTACATAACACATCTTAATTCCTTTTTCATCTCCTACCCCTCCCCACCCTCCCTGCTCCCTCCAACTCTTGGTCCTCTTCTGTTTTGCAAAAGCTCTATTTCCACTTCTCCCTTCTGTTCCTCTTTTTCACCCCCTTCCTCTCCACTCCCTTCCTGTCCTTCCATCTCTTGTTCTAAACTGAGCACCTTTACAAGATGAGTAGCCCATAAGATCAGTGTCCATTTCCACAAACACCTTGCACAAAGTCTTTGGGATTAATGGAACAGAGACGAGAGTTAGAATTCCAGTTCTCCTCTTAATTCGTGGAGGGACCTTGGGAAGTCCTTCATTTTCTCTAGGCTTCTACAAACTGGCAGGGTGACACTGAGTCATCTTGCAGGGTTTTTAAAGTTGTAGGTACACCTTTAGAAATTGCTATAAAGAAGTAGTGGGGACTTTTAAAATATACTTTCCTTCATGCCTTTTCATTCAATACAATTTACTGTGGTGGGATTTGGACTGCTTTGTTTTCTAGCACAAAAATATGGATTATATAATACATACTTTTCTCTTTATCATCATTTACTGCACACAAAACAAACGGTAAATACAAATATGTGCAATTTGCAGAGAACCTGGATCCAAGCCTAATTGTGTATGGAAATCACTGCTTCAGACTCATACTGAGCTAAGTTTTGTATATAATTTTACCCCCTGTGTACTCACGTTTGGATGAATGGCATATTTACCTCTCTCTGGAAGAAAAGACACTTTGTCACCAAATATTTGTGGAGCAGCTAAAATGTTATATCAGCAGCTTTAAAAGATCTGGCATTAACTCCATGCTAAACCTGATGGCGTTTTAACTTAATTTTCTCTATCCTCGTTTCAAAACAAAAATCTAAACACTGAGGTTATGACACTTCAAAAACAATCCACAAAACTGATTCTGGAAACCTGCATGTTCATTTCAGAAATGCTATGGTCATTTATCTTTAGAGTCAAATCCCTCACTTCCGAGACAGGTGATACTAGTGTACCTGCCTGCAATTAGCTTTAAATGCCAGTCACTACTTAGACATTTAAGGAAAAAGGGATTTTTGAGAAGAGCATAGACTGGCCCTATCATCACACAGGTGAGGAAACCAAAGGGGTGCAGTCCTGCTCTCTGCCCCTGTGAATTGTCCTTACAGTGTATTTATCAAATGTCTATTTGGATGTAAGGTATTTCACCAGGTGTTCACAGGAAGCTACAGACCAAAGACATGATTTCCATTCTCAGACTTGAAAGCAACAAGACAACTGAGCCCAAGTCACCACACAGCTTGGTGCGTGGTACATGGTAAGGGCTCCTTTGGGGCTGAGTGGGAGCTGAGACGCTCATTCCTACCCTTCCTGTCCCTTTGCTTGAATGATCACCTTCTGAGCACAGATTGTGTATCAGATGCACGAGCTTGTTTGTGGGAACCTCTATTTCACAGACACTGCGTTGGTAAAGGACACTGCTCCCCTCCCCTACTGCCCCTGGGAAAGGGAAGGACCTGGAGCTCTCCCTGGAGAGCCTGTGGAAGGTTGACTGATAAGGGTGGTGAATGAGTTTTTAGGAGCTAAACTGGTACAGTACTCAGGTGCACAAGTGTGGAGATTAATTAATTACAGGGAGGAACTGGGAAGGGAAGGAGAAACTAACCGATGTGTACTGAGCGTAGTAATTACGTACCAAGCATTTAACTAACACTAGCTTGTTTAATCCTCATAATAACTAGTTAAAAACTATTCTTCCCTCCTAAGTGGAGTGCACAGGGCGAAAGTGTTAACTGTTTCATTTTAGATGGCACAGCTTCTGTAAACACCAAAGGTGGGGTCAGACCTTGTCTTCCCCTCTCACTGTACCAAATGCTGCATCAGGACAACTGAAGCTGAGTTAAAGGCAGACACACCGTCAACTACAGCACAATGGGTACAGAATGCATCCTATGCTCTTTCCCAGGAACAAGTAGGGAAGGGAAGAAAGCAGCTGATCAGCAAGCTGTTCCAGACCACAGCGTGGCTCGGGAGCTGTGGCGTAGTCCAGAGAAGTTATGAAGCCATGAACAGGCACCTAGCCAAAACGAGAGGCTGCAGCTAGGATTCCCGCCAGAGAGAACAACTGGACTCACTAGGCTTCTTGGAGACAGCACGCTGTTTCTTAAAAAGCCAGCTGAGTTTCTTCTGGGCAGGACCTTATGAGGAGAAGCCCAGCAAACAGAACTGGACTGGCAGGGCCCAGTGAAATCATACTTGAAAGCACTGCCCAGATCTGCAGCAGCTTTTACCACTTGACTATGTGTAAACAGAAGAGGTGAAGCAGGAATTTAGAGATGATGGGGTGCAGGTTTTTGAACTAGTGCTGTTTGTTTTGTGTTATTTGTATGCACCGAGCAATTGCCATATAACTTACATGGCTAGGACTGAGTTTTATTCTTGCTCTCATGCCCTTACTTCGCTGCTTTTTTATGATCGAAATTTAATAAATATGGATGATTGAGTAAATACTCCAATTACATCTTACATACATGGGAATTTTAATTGTTATACAACCAATAGAAAATCAAACTGGGACTCTGTAACCTTATTTAGCTTAGTTCTTTCTTTCCTTAACAAAGACCGGAAGCTCAGAGTACACACTTAATATTTGTTCAGTGGGTAACTAGGGGTGCCCAATTCAGCTGCACTTCTGTTTGCCATTTATTAAGAGCACAGGGACGGGGATTCTCAGTTCCTGGCTCTGTTTGTGGCGTTGTACAGGTATACAGCTTTTCAATACACGGAGCCTTTTTCCGGAGCACACAAATCCAAACTGAATTTGAGATGTTTCAAGTCCTACAAAAACATTTGTTTTAGGCTATTTAGTAAGCCAGAGACATATTTTAAAAGAAAAGTTATACTTCTAAAATAGATATATGTACATAAATAGTGCCCCCCCCAGCAAATTTATTTTGACAAGCTACTAGTTATGAGGTCACCATCTTATTCTACAAGTTCCTTTAAAGACAAAAGGCAACAGGGAACAACAGCAAGCACAACCAGTGAAACTTCCATTACTTGCAAGAGAATCCATCATCCAGGTGTGCCACTCACCAGCTGAAAAAAACTGGATTTTACTTCTCAACATGTTCTAGAAATTAAGAAAGGTTAACAAATATCTGCTGTTAAAATTCAATGCTGAAAAAAATAATGTTCATCTGAATGCTCTGTCTGGTACCACCATGTTTTCTCATTTCAATTTTAAAGTGTCTCATTCTCAGCTTTACATACTGGAGACTACACTCAATAGATATTAGAGAAAGGGGAGTTTTTCTCTGAGAGTTTGTAGCAACTATTTCCTTACTAAACTAAGCTTTTTGTTTTCATCTCTGTCTCAGCTAACAAATTATTTAAGATCTTGTAACAAGCAATTGAGAATCTAAATGTTACAAGTGCTCATAAGACTCTCTAAATTAAATATAAATTTATGATGTAGTGACTAATAAAGCCTCAACCTAGCTTTACAAATATAATCTATGGTCAGTATTGCCAAAGGTTGTTCTAAATTTACTAACAAGAACAGAACAATGTAACACATAAAGGCAACATATTTTTTCAATGTCACTGCATGAGAACAGTTACACGCAGCATGAGAACTATTATAAAAGCATTCATAAAACTCCCCCCAAAAGATTTCACGGTATGCTACTGAACCCTATCAAGCAATTTCGGTTATTTTCCCTTTAAAAAAAACACAAAAAGATGAAAATTAAAGGCATATTGCCTGCATGCAGCGCTAATCTATGGACGATGTAAAAAATCCTGCCAAACTAAAATTAAAAAGAAAGCAGTATTATAAGCACATAAAATGTAGCTTTCACTTAGGACAACTTTGTAATGAATTAGTAATATTAAAGACCCTGAAACAGATATGCCCTAATTTTTCCTACCAAAAAAAAAAGTTTACTGGGAATAATCCCAGTCAGTGATTAGCCTGGAGTCAATTAGGCAGTTGTCATCCTTACGGTAGAAGCTGCTCTTATTTTTAAATTAATTATTCATTTATTCAGCAAACACCCATTTTTGCATTGACCATGTGATGTGTTGAGAAGATGCAAAAGTAAACGGGCAGATGTGGCTTTCACCTCAGGCAGCTGCCAGGTTAGTAACACACTAATTCAGATCAACTTTTGCAGCTCGAGAGCAGGATGATCACCTGTAAGAGTTTGGAACTGGCCCCTCCCAACAGCGCTCAGAAGGCTCAAAAGGAATAATTATATTCATATTTGCACAGGAAAAGCACAGAGACATTCCCCAAATCAGACAAATATTAGTGGTGAGAATGGACCGTGTTTCTTTCTGCTGTCTTCTAGACTTGACTCAAATCTGGGAAAGACACCTCTCTTTGATCCCAAAGTTGTAGTTTAAGCCTGAATGGAGCTACTAATGTCAGAAATGTGGTAGTTAAGGCAAGGTCCTGAAGATGAGGTGAGATTTGAACTTAAATTTAAGAGCTATGAAGTGATCAGAACGTTTGTTGATCTACAAGCATAAGCGAACAATTTGGTGAACGCTGCTGCCAAGGGCCATCCAATGGAAAGGCAAGGATATTCAATACGAGAAGCGGTGTGTCAAAGCTGAGTAACAGTGTGTGACAAGTTCCAATCTTCTCAGCGCAGTCAGTAGGCTGTGAGCTATGGTTGAGAGGTGTTTTAAAGGGCACTGTAAATCATGGATCACAAACAATGCAATTTCATTGAAGCTGTGTGATGTGTCGCTTCAGATTCCAGCCTTTTAAGAAATGTCATTATAGGAGACGAAACTTGAGTTTATAGTTATGATCCTGAGGCCAAGGTTCAAAGTCCTCAATGGAACTCACCCAGTGTTCCACATGAGAAAAAAGCACATCGGCCAAGATCCAACATCAAGGGGATGTTGGTTGTTTTTTTGTTCTAGATGGAATTGTGTGAGCTAAGTTTGCATCCACTAACCCTACAGGGAAGCTGAGTATCATAAGGATTTATTAGAGCATTTAATAAGCAATCTGCTTAAAAACAGTCTGAGAAATGGGCAAAGGGTTTCATCCCCCATCATGACATCACCCCTTGTCATACATCACTTCTGGTATCACCATTTCTGTCAAATAAAAACATTACAGTGTGTCCTGTTCCACCTTATTCCCCAGACCCGCCACCATGAGACTTCTGGCTCTGCCCCAAAGTCAAAATAACTATGAAAGGTAAACATTTTGCATTGATTCAGGACAATGAGGCAACCATGGCAGTACAACTAAGACACACAAAAGAGGACTTCCAGAACTGCTGCAGAAAGTGCAAAGATGATGACAAGTATGTTTGGAGTGAGGGGGAAAGGCTTGAGGGGGATTAGCAGCAATGTGTCTTTTACTACAATATATTTTTAAAGTTAAACATTTATTGCATTTTTGTTACACCCCATTTTTTTATTATTTTAAAGAGAAGAAAACAAAAACAAACAAAAAAACCACAAAAACTATAAAAACAATCCAGAATTTCAAAACTAGATGATAGGAAATCAACAGTGGTTGTTGTATTGCTTCTTGTTATCTTCAAAGTAGTTGCTCATATTACCAGATATAGGTATGCAAGATTGATCAAACAATTAAACATTAACTGTTCCTATCAATAAACCAATAGAAATTAGTAGTACAATTATCTTAGCCATTTTATGTGTGTGTGCATATATATATGTATATATATATTTCCCTTCCTTCTTTCTTTTCTCCTTTCCCTCATCCCAGCTGTTCTCTCTTTTGAGCAGTTTCTTTGCCTCTCACAATATCTATTGTACCTTTCAGTTTTTATTTATTCTTTCAGATGCTTACACTAGGGAGACAATACAGTGTTTATACATGCAGGTCGATTTATTTCACTTATGAGTATAGTCTCTAGTTGCATCCATTTACCTGTGAAAGCCTCGAGTGTATCTTTCTTTATAGCTGAGTAATACTCCATTGTATAAAAATACCAATTTTTTCTTACCTGCTTCTCAGTTGATGGGCAGTTTGGTTGTCTCCAAGATCTAGCTATGACAAATTGCACTGCTATAAACATGGGTTCACATGTATCACTGTGGTATGATGTTTTCAATTCTTCTGTGAAAATACCCAGAAGAATAGCTGGGTTGAATGGGACCCCTAATTCTAATTTTTTAGGGAATCTCCAGACTGATTTCCAAAGTAGTTGCACCAGTTTACATTGCCATCAACAGTGGAGAAGGGTTCCTTTTTCCTCACAGCCCCTCCAGCATTTGTTGTTGGTTGATTGCTTGATGGTAGCCATTCTTTCTGGGGTGAGATGAAATCTCTGTGTTGTTTTAATTTGCATCTCTTGAATGATCAGTGATGTTGAACGTGTTTCCATGTATTTATTTGCCATTTGTGTGTCTTCATCTGAGAAGTGTACAGTCATCTCAGATGCCCATTTTTGGATTGGGTCTTTGAATTTTGGGTGAGGGGTCTGAGTTTTTCAATTCTTTATATGTTCTAGGTATAAGTCCTTTGTCTGAGGGACAGTTAGCTAAAATGTTTGCCCACTCTGTGGGCTGTCTTTACTCTATTGTGATTTCTTTTGAAGAGAAAAAGCTTTATAATAGGATGAGATCCCAGTTGTTGATTATTTGAAATGTTTTCCATGCAGTTTGGGTTTTGTTCATGAAGACCGTGTCTACTCCTATGTCTTCAAGATTTTGATCTACTTTCTCTTCCAGTAGATTTAGTGTTTCTGGGTTAATATTTAGATCTTTGACCATTTTGACTTTAGTTTAGCACATGGTGATAGATATGGATCTAGTTTTAGTCTTCTGCATGTAAAGAGCCAGTTTTTCCAGCACCATTTATTACAGAGGCTATCTTTCTTCCAGTGAACATGTTTGGCCCCTTTGTCAAAGATAAGGGCTCAGTATATTTGTAGCTGTGTCCGCATCTTCTAATCTGTTCCTCTGGTCCTCAGGTCTATTTTTTTGCCAGTGCCATGCTGATTTTATCACAGTAGCTTTGTAGTATAATTTCAAGTCAGGGACTGTGATACTTCCTGACTTGTTTTTGTTGCCCAGGATTTCCTTTGCTATTCTAGGTCTCTTCTGGTTCCAGATGAATTTTAGGAGTGTTTTCTCTAGTTCTATGAGGTATTCTAATGGTATTTTGATCAGGATTGTATTAAATCTATATAACAATTTTGGAAGTATGACCATTTTCACAATGTTGGTTCTCCTTATCCATGAGCAAGGAGTATCTTTCCATTTTCTGATATCCTCTTCAATCTCCTTTTTCAGAGTACTGTAATTTTCAATATATAAAACTTTTACTTCCTTTGTTAGATTGATTCCTAAATATATCATTTTTTTGGATGCTATTTTGAAGGATGTGTCACACCCCATTTAAAGCAAATATTTTCTGGGTGTGGTGGTGCATACCTAATTCCAGCACTAGGAGGCTGAGGCAGGAAGATCTGGAGCTCAAGCCCAGCCTGGGCAAGACCCTCTCTCAAAACAAAAAGTAAAAATGGACTGTTGCTTAGTGCAAAGAGCCTAAGTTCAATCCCCAGTAACACACACACACACACACACACACACACACACACACACATACACACAGCAAATATTGCCGAGATGACCCAACGCTACCTGACAAGATGAAAAAATAGTATTTATGGTATGTCTGATAGTGATTTAAGCATGCATAAATGAGTTCTTCAAAAAAACCTGTAAGGGGGCTGGGGATTTAGCTCAGCGGCAAAAGTGCCTGCCTGGCAAGCGCAAGGTCGTGAGTTCGGTTCCCGGTACCGGAGAAAAAAAAAAAACCTGTAAGGTAGCTTTAATCTGTACTTTATAGATAGGAAATTAAGATAGAAAAATAAGTAATTTCCTTTGATAACACAGCTTATAAACGGCCACAGTAGATTTGGAACTAGGCAGTTTGACCCCAGAGTGTGCTACCTCTGCTAAGAATGAGTTGAGAGGTCTAAAGGGATATATGTTTGCACTCACTATTCTTTTTCGTTCAGTTATTATGGTACATAAAATGATAGTAACATGGCTCCTTCTCTACACCACAGTGCTAGTGTGGGGTTTCATAGGTGACATCTACTTTCTTCTCTGCTGTCCCCTAGGAAAAGTTCCCTGTCCATACCCAGGGTGTTAGTCAGCCTTTCTGTTTCTGGGACACAGTAGAGCACCTGACACCCACGATGTAAAGGAAGAGAGGTCTCCTGGTTCAGGGGATTCGGTCCACAGTCAGCTGGACCCGAAGCAGATATATGGTGGTGGAAGAGCCCGGCAGAAGAAAATTGCTCACCTATTGACAGCCAAGAAACAGAGAAAGGAAGAAGAACAGAAGTAACCCTATGGCTTTCAGGTCACACCTCAGCACACTCAGCCACAAAGTCAAGAGTGGGTTAACCTCAGGTTGAGAAACTAAGGCAAACTCCCTTTGCAGGGCAGCATTTTGGAGAACTGTAGATTTAGCCAATGATTTTTTCCTTGCATACGTGAAACAATACATAGGAGGAAAGAGAAATGAATGTTTTTCTCATTCTAAAGTATGCTTTAGCACCCCAGATATGGTGTTAAGTAATCCATTCAGTCAGAACTACTTTTGGCTTTACCACAATCTTCTGTAAAAACTACTACGTGAGGCCATTTTTCATTGAACTTGAATTACTGTATTGACACTTAGAATTTCTTAATCATATTCAGGAAAAATCAACAGCTATTTGGGTTTTAAACATGAATATTTGGTCAATTCCACAATGAATGTGGAAATGGGAAAATAAGTGTATTTTGACTTTCATATTATTCCTGCTGTCAGGTCACCAGAGATTATGTCTGGTTGGAAATGAAGTCAACATGATCGGATTTGGTGACTAAGCAGTCTATTATCTGTTAGTTTTTAGAGGTCCATGAGCAGAATCCATGCCATAGTTTATATTCCATCTTCACAGCCTTCTCTGTAGTTTGATGAGTGTCCTTCCTGTGTGAGCTCATTACATTACCCAGTGGGGTTAACCTTACTAGTGGGACATTCCCGCAGAGCTTTCGGTATAAGTTGAACACAGGGACAACTGCTTGTGATATGTGGGCAGTCAATGTTGTACGTGTCCAAAGTTAGTTTTGAACCATGGAATCATGTGACAGAACAATCATACGGCCCTGCCTTTTCACCTCTGTTAGAGTTCACTTGCTGTCATTATCCTTTATCCTGCCGATGGTCTTAATAGAAACAGGAACTCTTTAAGAGAAATAGCCTTCAAAGCTTCATTCCCACATCCTTGCTGTTTTGACTGATGACACAGCTGCTAATGAGATTAGTGCCTTCCCTTCTGCTCATTTTCTAGCAGAATTAGTTGCTGCTTTTATACCCTCTGCTGCTAATTTTGCTGGCAAATCTCTTGAGGATTCCAGCCTAATTTTCTGCTACTAGAAGCAGAACTGCTGTTGTAGTAGGTCACCTAACATTATTTAATTCCTTCAGGGAATCTTGAAGAATAAAACCTTTAGGTGCAAATTCAGACACAAACATCAAATACAGACCACAGACCAATTTTTCAGACGGGGAAATTGATTACTCTGAACAGTGTAATTCCTATTTCCCCTTGGTCTTATGTCAAAGCGTTATTGTAAGTATTTAACATATCATTAATAATAATCTGTAAATTATATCATATTATACTACATGGTGTTTTATTATATTACATATTCAGATCTAACCTAGCACTGTACCTGATGCACTGAAAATACATTTTAAGTTTTTACAGAAAACAGAAACAATTTAAGGTTCATTCATGATAATGATTTAAGTTACCCTTTACTCACTCATGGCTCAAAATGTGTAGTCTAAGGATTACACCGGTGACTTTCAGCTTATTCTTTCTTGTTTATTCCTTTTCTTCCTGTCTTACAGTGTAGAACATTATCCCAAAAAATAGGAGAAAAAGATAGAGATGAGGCATTTCAAATTCCTCTGACTGCCGCTGTCAGTGTAAAGTGAGATATCTTGACAAACATGTTTCCTTCCAAGTGTAAGGAAAACTGCAGACAGGTAGGGGCCAGGGACACCCCAAAGCAACAGTGGGGACACCCCATTTGGTGCTTATCTTCTCTGCAGCCCGAGGAGCGTCACAGGAAAAGAACACCACTGGTAATGGGCTTGGAATGCGGCACTGACAACCATTCCAGTGCAGAGGAGGAGCTTATAATTTATCTGAGAATATCAGTTTAAAATGGGAAAATCCTGGCCCGGATTGGAGATAGGAGCCTTCATGGGAACTCTATCCTAAACTCAAACAAATGTTTTGATCTTTTGGGAAAGGAAAGGCCAGTAGCAAACAGTGGATTTTGCCCCAGGGTGTTAAAGGCACACATCAGATTTTGGCCATACCCTGGGCTAGATTATGGGCTAAAAAACTTTCATGTTATGAACTGAACAGTAGGTTTTTTTCTGAAGAAAAACACAATAAACTCATAACTCCACTGTAAGCCGTGGAGCCACAGCTAATTTATACTAAGTGATGTGAGGAGTGTGGAAGTAGGACCACGAACAGGATAAAAATTCAGTAAGGTGAGGGCACAACTCACAAATCAGCACCATCAGATGCCCTAGAGTGATTTGTAATTGGCATAATAGTGTAGAACAGAAAGCAGTGTACATTAACCAGCCCAGGGATGTAATCATTTGGGAAGCATTGTAATTGCAGAAAACAGCAATGAATGTTGGCTAGTTACAAGGTTGTGTTTAAATTTATAATTATTTATAATTAATTGCAGATTATGTAGAAATGTACTGGAAGCTTAAGTGGGTACCACGACAAAGTGGCACAGTAACAGCATAGCCTGCTGTACTCAATAGAAGAGAAAGAAAGGACAGAGACAGCACAGCACAGCGCATGTGGTCTTCTTTGAGTGTTAGTGTTCTGCGCCGAGCACCTACAGCCAGTGCATTCTGATAAGCATGTTTTTCTAGTAGTCTTTGTTCCAAATTCATGGTTCCGTCACAATGTCATGACTTAGGGTGCTAGCAAATCAACTCTAGCCTAAGAAACAATAACTGATGCATACCATAAATTAATGATTTTTCTTTTTCCCTTAATAAGTTAGAGAGAATTCAAGATTATCACTAGGATAAAACTGTTACTTCACACCAAAAGGTCAAGTGATTTCTTGAGGGACAAGACAGAAAAGTTGTCTAATGAATCAGAAGTTCTAAGCAAGTGGAAGGTAAGGAGAGGGGTTGAGTTGGGGCAAAAAGTACTTCTCTAGTGTCATGACGAAGTTCAAGTATTGTTTGACTGGACCTTGGGACAGCTGGTTAAATATTGTCTCTGGATGTCTCCTGGAGGCTAGCATTTGAATGGTGAACTGAGGAAATCGGATGGCCTTCCATTGCGGGTAGGCACTGTCCTATATGCTAAGAGCTTAAACAGAAAAAGCTGAGAAAAGGTGACATTTCTGTCTGTCTGACTTAAACTGGAGCTGGGACGGGATCTTCCCTTTCCCTCAGTGTTCCTGGTCCTCAGGGCTTCAGACTCGCAGTGGGATCTACAACACTTAGCTCTCCGGCTTTCAGGCCTTCATGTTACCCACGAGCTTTCCCGGGGTTCCGGCTGATAGCAGCGCACTGTGGGACTTCTCAGCCTGCCCAGCTGTGTGAGCCAATTCTGGATATTCATAAGTCTTATTTTGTGAGATCTCTCTCTCTCCCTCTCTCTCTCTCTCTCTCTGTCTGTCAGTCTCTTTGTCTCTCTCTTCTCTCTCTTCTCTCTCTCTCTCTCTCTGTCTCTCTCTCTCTGTCTCTCTCTCTCTGTCTCTCTCTCTCTCTATATATATATATATATACATGTATATATATAATTTCTCTGGTGAAGCCTGATTAATATATTCAGTTTATCTGAACACAGAACACCTCTTTTTTCATGCAATGCTTACTAAATCTCTTAAAATTCTGCAACATGCATTTGTCTTTTTTTTTCAGTACCCGAACCCCTTTCCTATCTGGGGGACCTTACCTTATAAGAAAGAGCTCAACTCACTCTACACAAGGTGAAAACATCTGAGAGACATTTTTTCCGGTCTACCCCGTAGCCAGCACATAGGCCAGAGATGTAGGCTTGACTAATCCGATGAGCCTGCCCTAGATTCTGATCCAGGAGCTGGGAACAGTAAGCATTAGGAACTGCCAAGGATTCAATCCTGGCCAAGCTCAACCAGAGACCACAGGCTCCGTGGCCTATTGGCAGTAACCTGGCTCCCAGATCCGAGGAGCTGGGTACACCAACTGCTTGCTGTCTGCGCCCACAGCAACAGAGACATGGCTCCAGATCTCGCTGGTTTAATTTGGAGCATTTTCCCCCTAGATTATGTTGACCTTAAGTCTCGCTCTTAATCTTTTCTGGAGATGTTATGATCTACCCAATATCCTTTAATTAAGTAATTTTCTGCATGAGTCAGCCAGAGTTCTATTGCCTGTGATCACAAACCTCGACTGAAACAAATGACTGAGGGAAATACAGTTCTGTGTTATTTTTAAAAATAGCAATAGAAGAGTTCTTATGACAGAAAGATTAAATAAAAAGAAATTGCACACAACTGAATGTTACTATTAACTAGCGCTGTGGCTTAGGTTTTTATTAGGTACGGCTGTTGTCACTCCAGCTTTAGAGATGCAAAAAACAAGACTCAGAGCGGCTTTGCCTGAAGTCAGTAAACAAGAGTCAGAAAATTCAGCTGTAATTCTTTTGTCTATACCAAGGAAACAAAGCTAAATAACATTAGCCACTTAGATTAAAGGATCCAAATTTAAATAGAGTTACACCAGGTAATCAGGACTTACATTATAATAGCAAAGTCCATGGTGAAAAGAGGCTCCCAAACTGGCTTAGCAATTGCACACTAGAGACCAATTGTCCTTCTATTATGTTTACTTCACAGAGTGAAGGTACTGTCTTCTTTATCATTTTATTTTTAATTGAAGAATAATAATTATATATTATATGGTTATGGGACACAATGTGCTGACTGTAATCAGTAACAATGCACTGTGTATTTCAGAATTATTAAAAGAGCAGATTTCAAATGTTCTCATCAGAAAAAGCTGAAGGTAATTAAGAACTGTTATTCTCAGAGAGACAGAGGATTGTGTTAAGGAGGTAATAACCCCCGCACAGCCAACCACCTGACAATTAGCTACTTTGATTATCCAGAGCAATGACATGTGCCTGCGGGCACTGCGGATGTCAAAGGGACTAGTTATAAACTTGTAATTGACAGATTAGATACAAAATATTCATTTGGTACTGAAAAACTGATTTTCCTTTTAACCATTATTCCAAATGCACATTAGTCACTTTAAGGTTAGAAAAACAGCTACAAGTACCCACTGTATTATCAATGAAGAAATGTAGTTTGTGTGAAACGGGCAAAAGGAAGGAATGAGTGTCGCACTCCTGTTGGCCCTTCTGTCCCCAAACATATGGAAGAAAACCTGGCTGTTGGCCTCATGTTATGCTGAACATCAAGCCATGGGCTTCAAGACTGTGAGGTATATATTAAGGCATGCAGATAGCCTTCTCTGTCCACAGGTTGTGTGTGCATGCATTCAACCAACCTTGCATGGAAAATGAGAGAAAGAGAGAGATCTATACTGAACATGTGCACACTTTTTATTCCTTTCATTATCTCCTAGAGAAAACAGTATAACTACTTACATAGCATTTGCATGGTATTAGGTATCAATTCGGTGGCATCTAGAGTTGATTTAAAGTATACTGAAGGATAGGCATGGGATTTTATATGAGGGAACTGAGAACCTGTAGATGTTTTAACTTAAACTAATTTATTCTTTAGCTGATGCCTAAAAACAAAACTTGTACATATTAATAGGATCATATGTGATATTTGAAGCATATGTACATTTAGTAATTTTTAAACTGGGCTAAACAATCTCATTTCTTCAAACACATCATTTATTTATGATGAAAGCTTTCACAACGCTTTCTTCTAGCTTTCTGAAAGGTGCAGTTCATTGGTGTCATCTATAATTGCCCCACTGTGCAGTAGCACCCCAGAACTTCCTGCTGGCATCTAACTGTAACTTAGCACGCATTGTCCTTCCGCTTACACTCCCAGGTCCCTAGTAAAGACCATTCTGCCCTCAACTTCTATGAGATCAGCTTTTCTAGATTTCCGCATATCAGAGAGAGCAGTGGTACTGTCTTTCTGTGCCTGACTCATTCACCTACCCTAGTGATGTACATTCCCATTCACGTTGCTGCAAATGGTGGAATTTCATTCCTTTCACTGACTGAAGAGTATCCCATCTTATATATCCCATTTTTTTATCCATTCATCAGTTGATGGACCCCTCAGTTGCTTCTATTTCTTAGTTATTATGAGTAGAGTTGAAATAAAAATGGGAATGCTGTTATCTCTTGGACAGATTGATTTCATTTCTTTTGAGTATGCACTAGGGAGTAGAATTACTGGTTCATACGTAGCTGTATTTTTTAAATTCTTGAGGGCTTTCCATACTGTATTCATAATGTCTAACTCATTTACCTTCCTACCTAGAGGGTTATCTAGAGGTTTTAAGGTGTTCAAAGTTCTTTTTTCTCTGCATTCTTATCAGCACATGTAATCTTTAGCATTTATTACAATAGCCGTAAGGTGATATATCATTATGGTTTTGATTTGCATTTCCCTAAAGATTAGTGATCTTGAATATTTTTTCATATTCTTGTCATTTATATGCCTTCTCTTGAGTAATATGTACTTACAGCTAGTACATATTGTTTTATAATCAGGTTATTTGGGTTTTGTTATTGAGTTTTTGGAGTTCCTCATATATTCTGAACATTACTTGTCAGATATATAAAGTACAAATATTTTCTCCCATTTTCTAGGTTATCTTTGAGGTCTGTTGATATTTCCTTTACTATCATGAAGACTTTTAGTCTGACATAATTCCATTTGTCTATTTTTTATTTTGTTTCCTGTGCTTTGTAGGCTTTATCTAAAAACTCATTGCCCATTTCAATTTCCTCATGTTTTCTTCTAGTAGTTTTAGTCTTAAATTTAAGTTTCATTTCAATTTCCTCATGTTTTCTTCTAGTAGTCTTAGTCTTAAATTTAAGTATTTAATGCATTTATAGTTTTTTTAATGTCATAGTTACTTTACTCATCATTAAGACAAAATATGCAATGCCCACAGTTAAAGGAGGAAAGGTTTATTTGGCTGACAGTTTGTAGAGGTTTCAGTCCATAACTGGCTGGCTTCAAGGCAGGGTGGCTTGACAGAGAGCCAACACAGAGGAGAACAGCTCATGGCTGGCAGAAAGTAGCAAAGCAACAAGCAACCTTAACAGCATCTTTCTGTCCCTTTTATCTTATTCAGGCTACCCAGATTAGGGTGGTGTCAAACCGACCACTGGACTGATTTAGTAATCACACACCCTTAGTCCCAGCATCACACACTCTAGATTGAGCCACCTCTGAAAAAACTCATGACTGCATGAGGCTTTAGGGGGACATCCAGACACAAACCATAACACTGGTGAAAGTTAAGGGTCTAGTTTCACTCTTCAGCATGTGGATATCCAATTTTACCAGCATCATTAATTGAAAAGACAGTCCTTTCTCCAACTATTTTCTTGGCAGCTTTGTTGAAAATCAGTGCCTGTAGGTGTATAGATTTACTTCTAGGCTCTCTATTCTACTTCATTGGTCTACGTGTCTGTTTTTATGCCAATACCATGCTTTTGGGCTGTAGGAATTGAATGCCTTGATCACTCTGAATCTAATTTCAAAGAACAAATTCTCTAGGCTGCTGCCATTCTGGAAAATTAGACACCAGTTCTGGCAGTGTCATGATCTTAGCCTTGCAAGCCTTCAGAACTGTGAATAAATTTCCATATAAAATCACCTAGTTTATAGTATTTTCATTTAGCAGCCCACAATGCCCTATAACTTGTTGTTGACTGTGTATATGAGGATCACTGACTTTTGTATGTTAACTTGGTAACCTGCTGTGTCTTTCAGGTTATTTGAACTCCTCCAGTGTTCTAAGATTTTCCAGATATGCCACTTTACAGTCTGCGTACAGACATGGCTTCTTTTAATCTATTGGTGTACATCTGGTTAATTTTTATAGTGTTACTGCACTGGCCAGTGACTCCTAGAGTGTTAAATAGGAAAAGATAGTATTCCTACCATTAGTGAAAATGCCTCCAGTGTCTCCCGTTAAATAACATGCCAGGTTGCTGTGGATATGTATGTAGTTGTACATGCATACAAACTGTATCACATTCAGAAAATATTCCTAAATTCCTAATTTGTAGTATATTTGATGTAATGGGCTTTGAATCTTAAGGTAGGTATTTTCAATACCTATAGAGATAATCCTTTGGGGTTTTATCCTTCAGAGTCATTGATATAATACATGATACTAATGAATTTCCTGGTATTTGACAAACCTTGCATTACTAGAATAAATACAACTTCATCACGATGTATTTCTTAATATAACATTGGATTGTGCTTGCTAATATTTATATAGTATTTTTGCACCAATAATCAAGAAGATAGTGATACTTTTAAAGCTTTTCTTTTCTTTCATTTCTAATTCTGTCACCATTTTACTTTTCTTTCAATTTGTTCTCTCTTGCTTTTCATTTATGCCTATTAAATTTTCATGTGTATGTACTCTTTCTCAAGCCCCTTGCAAGGTATTCAGTATTTATTTTTTATATTTTAATTTTAAAGATAAAAAATGAACAAAACAACAATGAAGACAAAATCAAAACAACACAAAACCAACAAAAACGATATATGGTCTCAAAACAAAATGATAGGAATTAACAGGGATTGCTACCTTACATACTGTTATCTTTAACAAAGTTGCTCAGTCCACCAGACATAAGAATGTAAGATTTATCAAACAAGCAAAGACAGTAACAAGTAATAAAAATAAAATTGGAAATGATGCAGAGCCTATTTTTGTCTTTTTCATTTCCTTCCTGAGTTGGTCAAGTCTGTTCTTAATTCTTCCAGTTTTATCCATTTCTGTTCTTAGATTTTTAAACTTCTCATTCAAGGTGCTTCTTTCATAGTCTCACATGTTTGAATGGTTGTATAGATTTTGCTTGGAGTGTGGATTTAACACCCTTTTCTACTTCAGGATTTGTCTTATGGGGTATGGGGGCTATTGCTCAGTTGACATATGTAATATTTTCTTTCCTGATTCTTTGCAATGGTTCTGTATACATTTGTTGCTATTTCCTTCTATTTTTATGGTACTGTGATGATTTATAAGATTTCTAGTTTAATGATGACATCCTGCGATAAAACAAAGTGCGTGTGTTTTAGGTGTCGTTTGTTCACACCTTTCAGTTGTGGGAAGAAGAACTATGAGACCTCCAGCATTGTGCATCTGATCTTACAGAACCCTAATATGTACACCTTTTGCTCCTTTTCTTTTCATTATCCAATTACAAAAGGTGCTTGCCTTTTGCTCTTTGTCTTTTTCCTTCTTTAACAATGTGTTTGGAACAATTCCTTTCACGTACCTCCTGACCCTTTTCATGACACCTACTCTGAAGTCTTTTCCCTATAGTTCATGCTGTGCTCTGCCAGATGCTGTTACCATAGTTATAGAGAAAGAGTGAACTTTGCCTTTTCTGTGGTAGTTTTTGATGAAACCTCAGCCCCTGCACTGCCTTCTCGTCCTGACTTCCCTGGAGTTTGTCTCATGGGCCTTTAGTCATTATGGAGCCAGCGCAGGACAGGGTGCAAGAGGACACAGGAGACTGCCCTGGAGTGTAGTAACTTCCTCTTTTTGGTTATGGTCACGTTAATGTTTTAGCCTTCTTTATTTTATGGCTATTCTAAAGACATAGTTTTATATAGCTTTGCATATCCTTTCTTGTTAGTTTTAACCATAGGAGATATAAAGGGGCTATGTAATCAAGTAGCAGTTATATCTTCAACCTCCCAGAAGTCACCCATTATAGCTGTTTTAAAGTTCTTGTCTGTCAGTTTCAAATATGTGGATCACCTATTTGCTTTGATTATTTCTTTTCCCTTGTTTATTGATCATATGATCTTGCCTCTTAGCATGGCCAGTAACTCTTGTTTGCAGATAGGATGCTGTGTGCAAAGGACACGTAAGGTTCCACACATTATTATATTCTGCAAGAAAATTTTCTTTTCCTGCCATGGACTAAATTGTGTCCTCCCAAATTCATGTGTTAAAACTCTAAACCCCAGTGTGAGTAGATTTGAAGATACGACCTCCTTCTAAGGAAGTAATTAAAGTTAAATGAGCCCGTAAGTGTGGGATCCTGATCTCACGGAAGCAGTGGCATAGAAGAAGAAGAAGAAGAAGAAGAAGAAAACTTTCCTCCCTCCTTGCTTCCCTGTCCCCCTCCCTCCCTCCCTCTGCCTTCCACCCTGGGTGCATACACCAAGGAGAGGCCTATGGGGGAGTGGCAAAAAGATAGCTATGTGCAAACGAGGAGGAGATTCCTAACCAGAAAGTTAACTGCCAAAATTTTGACCTTGGATTTCTCAGGATCCAGAACTGTGAGGGAATGTCTACTGTTTAAGCCATCCATTCTACAGTATTTCATTATGGTAACCCAAGAAGACTAATGCACTTCTATTAGGCACATTACAGGCACTCAATCCTTCAATACAATTGGGATTAAACTAGGAAGATCATATTTTAGTAAGACTCAATCTACTTTTCATTGTGAGCATGATGTTCTTTGCCTTTTCAGTACTAAAAGATGGCAGGGGATACATTTCAGGAGTTTTTTACTAATTTTGTGCCTTCTTGCCCTATGCTGTTTCAAGATTTGATAAGTGTTTTCAGAATTTAAAAACTGGATGTATATTTGGGTAGGTCCTTTCCCTGATAAGTTTCTAAACCCTGGGAGATTGTGGGAGAGTTCAGAACAACAAGAAGAATCAGTCATGCTCTTGAAGTTTCTCAAGTTCCCAAAACTCCATAAAATATATGAAAAGTGTTGCTGGCTTCTCTTTTTACAGCAAAGCCCCTTTGCCTGGGTCAGGCTCAGGCATCCGTGAATTTCCAGGAACTGACAAATGCCCTGAGAAGAAAAGAGCCAACAATGACATTGCCTCAGAATTGTTCTTGCTGTAGAATTTTAATTCACCTTATCTTTCTTCCTTTGACAGCTCTCAGATAGTTTTGAAATGACTTTTGTAATATTTTCCATTTACTTAAATAAGATAGTTGACCTACCGCGTCCTCCTTAGAAGCACAAGCCTTTCTCTAATCTTTACAACTGTAGCCTTTCAAAATGATCTAACAGAACTAATATGTGTTCGAATGAATGAACAAAGACATGATTTATGCCAATTTTGCCTGCCTTGCAATCTTTACTGGGCCAAGTTTGCCACTGTAACATGGAAGTCAAAATGTTGCTTTGGTGATAGAGCAAAAGTGCAGTAGCCAAGATTCAGGACTTTTTGATACAAAGGGCATATTTTTAAAGCATGAAGCCATCAGGCCCAGATAGCATAGAGCTCTGAACTCATCCTT
The DNA here is from genome assembly GCF_000276665.1 of Chinchilla lanigera. NCBI lineage: Eukaryota > Metazoa > Chordata > Mammalia > Rodentia > Chinchillidae > Chinchilla > Chinchilla lanigera. The sequence goes on from NW_004955418.1 coordinate 5,342,491, forward strand.
TATTTTCATCAACTTTTTACCTTTCAACTTCTCCTTTAACTCCCCAGGATGCGAAGTAGTGGGCGAGGTAGCTGCTCACTACCCCAAGAGAGCAGGGACTTTATCTTGCTCACTATCTTATCCCCAGTATCAAGTACAGCTCCTCACCCACCACTGAGCACAAATCATGTGAATCAGTCAATAAGTACCACTGTCCTTTCACAGACTGGCTAGAAGATTAACCTGAATAAACACATAACATGAAAGTAAAGGAAGCACTTAGTGAAAGTTATTGGCAAAAACTGATACAAATATGACTGTCCGATACTTGTGAAAAAGCATTTCACCATAACTTTGATCTAACAGAAATGGAAGTTCTACTTTAGAATAAAATAATCATCATTTGTGAGATTAAATTATCCTAACATCCCTCAAATAGAGTTCCATCCACTCAAGTAAGAACTTTTCAGAAAACAAACTGTAAGAAAAAGTTCAAAATATAGACAGCCTTAGAAGTAGTTTCAACTTCCAGCACTAACTGTAGTTACTGGCTACGTGGCCCCTACTGTGGGAACATCGACAGTTTTATTTACACATACTGAACCAAGAGCAGAAGTTATCTCAAGAAAACTGTACTTAACCGTATATATTATTTATCACTGATTTTCTTCTTCCCTGGAGAATAAAATTTGACAAGATCATTATGTAAAAGTAGCATAATTTTCTTAAAAATTACAAAGCTATATGAAATGATTGACTCTTACTAAAAAAATTTGGATAGAAAAAATCAATTTTGGGTGAAAGATATTATAATGTGAACAAACTCATTTAATTTACAGTTGATAATGTTCAACAGCAGGATAATTGGCCATAGGGGATGATTCATGTTAAATAATTTTAAAATGTCCATCCCTTCACAGTTTAATTTTCTAATTCAACTATAAATGGAGCAAACATAACGGTGCCACAGAGTATGAAGAAAATATATAAACAAATTCAGAATTTGCCCCTATTTTACTAGCAAGTGAACCAACTTCTCTGAACTTCATTGTCTTTATTCATAATATGGTAATTACTGAGAGAGCTCAGAGGAATCACTTGTCTTACAGGTGGGTAATTAGGATTAGCTAGTAGAAATTAGCAGCAGTTGTTCCAGTAAAAGAGGAACTGTGTAGAGTAGCTAGGACACAGGGAAAGGCAAAGATAAACAAGAAGAGAAAGCAGGCACAGCTACCACATGATTTTTATTCCTTTAAGCACAAGAGTAAGAAGCAAAGTGAGACTCTGGCCAGGTAGAAACAAAGGTCTGGGTCAAATAAATAGTGCACCTGGCATAGTGGTGCACCCTGGTAATCCCAGCACTTGAGAGGCAGAGGCAGAAGGATCACCTCAAATTTGAGGCCAACCTATGCCACGTGGTGATTTCAAGACCAGTCTGGACTATGTAGCGAGACCCCATCTCAAAACAAAATAAAATGTACAATTAGACTCTACTCTCATACCTTAATAATAGGATCACTGCTTTAACAAAACGACATCACAAGGAAAATGATTCCTTGAAATTTAATTACTTTTGCCTTTAGAATTATCAAGAGTAAGTCTAGAAGGGGATTAAATCACAGACCAAAATAGGTGTCAACAGGGAGAATACTACTTCTGTAGGAAAGGCTTATCTTTGTGCTGGAGCACTAGGAAAGCTCCTGGTACTGATGACCTGCTGCTACTGGAGACTGGCTTAGTGGGGATCAGAATAAGTAACATTATGTAGGCTCACATCTCCATCTTGCCACCCAGTCTGCCCAGACCACTGCTTTGAAAGAAAATCCAGAAATTCTAAGCCCTAGACTGTGATATGGTAAGTGCTACCTGTCCTGGAACCTGCTTGAAGATGTTTGGAACATCCCGGCCACCCTAAACACACCCCTGCCAGCCCTGAAGATAGCCTGGGAGGCCTGGGCCAAGGTGTGGGCTACAGTGAATGCTGACCTCATGGAGTTTTTGACTGAGAAAAGAAGAAGTGCAATGTTAGAAATACCGTATGCACTTATAGGCTAGAAAAACTAAGCAAACCAACATATTTGCCTTACAAACTAGTTTAAACTGCTTACCCTCAAAATTCAATCTTTAATTTAGAAGATTGGGCATTCTCAAACAAAGCATTAAAAATATCACTGAGACTTTAACGTAAAGAAAATATGAAGGCCTTTAATAATTAATGTTCTAACTCTTCTCTGCAATTAGATACTGCACAGTGAAAATGTGTCTCACTAAACTATATGTACAAGTCTACAGTTTCTCAAAAATCTGTTGTTATTGCTGAATGAAGGGGTAGATTAACAGAAAAAAGCCAGTTGTGAAACTACACCTACCTTGGTGATTTCAGATATAGGTCTCTGGAGGCTGTTACTTTTGGAATGATTATCATCATTCCTTCCTTTTCAGTTCTAAATATTAAGCAAACCATATAAAACTAGATACACGTGAAATTTGACTAAAACTTTAGATGTTTTTTCAAGAGAAACTAGCAAGATAAAAGGGATTATAAGGAACAGAGGAGAGTATTGTGATAAAATCACTATACCATATTTATTAGATGATTTTAAATGCTGGTGATCTTTAAAATAGAAGATTGCATTTTATTATAGCAACTGAAAATGTCATTAACTTCACAAGTATTGAACAGTCTCTGTTCTCAGGATTTCATAGTAGACCTCACTTTCATTAAATGGTAAATTTTTAAATTGTTTTAAACTGTGTTTCCCAAAACCAGATTTCAGTTGCTCTCTAAACTTCAAGAAAAGAGGCAAAGCTAAACTTTGTGTATTGCACAAGTAAGGATTTATTGGGCTAAATGGTCACTGCTCCAGATAATCTGTAATTTTGCAAGCACAGAGATACAACACTGTCCTAATAATCTATAATATTTTGGACAGAGTTACAAAAGCACTAAGAAGGAAAGCTGATCGCTGCTTTCCTAAAATTGAATTCTTGGTAGCAAGTGATCAAAATACTATTGAACTGGCTTGAAGGGGAACAAAAAGAGACAGAGAACAAAAATAGAAATTTATTTGCATGAGTACATGAGCAGTACAGAGGTACCACTCACTTCAGGTATGGTTAGGTCCAGGGATTCTAATCCGAATAAGAATTAGAGCTCAGTTTACTTCCGGTATTTAACTCAAATATCCCCACATTGTCTTAACTCTCAAACAGATGGTTTCTTTTTTAATATATACTTTTATTTTTAATCCACACATAGTAATTGTAACTATTTATGAGATACAGTATGATATTTTGGTACCTGGTTACAGTGTGCAAGGATCAGATCCAGATAACTGGCATAGCTATGATTGCTGACATTTATCATACTTATGTGTCAGAAAGATTAAATATCTTTTCTACTGGCTATTTTGAAATATCCAATTAATGATTATTGTTAAACTGTATGTGGCTGGCTTTGTAACTCCTAAGATTGCAGAGAGAGAGAGAAAGAGAGAGAGAGACAGAGACAGAGACAGAGAGACAGAAAAAGAGAGAGAGAGAGAGAGAGAGAGAATTTTTTTCCCTGTAATTTCAGCACCCAAAGTCCTTATATTGACAGTTACTGATCTGGCTGGAATAGTGTGTTTAAATGACATCAAGCATGTAGAGGCATTTTTTAACCAGTTCTAGGTTATAACATTTATACCACAGAGGTCAAAAAGTACAGGAGAGGAAGTGCAGTCCTACTCAAGACTGATGTTACTTGTTTACAATTATAGTAACTAGGCTTGTTCTCTTCTAGTCCAGGCCTGGCCGTTCCACCATTCATGCTTAAATTCTACCGCTGGCTAAAACACTTCTAAGAAATCTGTCAGCTTGTATTGTTATGCCAGTGATATATACCTAGTTTTATCTCCTTCTCAACCTTATCACAACTTGGTTTGCTGTATATTAAAATTTGGCTCTGCAGGGAAGGCCACAGTAATTTGGGTTGTTGCAGGGAAGGAAAATGTGTGGCAGAGATAACATCAGTGGGAAAATGTGTGTTAGTTTGCTTTGAGGGATGAGTCTGATTCCTCTATGCATGGGGCTTAATTGGATTCTAAAGTTTGCTCTTGTTAAAAATCACAGCCCTAAAAGAAAACTCTTTGGGGCATAGTATATGCTTGCCTTTCTGTTATTAACTGATAAAGAAAATAAGATGTTTTTAGAACACTTAGTGAATTTGTCTATGGACGAGCATATTTCATGCATCATGACGCAGATGTCAAGGGTCAGTAAAGAGTTACGTCAGCAATGCTGCTTCCAGAAGCTTCTCAAGGAAGGACATAAGCACCATGTAGCATAGCAGTAAAACGATTGTGGATTTGGAATTATAAAACTGGATTTGTGCTTGCTTTGGTCCTTCACTCCCTCTTTAAAAGGTATTAGACAATTTATTTAACTAACATATGAACCTCTGTGAAAAAAAACAAACAAAAAACACCTGCCCTATGTTACTTATGGGGCCAGTGTCAGACTCTAATAAAATGAAGCTTATTATACCTATGTCTTTCTTGTGAATAAAATGCCTCAGGGCTATATCTTACTCATTTTTGTGAGTTATAATCCCTAATTCTGTGCCTGGTAGTCAAAATATGCTTAACGAATATTTTAAAATGAACAAATGATCAAAAAGATGGATGGATCAATGAATGAATGACAGTCATCATATGTAGAAATAGATATTATTTAGCACTGCCTCAGAGAAGTTCTGAGATTGATCAATACTTTAACAATGCTTTGGAATTTAGGCTTCCTATATTTTACTCTGCATATTTTTTCCTAGGCTTCCCTTAGTAGAAAAGATGCAGAGCTTCAAGATTTAGGAAGAATAGTGACTCCCTTAGTAAGGAAACAGCCAAGAAAATTACTGCTCTCCCAGCTCAAAGAGAAACATTAATTAGGTAAGACATGGGCAAGGAGCAAAATAGAGAGCTCAGAAGAGTGAATTGTAATATAATTAACACTTAGTAATTCCTCTAAATTTCAGAGCGTAACTGTCTTGTTGCAGAACCCTTTGAATTATTTAAACCATTTCTGAAAGAAGCCTTTGAAAACCCTGGAGATGCCTTTTTATCTTTTTATAAAGGTTCTTTCCACTACCATCTAGGTTCTCCGCACAAGATGTACAGCCTGGGGAAAGGGGGCTGGATCGAGGTAATCCTGAGACAATCCTGCTGTGTACACTGACAACTGGGCAGTCTCCACCATGGAAAAATATTTTGCACATGTGAGTGTGTGGTTTCCAGAATTTTGGGTCCTGAGCTGTTAATTTTATCGTTGCTTCATTTTTTGTTATTTTTAGTTTTTCTCAGTGAGGGAAATGGTGCATTTATTAATGTTCTAAAATCATGCCAAATATAGATTGTAATATCTATTCATAACTGTAAGTGTCTGTTTAAATGTGTAATAAATACCATAAAGGGAGAGGAATGTGGTAAAAGGATTTTGAGACAGGTGCTATAAAATATTATACTCTTATTCTTGGATCTTCTGATGAAACACATGGCTATCGCCTCATAGGATTCAGTTATCATAAGAACATTCTCAGTGTTTTCCCAGCCCCGAGTACAAGGGTGGAACAAATTCCCAACAAGAACTTCTACAGTTTAAGTCAGATGAGGGATACAGACAGCAAAAAGAATCCTCTATGATCACATTTGAATTTGTTTCAAAATCACTTGTAAGAAGGCGATGTTTCTCAGTTCTGCACTGATACTTCAGGACCCGAAGTGGGTGGGAGAAGGGAGACTCTTGTTTCTCCTCCTGGAAAATACTCTGTTTCTCCTTCCCAACCCAGAGCACAGGGAAAGAACCAAAGTCACCATGACAATTTCTAGGCTAGTACCAAAGCCAATGGTCTACTACAGAGTAGAAGAGAATGAAGGTCTTAATTACCATTTGCCTTTCATGAGCACAACTGGCCCTATGGATTTTAAACACATGAAAATGCACTAGATCTCTTTAGTTTAAAAAAAAAAAAAAAAAGACAAACCTATAGTGAGATACCACTGTTATGTAGCAGAGTGACCCAATCATTTAATGGCTCTTCAGATAGGGAAGGGTGAATACAAGTAAGTACTTTTGTTAGTGAAAGTTGAATTGACAAATTCTTTGGAAGTCTATGTGGAAACATATACTGGAATGTAATGTGACCACACCAAAATCTGTATGCACATCTCTATGACTTTTCTTACAGATGCAGTCATGCTAATGTGCAAAAACATATTAAAAAGGATACTTATTACAGCTCAATATACTGTTTGTAAGAATGAAATTGCAAATAATTTAAATATGGCCTTAGTAAACTGCTTAAACTAGGAGTTTATATAGTTGAATATCATAGAGTCACTGATCGGAAGAGTATCTTAGCCACTTTGGTCTTCTGTAACAAAATAAACTATACCGGGCCTCTTAGACATTTATTTCTCAAAGTCTGGCAGCCGGAATGTCCAGCATAGGTGCCAGAGTGGTTGGATGCTAGTGGGCACCTCCCTCTGGGTTTGCTGACGGCTGCCTTCTCTCTACATCTTCATGTGGTCTCCTCTTTTTAAAAAAGACTCTAATTCCCTCATAGGTGCTCTGCTCTTGGGAACTCATTTAAATCAAATTACCTTGCAAAGGCTGCACCATATAATACTATCATATTAGGAGTAAGGGTTTCTATATGTGAATGTAAGTGTTGTGGTTTGTGTCTAGATGTCCCCCCAAAACCTCATGCAGTCATGGGGCAGGCTTCTAGAGTTTAGGATTGATTCATGGTCCAATGCTGGGATTATGGGTGTGAGTGCTACACCTGCCCTGGGTAGGTAGTTTGCATACAGTGTAAGGGAGGGAAAGAGGCTTGCTCTTGCTGCTCCTCCCCTTTTGCTCTTGCTGCTTTTACTGTCTTCCACTGCCATGAACTGTTGCCTGCTGCCATGTGCCACTCTGCCTTGGAGTCAGCTGATTATAGACTGAAATCTCCCCAAACTGTGAGCTAAACAAACCCTTCTTTTCTTAATTTTGGGCATCAGGTACCTTGCCTCAGCAATGAGAAAAAAGTAACTGAGACAGTAGGGGAAGAGGAAATGACCCAAACATTCAGCCCATATAATAGGCAGGTTCTAATATGGACTTATTCCTGAGGTATTTTGTTAAATCAAAAAATTAGATGCAGTACAATATACAAATATTCTGCCTCTCTTTTCTCATTTACTGTCCTCCAGCGAATCTGTCTTTTCTCTCTCACGGATATGCCAAGCTCATTTCAGCCTCGGGTCCTTTGTACTTGCCACCACTTCTGCCTGGAATGATTTCCTGATTTTTACCTACCTGTCTCTGCTTACCTTTCCGTTCTCTATGAAAATTCTGCCTCTTCAGAGAGGCCTTGAAGCCAGTAACAGCTTTATCATATTCAAAAAATCAGCCTGTTTTGCAGAAACTGCTCTTATTAATATGTGTGTGAAAGAGTCTATCATAGCTAAAGGGCTCCCACCCTATCCCTCATACTGAGCAACCTGCTTGACTTTCTTCTCAGTATTTAGCACTACTTGGGAATATGTCATTTTAAAACTTGTTTATACACTTACCACTAACTCTTCCCTCTGCACATACTCCAACCTCCTAGTATTTAAGGTCAGTAAGGACAGGGATTTTACAGTGATTATCCCTCTGTCTTTAATATTTTGAATCATGTCAAACAGGGAACAAATAGAGAACATTCCATAAATATTAAATGAATACGTGAATAAAGAAATATGTTACCTGTACCTTGATGTACAAAATATTCTTCTAGAAAGTTACTAAGAGGATTACTAAGCTGGTTCTTCCATGGTGGGAGCAGGAAGGAAATTCATGTTCTGGCAACAGCCTGAGAAAGAAAATAGGTTGTGCCCATGTCCGACCTGCTCCATATGCAAGGAGGTGTGGCTTTTCCCTTGTGGAGCCGTAGCATACTGCCTCTCAGTAGCTTTCATTTCACATGCATATAACAACAGCATACCTACCTTGAAAACAGAGCTGCTCTCTCACAGTAAAGATCAGGAAATATTTAAAAACCATTTCTTAGTTCCTAGCTCTCCTTCTATATGCTGCTGCACTGTGTGTGCTGGGACTACTTAAATTTCCTTCCCCAGTCTCCCCTGCCAGGCAGGCTCCTGTGAGGTTCTACCAATGGAAACCAGGCAAATACCAGGAGCCAAAAGAATGGGACCGCTGCACTTCCTGTTTTCTGGTTTCTAACAAAAGACTCTCAAGTAGCAGCTCACAGTTGGCTGCAACTTCCATCCCCATCACATTCTCCCCCGTCTGAGCACAGGTAGGGTCTGGGCCACACCATATTCCTTTGCCTCACACCTTCCCGTGTCTGCTCCTTTCCCCATATTCTGAGGCTTGAAGGTGATAGTTGCTTCCTATTGTCTCTGCTCTTAGGATTATTTCAGCATCCTCCTGCACTTTCAGCCTTCTAACATCCGTGTTGCAGAATCCAAGAAAAAGGAGTTATAGTTACAAGGGCAGAGGGGAGTCCGAGGGTGTTGCTCTTTAAGTCCTGCTGCACCTGTACAATTCCTTTAGCAACTGAGCTCCTTACTTCTCCTGAGTCTGGGGAGAACCCTCTAGGCCATGAACTGCCTAGAATGTACAAACACCAGCTTCGTGGGTTTTCTCCAGGAGGCTCAAACCCTAGTTCTCTAGGCACACGCACATCCCCACACACGTATCTTGTTACATGGGCCTTCCTCCATGCTTGTAGGTGGTAGCTGAGTCCTGCTACTGTTGCTGTCAGGCTTATCTCAGCATCCTCATTTTGTTCTTTCACCTTTCCAGCACCTGTATAAATTCCCTGTACTTCTAACTAGTATGAATTCTCTTTTTCTTCCCGGAACATCACTAGTGCAATGCTAATTTTGAGCCTTCTTTTCTTGGTCTAATTCTTTCCTCACATGACCTTTATTTAGACCCATTTATACATCCAATTCTTATTCAACTCGAATTCTTATTTGCTCTTTACATTTTAAAAGCGAATGGACACCTCAGATTTATTGTGTCAAAAAACAAACTCCTAACACACCAATCTATTACTTGAGCAGAATTATTCATTTCAATAAATAGTATCACTGTCTTTAATCCTAAATCCTTAAAATTGAGCTAGGGTCATAACTTAGTGGTAGAGCACTTGCCTACCATACACCCTGACCACCAAAAACTTATCCTTATTTACTACCATTCCCTGATTATTTGTAGTCAGTGCATCAGCATCCCATATTAGTTAGATCTCCAGAAATGCACCTCTATCTATTTCTCTCCATTTCTTCTGCCATTGTCTTAGTCCGGATGCTCTTTATCTGTCATGTTGACTACTCTAGCTCTCTTATTAATGGTCTCTATCTTTCAACTTTTGCCTTCTTAGAGTTGTTTTTCCACCTAATACCCATAATGTTTTAAAAGTATAAATCAAAATGAAAATTTAATCAGAATGTCTCATAATGACTCTAATAGAATCTGCTCCTTATCACCACTTCTGACTCCATCACCTCCCTGTCAATGGGCATTAACTGTAGGTGCCGAGGCCTCCTGGCTTGATTATTTGCCTTTTCTTCTGTTTGTTGTCCAGCAGGGCATTTGCTAGTCACTATTATTTCCCCATCATCTCTATACCTAGAATATTCTCTATACTGTAAAACATGCTCAGGAAATATTTGTTGACTCTATTAATGAATATTTTAATATCCTCTCATTGAGCTTGACGTGTCTCAGCATTCAATTCTGAAAGTATATAGAATTTTTTATCACTTTGGTGAAAATCTACAGAATTAGAGCTGTCTCCTATCTTCTTCTCCTAGGGAAATTTCTTAAGGAATAACAGCTAATGGGATCAAGACATGGTGGCACAGCTGATTTCCTTTAGATAAATAATACATAAATCAAAAAGTTAAAGATGGGGATACACTAAAATCTGCAAGATTTTTTTTTACAACCGTGAGATTCATGGCCTTTAAAAATATGTAGAACAAGATGAGACAAATGTTTTCAGTAGATCTTCAGGTGCTCTTCTCTAAAAATAACATACTTAACCACAAATCAGTGTTTAAAGCCAGATGGTTAATGAAGGCCAGCCAGGAACCTCCTATAATTCACAGTAATGAATATGGTAATGAGCTTGCATTATAAACCAAACTGCATTGTGACACACTGTATCTATTTCAAATAACAATGATTTGATTATTTCATATGTTCCGAGGCTCCAAAGTTAATTTACAGGAAAAATATTAGAAAGCCTGATGGATGAGTTATCATTCCCAGTGAATCAGCCCGAAGGTGGCCTAAATTTTATTAACAAGACCTTTTTTAAACACCAAATGCCATCAGAAATAATATAATACTCAAGCTTAGGTAGAGATTAAAATCTTTCAAAAACATGAAAGAAGTCCTATTATAGTACTGTGGTTGAAAAGGAATGTTTTTCATTCAATTCTTTGATGCCTTTGCTTTTCAAATAGGACTCTAGGAAAGGTTATGTTCTGTTGGACAGAATGCTTTAGGGACTCTTCCACTATAGAAAAATGCCAGGGATTAAATTTTAGTTTTAGTATCAAAAGCAAATATTTATTTTTACACTGAAAGTTCACCTGAACTCAGACAGGTAGTCTGGAAAGACATTGCAAGGTGCCACTGTGATGAGGCAGGAGTGTAGTGCAGTGCAGACCACTGAGCGTGGCTGCTGCTCTTGAGAGACACGTCATAACACCCTGCCTTCTTCCAAGGGGACGCAAGGCTCAGAGACGCATAGTGCCACAAAGCAAGGTCCGCAGTACACTTCACTGTTTCCATCTAAAGCGTACCAGGCTGCTCACACACTGGGTGTTTGGAAAAGAAACCATTACAATTGAAATGCATGTTTTATGCTCTAAATTTTTATACTGCTTTTATTAAACTATTATTTGCCCCTGGGAATTCTAAAAGCATACTTTTCCCCAAAATGTGCCAGAACTATAGACAGACAATCTTGGACAAATTCTGATCTATAAAATTTCTGAATTAACCTCAGCAATGTTCACTGAAGACTGGAGGTCTATTTTCTAAAGTGTATTTCTGGTCTAAGTGTAAAAAGACAAAATTGAAGGTGTGGAAACTATTTTGAAAACTGGAAGATTAAATGAATTGAATTGAGCCATTTTCCCCCACTCAGTTCTGTACATACTGGTAGCCAGACCCTTATCATACAGGGGAGAAGAGATTGAAGGACTCTGGAAAATGATATCAACCCAAGAGGAAAATTCTGAAGATGTCAAAAGCCTTTCAAGTAAATACCCCAATCTAATCAATCACAAAAATTCATAATCTATAATGTCTGTTCATATACTTCAAGTGATCAGTGAGCTATTAAAATATTACAAGCCAGGCATGGTAGTGCCTGCCTGTAATCCCAGTACTTGAGAGCGTGAGGCAAGATTACCTTGAGTTCAAGGCCAGCCTGGGCTACATAGCGAGGCCCTATTTCAAAAAAGAAAAAAAGAAAAAGGCAAGACTACAAAATATGACCAGATAATATATTTCAAATGTGAGAAAGCATTAATATATATACATGTCTAACTATATATAATATAAAATGTGAGAAGGTGACCTATAATTATTAGATAAGATTGTTGACCATTAGAAGCCAGCATGTAATTTGAGAAACAGAGACCCACACAATAGATTGAAAGCAACTTGGAGGAAACACAGACTATGCAGAAAAATTAAAACCTAAAAATAAAAACAATAAACCACCAACATCTACAGAGAATAAAACAAGAACAGAGTATTATACTAAAGAAATGTTCAGACAAAAACACGTGCTTTACAAATTAAAAATATCACAGATGAAAAGGAAAGAACTCAGTAGATGAGTCCTCAGAAGGACTCTTGAGAGAAGATTTAGAAAATGACTGACGAGCGAGAAGTTAAACTATGACTGAACAGAGGAGAAAGGCAGAGGGTGAAAATAATTTTAACTGCAAGGGAAACAAAATGCTCAGGAAAGTACCAGCGCTCACACTTTACTAATTTCTCTACTCTTTCCGTACTTGACACAGACATAATAATGCACTGCTGTGTAACATTAACATAACAAAAACTCCAATGCAGCTCTCCTGGCGGAAAGGGAATGAGAAGACTGCCTACGTGAAGAGGGGACGGAAAGAGCAGGGAACGGTGTTGCAGATGATCTCATCTCCCTCGGCCCGAAGTCATTAATAATGTTAGAAACTGGAAAACCAAGAAGGAGCAAGAGGACGGCTGTTTGGAGTTATGACACTGAGGTAAAAGTGAGGAAAGTGACTACTGCTAGAACAGACAAGATGTTGGGGAGGGCGGGAGCCATGCTGTGTTTCATGGCAAAGCTTGTAAAGTCTTTAGAATCATATGATTAACCTTAGTAAAAATAAAAACTAAAAGAAAAAAGAGAATGAGGCCAGGGGCAGGCGGGGCCGGGCCTCAGGGAACAGTGCACTCTGGGAGGAGACCTGCTTGCTGATGGCCAGTAGCGCTTCCATACGTCTCCTGGAGTTGACGCATGGAAGAGATGCTTGATGCGCATGTGCTGAGATGTGTGGAAGAGTCTGAGTCAACAACGGCATTTACACATCCTTGGCATGCAAACAGGTCTCGTCTGACAATTCCTGGCTCTGCCGCTGAATAAGTGGATGACCTTGGGTGAGTCACCTACCCAGACAGCATGACAGTTTCTCGTTCCCCTTGTATTCTTCACAGCCAGTAGCAGGGAAGTGTAGAGAGAGTGAGCGCCTAGCTGTTTCTTTATAGGTCATTTGCATAGCTGTTTTCTTTGGGAAAATGTTTCCTAAATTTTTCTAAAAGTGTAAAGTACATTTGTGTAGATAACCCATTTGGAGGGTGAGATATACAGATAATCTAAAGTAATCATCTCAGGAAGCTTTTTATAGAGCGCAAACATGTTCAAAGCATTTTAAAAGTGTCTCTGTAGTAATCACCTTCAAAAGTCAAATCACTTTAAAAAGTCAGACATTAGTTTAAATATCACATGACCTCTCTTATATGACAAACCCAAAGTGTGAATAATTTAAAGAGCAAAACACAAGATGGATGATAGAACACAGGGAGCTAGATCTTTTGCAAATGGGAAAGGGACCAAGACATGGAGGAAGGCAGAAGGGAGGGGAGAAAAAAGGGAAGTAAAAAATAAGTAAATGCAACCATGAAAAATGTACACGAAATGTACATGTTACACGAAATGTACATGTTACACGAAAAATGTAACCATGAAAATATGTAAATGTAGGTAAACAAAAAATTAACCAGAGTATTTAACTCAAACTCTCTTTTGCTATCTCTGTGTACTGTGATCAGCATTAATTCTGTGTGCATTTTTGTATTTTAAAAAATAAATGTGTGTATTTATAACTTAAAAAAATAGTTACATAGTCATATAGGGTGGCCTATGCCACCATGAAAAATGTACACGAAATGTACATGTTACACGAAAAATGTAACCATGATGTACCTCAAACACTTACTGAAAAAAATTGACAAATTAAAAAATATTTGTAACTTTTGCATGCGTGTGTGACACTAGGGATTGGAAGCAAAGCCTTCACACGGAGCTACCTCCTTAGCCCTTTTTCATACTTTTATTTTCAAACAATGTCTCACTAAATGGCTAAGTTGCCCATGGTGGGCTGAAACTTGCTATCCTCCTGATTCAGCCTCCTAAAATGCTGAGATTACAGGCATAGGCCACCCTATATGACTATGTAACTATTTTTTTAAGTTATAAATACACACATTTATTTTTTAAAATACAAAAATGCACACAGAATTAATGCTGATCACACTACACAGAGATAGCAAAAGAGTTTGAGTTATATACTCTGGTTAATTTTTTGTTTACCTACATTTACACATTTTTGTGTGATTTTTTTCAATTAGTATATTATAAATAGTTCCCTTCTTACTAAATACTATTCTCATTACAATATTAAAGACTTCGTGGTGTTCCCCAGATGTATAATAGCCTATTGCTGGGCTATCTAATATTTTACATAGTTTGCTTTTATAAACAGCACTGTGATAAGTGCCCTTGTACTTTAATACCCATCTATTTATTTCAGTGGGTATGATTCCTAGAAATAGAATTTCTAGAAAAAAAGGGTGCATATTTTTAAAATCTCTTGATATTGAAATACCAGAATATCTCTCCACATGACATACTCACTAACAGCCCACATCTCATACTTTTTAAAAAACAACAACTGTACATATTCATGGGTACAGTGTGATAGTGTGATGTTTTGACATACGTACACACCTGGTTGAGACGGAAATACCACATGCCTGTAATCTCAGCACACTGGAAGGCTGAGGCAGAAAGATCACAAGTTGTTCAGGCAAGTTAGCAACTTAGTGGGACCCTGTCTGAAAAATAGAAAAGAGCTTGGGATGTAGCTCAGTGCTAAAACCACTCTCCCTGAGTTCAATCCCCAATACTGCGAAACAAGCAAGCAAATATAGACTGTGGGACAGTTAAGTCAAGCTAATTAATGCATTATCACCACTCACTTTTTTGTGATGAGAAGGTTTAAAATCTAATCTTTTAGCAGTTTTGAACTATGCAGTACAAAACGGCCGGGCGTGGTGGTGCACGCCCAGCCAGCACTCAGGAGGCTGTAATTCCAGCACTCAGGAGGCTGTGGCAGGAGGATCCTTATAAGTTTAAGACCAGCCTGGGCTACAAAATGAGCTCAAGGCCAGCCTAAACTGCATAGAGAGAACCTGTCTCAAAAAGACCAAAAAAAAAATGCAATACGTTATTAACTATGGTTATGGAACATTAAAAGTCGTACTCAAACTTTTGAATATCTTCAAAATAGACATATCTAGGTTGTTGAAAAGGATTCTGCATTAGTTACACTACTTCCACTTCTAGATTATAAGAACTTTGAGCTCAGAGACCACTTCCTTAAAATTCATTGCCTTACTGTAATTATCAATAGAAAGTAATTTTATATTAGTATGCAGTGAATAAGGTCAGCAATCAAACTAGACTATGCCGTTTGAGTCAAGACCAATATGACTATAAAGTAATAATACAGATGTGCACAAGTGTGAAGCATCAGTACATCCTCACTGCTAAGCACAGAGGACCGAGGTCACAGAAGGCAAGCGGATGATGAAGGTTTACCTGTCTTTTCTGACCATGTCTTCAAATTGGTGGTTATTTTTCAGATTATTCGGAGGTGATGCTTATTAAAAGAAATCTCCAAAGCATGGACCAGGCAGATAATGACAGAAGTGCCTTCTGATTAGCCTTGTTTTATATGAGACACTGTTGACATACAGTAAATGCATAAGCAGACATGAATAAAATAAACCTCAATAAAAAGCATAAAAGAAAAAGCACTGCTTTTGTTGTTGCTTTGAATCCTTTTTAGCTGAGAGAAAGAATGCGTAACTGGTTGCTAAAAGCATTTTGAAAGGAAACTACTGTGGTTGGCTCTGAGGAGTGCTGTTCAGAGCCGCTCAGCACAGAGATGTGTGCTCCCAGAGCTTGCGCCATGGAAGGACAGGTAGAAGCCTGAACTACACCTTTCCAGATCAAGGAAGAGGTAGGTAGAGTCAGATCCAGCTGTTACAGATGAGCTAAAGGCAGACCAGAACACACCTGAAAAATACCTGTGAGAATGGTGAAAAATTGTGTTCAGATTTCAAGGAAAAAAAACATATCTGTAAGAAATGATAGCAGAATGAGAATTTCTTTGTATGAACATCAGTATCATCTGCACTTTTTTTTGGCCTCTCAAAAATATACCTGTAAACGTAAAACCTCACATATTCCATTCAGTCCTCAATTCAGTAACATGAACACAGCATAACTGAATGCGGAGAAATGAAACATTTTTCTTGTCTCTAGAAAACACATCATACAATTATCTTTAATAGTATGTTCTGAAAAAAAAAAGAGTATGCTCTCTAATACTGAAAGAAATTATAAATTGGTAGTAAAAAAAAATTCCTGGGTTTACATTTAAAAATGTAAGCTCTGACATTATATTAAGTCTGCAACTTCAGTATCTACAAAGTGGATATTTAGCACCCTGAAAAAAATTGTGAGACCTAAGCCCAGCACAAGGTACTTGGTTATCCTTCTCAACCAAAACAAACATGCACTGAGAATGTTTAAAATCTGAGCTAGACAGCGAAAAGTAAAAAGCAGAGTATCTTAAAATCGATTTTGAAATAAGCTATACCTACACACCCATCTATATATTAAAAGAAAATAAAGCAAAGTGGGTGCTGCTGTGTTGAATGTCTTCCACAGTGACCTTACTTTATCCTGTTTCTCCACGATGTCACGTAACTATTCCTGTCTATAAAGAATAATTGGTTGTCTTCTTTCTCTTTACTTTCTAGCGGAGAAAATAAAACCACAGTTTTTTCACTCTCCTTTTCTTTCCTTTTAAGGTATTTTTAATCTGAGATAATGTTAGGCTTATAAAAGATTTTTTAAAAGTACAGAAAGTTTCCAGATATCCTTCATTCAGCTTTCCCTACATTTGCCATTTTTCACAACCAAAGCATCTATCTCTAAGTTAAGAAATTGCCACTGATACAAGTCAATGCAACTATAATCACTGTGATACAGGAATGAGATAGGACCTCCAAATGACATAAGGGCAGTATTATAACTTCCATCTTACTAGGTGTCTGAGACACTGATTTCTTGTTCCCAAATCAAAGAATGAATTCTAGGGGCTGGGGATTTAGCTCAGCGGCAAA
>NW_004955418.1:5359366-5389584 GCF_000276665.1 Chinchilla lanigera
AAAAAAAACCAAAAAAAAAAAAACCAAAAAAAAAACAAACAACAAAACAAAGAATGAATTCTAAGGAACAGAGGTTAAAAGTAGGAAATACTTATTGGGAAAAGATTGCTTCTGCCTAAGAGAGATAGAAGGGGACCTGAAAAGTGGGTTCCCCAGGAGCCCACTTCTCACAGAAGATTTTATAGAGCAAAACCACGATGTGGGTACAAAATTACAAGGGGGGGTACAAGGTGGGACAAAAGTATGGGCAACCAAGAATATTACAAATATAACCACTTAGATAATATTGGTCCAGTGAGGAAGCCAGCACATAGCAAGTGCATATGGGAAAAGCAAGGACCTTTCCTGGCAGGGATGGGTCAAGCAGCTTTGGTCCTATACCCAGGTGACTGATGCCTTTTTAGAGCATCAATCATTATCATCTGTCACTTATGGAAGTACGTAGATGTAGTCATTCCATCTTCATCTTGAGGCCTGGCGTTCAACAAATGCACCTCCACTCGCAGTTACAATGTGTTCTCATCTTCTGCACGAACTCCTTTGAGGGCCTACTCCTGTCTGACTGCCTATATTTCTACCTAACTTAGGTGTCTATGAAAGTTGGATTCTATCTAGTCTTTCTACTAATATCCTCTTTGAAAAAAATATGCCAGGATCCAATTCAGGATTCTATATATATTTGCTAGTTTACTCTGATCTAACTCTTAATATTTTTTTAGTTTTGTCATTTTCATTATTTTGAGCCTTGTGAAGGATACGAGTCAGTTATTTTTTAGTATATTACCCAGTTTAGGTTTGCTTGATACTTTCTCATGCTTAGATTGAGATTAGAGTTTATTTTAAAAAGTGCCACAGAAACAAGATATCTATTACCACTGCACCGTTTCAGAAGGTACATGATGTAAATATATTTTATTATTGGTAATGTTAATCTTGGCAGAGACTGTCTCTTCCAGAATTCTCTACTACAAAATGAGTTTTTTCTTTGTAACAAATATGTATTTATTTACTTATAATATCAAACACTTTGAGATTTTGTAAATCCCCATTTCTTTTCCATTTTTATCCATGAAACAACTCACTTTTAATAAAAAGGCAAACCTAATCCATTGATAGGAAAATTTACCAGTGACACCAGAAGCCCAAAGTGGCTTGTGGCTGTTATGATAACCCTAAAGAAGACAGTCTTAGAATTGCTGAAGGCAGAACATGTAAATTAAAGCACCTTCAAAAGAGCATGACCAATTTACCGTTAGTACAAAGAAAGCCTCTTTTTTTCAATAACTGAGGGCAGAGCTAAAGTAAATGGCTAAGATTCAAAGAGAAACAGAAGGAATTCCAGACGGGTTCCACCGTTATCAGAGCTACATTATCATTTGTATTTCTTAGCTCATTTTTGTATTAGTAAGTTATATGGCTCACAGATGGTTTAAAAATCATATTTCTAGTGTTCCTTAGATCAAGTACATAAAGAACTATAGGCACTGAGGCATTGGGGTTTTTGAGTCATTAAATTTTGGCAGACTATTGAATGCCACTTGTTTGGTTGGCTTATTAATTTTTCTGCAACACTGAATTATATTATTGCAAAATCTGTATTCAAGTTACACCAAAAATGTGCCCTCAGAATTATTTGTGTAGCACCTGCCCTAGGTATAAGAGGCAAAATATTCATGAACTCAGTCTTTACGGAGTTTACCTGACCCTCCAGGAATTCTAGCTGAGCTAGCTGGAGCATAACTAAAAAGGAATACCACTGTTAGATGAATTAGCACTTGAAAAAAAGCAACTTGAGTTAATTCATGCAAAACACCAATACACTTGCATTATTATGAACCAATTATGGCTTAGTTTTATCTGGAGCGGTAACAGTATCAACAGCTCATATATATTTAGTACTTTCTATATGCCAATCCCCAAGGTCTTTGTATAGCTATCCCATTTAATCGTCACAGTTTATATGAGGTGTTAAGAATTGTAAAGAGTACTGAGATTGTACTGTACTGCAAGCTAACAAATTAGTTTGCTATAGTTTTATGGATGCTGGCTAAAGACATAAGACTCTTGGGTCAGAGATGAAGAACTTTATCACCCACAGAAATAGTAGTGACCAGAGTGTCAGCACTTTTTTTTCAATTACCAGAGAGTCAGATGGCACTTGATACACACAGTAGGTTGCATTACAGGAGAAGAATACCGCCTAAAGTTAAGTGTAACATGGACAGCGAGCGTATTGTTATTTTTTCCCGAGGGTTACACTATCACCTAAGGCTGCTTACCACCCAGGAAGAGGGCAGGCAGTGCCTCTGTTTTCGGACATTTCAGAAATGCGAGACACCCCCAGGAAGATTACTTCCCAACATGACTGGGAATTATAATGATTCTTCTAACAAAGGAAAAACTTGAAGCTCGGAGAGCTTTCGGAATGTAAGGAGACTTCATTGAAAGCATGAGCTATTTGGTCTTTCCTGGTAATGTTTTAGCATTTGCAAGTTCATTTAGCTTATTACCGGAAAATGCTCCCCACAAAGTGTTGCAAATTGCACATGTGTGAAGAGCTCGCAAACTGTAAAGGAGTGAGGCTGGGCCTCCTCCCCGAGATAAGATTTTCATTAAGTGTTTTTTAAAAACATATTGTGATTTCCTCTCTGTGATACCACTTTTGAAGTGTAAATACTCAGTTCCTCATATGATTTCACGTCTACAATGCTCAAGAAGGAAGTAGACTGCAGTAGAAAAACTATGAGCCTCAAAGTCAGCGTCAAGTTGGGAGTTCAGCCTACACTTTCTAACTGCTCTGATGCTGTGTTCCCATCTGTGAAATAGGAATTCTGTGTAGCGTCACTGTGGGAACTAAAGGAGATAAATGACTGACACTTCAAACACAGTAAAAAATCAACAGTAGAGCCCTGAATAATGATAATCTGCAAGATGATGGTTAGTAAAGTCCCTTTAACTTCTATTGCTTTCAAAATTTGGAAAATTCAAGAATAAAATCAGAAAGAAATGTTCAAGCCCTATTTTTCCAAGCATTGAAGATGTGTCGTATTGAATTTATCTTTTTCATTCAAAGGTTAATCTTAAACATGGGGTGAAAACTCCTCAAGCTGTCAAAGCATTAACTATTAGCAGTGAAATAGATGCTGTTCTTTTAAAAGGCTGAGTGTGGTGGCGCGCACGCCTGTAATAACAGCACTGAGGAGGCTGAGGCAGGAGGATTACTGTGATGTGAGTTCTAGGCCAACCTCAGCTACAAAGTGAGTTCAAGGCCAGTCTGAACTGCATAGTGAAACCCTGTCTCAAAAATAAATAAATAAATAAATAAATCAAATAAAAGATGTCCTAATATTTTTTAATGACTTGCAACAAGAAAGCTTGCTATTTCTCTAACATGAGGTAAATGAAATAAAAATATAAAGTAGTACCCAGAGTCAGGAGGAGCTCAGGAATCTACACTGGCCATAATGTGTGACCTAGTGACCAATTCAAACGGCCTGGCAACTTTACACAGGAAACTGTGCTGTGTTCGATACAGCTCTGTTGTTCTTTCGTCCATTCACATGGAGAGGTGCTGGAAGATGAGATTGCTTTTTACATTCTCTTAAAAGTGATGCCACAGCCCTTAGATAAAAGAAAGAATAATTGCCTGCTCAGTGGGCAGGCTGCTACCAAGGAGGAAACATGCTCATCAAACAGTTGTGTTTTTCAGCTTTGGCAGATGGAGCATCACATTCTTTGGTGAGCTCTTCCACCCTGTAAAATTTAATGATTTGCCCTCCCCACAGATTGCTGAACAAATTATTGTCCACGAGAGCTTCATGTTGATTTGCTTTCTAAAGCCTCTCAACTTTAACTAATAGTTGCAATCCAAATTAACAATAACCAAGGAAGTACGGAAATGATGGGTGCATTCTGGTAATTCACTCTAAAGTAAGCTTGTTATCTGCATGAAATACAGCTATGGCTCCATGAATAATTCTCAAAAATGTTGAATTTCAAATGAGTATTGGGTAGGATAAACAGTAGTTGAATAATACTTAAACTCCACCATCTGGTATTCTAGTATTTTAATGTGAGCTGAATTTCTTTTATTAGGGTGCTTATTTGAGATTCTCTCTGTGTGTATTCTTGCCTTGTGCAGAAGGAGCTCTATAAATTGGGAAGGAGTAAGAGTTATGACTCAGGACAATTTTCTTGCATAGTAATTCTCTTAAAGGGAAACCTGAGTGTTCAAATCTCAGCCATTTTCTCTAAGGGGAAACTGTAGAGTTCCCGAGAGAGTCTATCCTAATTCAAAGAATTTATTTGCAAGATTCCATAAGGTCGATACAGGGAAGGAAAGGACAACTCAGGCAGTAGGGAAGAAAGGAGAGAGTGGATTTGCTAAAGACGGTGACGGAAAACAAACAAAAATGACAAATAGAAAAAACAGTAAGACCAAAAATAATAACTACATATTAATGATCTTTGGGAGAAAAATAAGAGAATAAGATATGGACCATTTGAAAAATATGAAATGAGTTTCATCATACTTAAAAAAATATTAATCAATGTTATTTCCCAAAAGTCTCCTACTATCATAGTCCTATGATTTAATGTGAAATTTTCAAGAGAATCTTCCTGATTCTAGAAGTTCAATGTGAAGAAACATAAAAGAAGCAAGAGGCAATAACAATGATATTTATGTAGCTCCTCGCTGTTTACCAAAATACTTCCACAAGCCTCATCCCCTCTGACAGACATAGCAACGCTCTGCATAGGGGCAACAGAGCTGATCTCATCCTCCCTATCCTGACAGTGCCTTGTGGTCACTTTGACCCTCAAAACTCTCAAGCACCTGTCACGTTTCAAATTAACACTAACCAAAATGGCAAGGATATTTTGCAACTGTTCCAAAGAAAACTATGATACTCTGGAAATACACCTTCTGACTGAATTCAGTTCTTATGTAATTACACTCTCCTGCTACCAACTGAAAAATCATCCCTAGAGACGGCCACTTATGTCTCTAGGCAGGAACTTCCTGGATTATACTTGATAGAGCAGTTAAAATGTTACAAAGCACTTTTATAGCCATCACCTCATTTAATGTTCACAGAAAGTGTCCAAATATTTATTTTGCTCTAATAGAATAAATTGAAATTCAGAGGTGGTAAACATTTTGCAAAAGATCAAGTTGATGTTGCATGTTGATCTGGGTCTCCCCTCAAGAACTGTAACCTACTGCCTTCCTATGAAGTATGGAGTGCATTAGATGCTTTCTAGGTGCTCTTCCAGTTCTGGCCTCTCTGACTTCAAAGACTGGTAAGAATCTATTATTATTTACATGCATTTCAACAGTATTATACCGCAACTTGTACAATACTCGGAGGAAAAAACTAAAATAGAAAAATTTCCCACCAGTTATTGGAGTACTTCCTAACACCTCTTTTTTTACAAGAATTGTGCCAAATATAAGGAAAAGAACAAAGATGAACAAAAACCTATCTGTGCCCTTGAAGAGTATATACTCTAGTTTGGGAGACAACATGCAAACATCCACTGCCAAAAAACTACTGCAATCCAAGTGTCCAGAGAATCAGAGAAGGGAGTTAGCCTCCAACCTTAAACAGAGGATGGGTTTAAAAACTCAGAGATTGAAACTAGGGAGAAGAATTATAACCCTAAAAAATATCATGTTCTACTTATCTTATTGGCTTGTGCCAAAAAGATATAACAGTGTTTTTTATAAATGATAATAATATTACCATCATCTATAATACTAATCATCATTGTTACATTCCTAGCAAAATAGAGTAGACAATTTTCACTCAGTACCTGAAATATGATTAACATATATACTCAAACCCATTGAGACTCACAACTCTACAGACTATTCAAATTTTAAGCACCAGTTTGCCTTTGTTTTCAAAGTAATATTTTCTTCTGCTTTGTCATATCTTAGGCAGATCTACCAAAAAGTCATTCAAATGACCAGGTTATTTTTTTTTCTTCTTTGTCTAACTTCTAACAGTCTCAAAAAACAATGAAATGAATAAACAGCAAAAATCAGAATGATCAAACAACAGAAGGATAAGATAATCAGTCACTGAATAATTAAGAACTGATGAATTTTCCAACCACCTGTAAAAATTACATTATTACATGTGTTATATGAAGATGTACCTTGTGATGTTGCCCCAAAGCACAAACAACTTGACTTATGCTTCACTTGTACATAGTGCAGATTTTCTCCATGGAACAAGTAAGATGGATGTAAGAGCTGGCCTTGGAATATATTGAAAACAGAACACAATAGTGGATCACTCTGGCAGCAGATTAAATAAGTACTACATGAACATCAATTCCAAGCACTCGTTCCATTTAAATTTCAGCACTGCATCCAACACCAGGTCACTATATAAGATACAGTAGGAACATAGCAAGAAGAAAATTATAATAATGTAGCTTGCAATACAACTTCATTTCAAATAACATCTTTCATATAAACTGGTATCCAAAGTGCTTTACCAAACAAAATAGTACAAGAAAGTGGATAGCATGTGGTATAAATTACAGGAAATAGTGGTGTAAGAATAGTATAAGTGGAGCAAATTAAAGCATTCCATCATGAAGCCAAGAACAATGGGAAAAAATATGAGGTATAGCAACATATACAATTTTAAACAAGAGATAAGAAACTTGGACATTGTTAAGAAGGCCATTTTTCCCCATGTTTTTAAAAATGAAATACCATTTTCTTTTGGTACAATGTTTTAAGCTGTGTATTTGATAAAACTGAGTTTTAAGGTGCTTGAATATTGTAGTAAACCAGAAAAGATGAAGAGTGTTACGTGACTAAGACAGCAGCTCTGCCTCAAGAGGGGTGATTGTCTGGAAGGGTCAAGTCTGCAGATGGGTCTCTTCTCCTACACATGGATAGCATAGTGTTTTAGAGCATGGGCACTATGATCAGATCAGTCACCTAAGACCTGTATGGCCCTGAAAACTGTATAACCTGTCTTTGCTTCAGTGTTCTCATCCCTAATATGAGAATTACAACAATACCTATGGGTGGGGTTGTTAAGAAAAATTAAATAGCAATTCATGCAACATAGTGAAGGGCCAGTAGAAAACCATTTGAAATATTAGCTGCTCTAAATAGGAGGAGGTTGAAGGTGAGATCCAAGTCCCTAAGAACTTCACAGGCACCAGTGAAGACCTGCAGGTTTGTCAGACCCCTGATGTTCACATAAAGCAGTCATGAATTCATTTCGGAACACACACCCACATGAGTGGGCCAGTCAGACCCCTATTTTCAGGAATACTGGAGCCAACACCAGGTGTGCAAGGGTACTAATCTCTGATACTATAGAAAATTCCAATTGTAATCAACAATCTGAAGTCATATAAAGTGGACATGCCTTAAGTTTTAGTAGAAGATTCCACTGCAAACCTTTTGTTAAGAGGTTTATTAAGAGAAGTCAGGATATATAGGTTCAGACACCCTAGATTAAGATTTGGTTGTGTGGCCTTGCTTGCTCCTCTGTCTTAGATGGTCTCCCTGTATGTGTCCTCTGTGAGGACGTACAACATCCACCTACAACATCCATTTCTTTGTATTAGTTACCTACCGCTGGGTAAAAAATTAGCCCCAAATTTACCACTTTAAGACCACAAACATTTGTTGTTGCACAATTCCTGAGGGCCAAGAATGCAAGGGTAGCTTCATTTTGTGCTTCTCTCTCCAGGTTTCTCAGGAGGCCTCTGCAAAGTCAGGTTGCCAAGCAAGCAGGCAGGTAGCATTTGTTTCTCGAAGTCACTCATGGGAATGTTAGAAGGAATCTTCGGTTTGCTATCACACAGGCCCCTTTACAGGATAACTCATGATCTCTGAGCTGGCTTTCATCAGAGCCAGTGACCCAAGGACATAGAGAGACTGAGGTATCAGCCATTACTGATGTGAGAAGTAACACACCATATACCTGCCGTATCTGTCCAATCCACAGATAGGCCCTGATGCAGTGTGGAAAGCCGTTACACGTGTGCAAACACCTGAGTGGGAGGCCCACGGGGCACCTTGGGGACCATCTGGCCACTACACCCACTGTGGTTATTCTTCTGCCCTGGCTCCTCCCGGACATTTTCTAGTCCATTGATGGCTATAATCTAAGTTTGTCTTTATGTTTTTGTTCCTCCGAAGGCTGTAATACTGTTAGACTTCTATATGATGCTGAAATTTTCCTCTTACAAAACACAAACCAAAACATTTACCAAATGATGTATAAAACAAGCACTTTGAGGCTTTTTTCTATTGTTCCCCCAAGTAAGCCTGAGTATGTTTTTGAAGAGTGTTAGCTATTAGAATATAAGGATCATGACTGCACTAAACTGCCCAGAATCTGACACGCCATCCTTGTTTTTGAGAAGTTAAAAATAATTATGATTATTATCAATGGATGACACTTTAGAGACATGCTGAGCTTGAACTTCATCTTCCTCTGGACTTTGCTCAAGTTTCTCTGCTCATTTAGAAAAGCTTTCTGCCACTTTCTCTAATCATGCATCTCCTTTTTCTTGGCCTCATTTCAGGGACACTTCCTTCAGGAAGCCTCCCCCGATCTGTTACCCCTTCTGCCTCTGCATTTATACTTCATTTGTACTTCTTTCTTCTTGTTATTTAGAAGAAAGTATCTCCCACTGTCAAATGTGCAGTTTGCATCTCACACGAGGACAAAGAAAGTGCAGATTTTGAAAGTTTTACTAAGAGAAAGCTCCTGAAAGTGGGTTGGTGCTAAGGCTTTCGGCCAGGGGACAGTTATACAGTAAAATCACCTTTTTATATAGTAAAATCACCTTGGATCAAACTGTAATCAACCTATAAGATTACAAGTACTAAGGCCAGGCCTGGTGGCACACATCTGTAATCCCAGCACTCCAGAGGCTGAGGTAAGAGGATTGCTGCAAGTTCAAGGCCAATCTGGGCTACAAAGTGAGCTCAAGGCCAGCCTGAATTACACAGGGAAACCTTGTCTCAAAAAGACAGAAAGAAAATAAGATTACAGATACTGTTACTTAGCTAATATTGATCGAGTGGAAACACAGGGTACATAGCACGGGGAAGAAAACAGGCATTTCTGGACAAGATAGGCTCAAAGATCAGAATGTTCTGGTCATCTATTTATGTCTCTTACATTGTCCAAGCTTACTGGACTAGATGGTGCTAGGTACAGCACAGCTATGAGCTGTTGTTTATCTCTGGTGAGCCTCGCAGTTCTCGCCCTTGCATCTCCATCTTAGAGTCTGTATCAGCTGAATCCTCCACCACAGAGACCTGCGTGCCTCACCTCCGTCTGACTCTATCTTGGGACCAGTCCTTTCCAAATGCTTATTAATCTTTACCCAACTTAACTATTGCCAGTTTTGCAAGTGTCATAGAAGAGTTCATCCCTAGGATTCTAGGATCACGTGTTTCCTTTCCTGGAACAAGTAAATGTTTACTTTCCTGCAGTCTCTGATGGTCAGCAGCACAGCATGATCTTTAAAAGCTATTTGCACCATGACCTAATGGACTCAGTCCAAACCTAGCCTTAGCTGTACTCGCGGGACCTCAAAGTCCCTCCACAGAAGTGGGAATGGTACTGACCCCGGTCTCCAAAGCCTTTCCTTGTTCAGCACTTCTCAGGGACTGAGATCCTGAACCTGTCTGCTTTGTGTATGGGTTATTCTTCCTCCTGCTTTTATGATAAAAACAATGAGAAGCTTTGAAGAAAGTACTGGGAACAAATAAAATTCCAATAACCTCATTACTCAATGACAAAGGTAACCCAGTCTATGAGTTCTGTCCTGTGTGACCCTGTGAAGTAAATTTGAATTCCCCACCTTCTTTTTTTTATCCCATTAAAGCTATTGAATGGACACACTCAGTACACTGCTGAGAGTACACACATACGCTTCTTTTGCTTTTACAGTCTGTTTCTTGATTCCTTTAGCACGATGTGCATTTCCAAGTTTTTGTCTGTATGTGTACAAAGTTTTCACACAACTGGATCATCATGTGCACATAATTTTCTGCTCTTTCAACACTTAACATGAAGTTGTAAACAATATGATGTGCAGCCTTCCTAATTCAGTGCAAGAATTTCTGTTGTTTAACAGACCAGGGGTCAGGTCCACCTCTGTCATTTAGTAGGTTATTTTCTTGGGCAATTAATTAACCTCTCTGCAAATCACTTTACCTCTAAAGAGGTTTGACAATATCTGCTTCATGCTGTCAAGAGTAATTCATGAGATGTGGAATATAAAATCTTAATACTGGTATACACTAATGTCTGATAATTTTTAGCTAAAAATGATAACCTTCATAAAATATAAATTTTTATGGTGGCATGATATTCCATCAAGTGGAGAATAAGTTATTTTTGAGATGTAACCACTCTGATATGTGATGAAACACTTACTGTTATTGCATTCACAATCTCTTTAAATCCTAATTTCAGTCACATCAGTCTAATGCTTATCTACTGTCCCTGGATGCAGTGGCCCTTGTCTAGTTACAGTCATTTTATGTGGGAATATATTTCAGTTTGTTCCCCTTGTCTTTCCTTTCATTAATCCAGTTTAGCTAATAATAATCTCAACACAGCTAATAAAAACATGCACCCACTGCTGTTAATGCTCACACTGAAGATATTCACAGGATGAGCTCTAAGTTTCTGTGTGATAGTCCACATTGCATGCAGTATAAGGTGGAATTCAGGACATTTACATATTAGGGAAATAAGTGGTTAAGAACCTGGTAAAGGAATGGAAGGCTTTGTAAAATCCAAATGTGTGTTAATGAGGAAGTTGTTAAAGTCACAGGTTCTATTTGAGGAAAGTAATTGTTTTGGGTTTTTTTGTTGTTTTTTTTCCGGTACTGGGAATCGAACTCAAGGACCTCGCACTTGCCAGGCAGGCACTGTGCCACTGAGCTAAATCCCCAGCCCCACAGATTCTATTTGAATCCTCAGATTATTTGTGAAACCAAGGACACAGGAAGAATAAATTCTGCTGATAACTGTAGAGGAAAAGAACAATTTTGGCTAGAGAGTACATTTTTCTTTTTAATTATTAGAGCTCTGCAAATAAATAAATAGCACTGATTTATATTAAATTTTCTCATCAGTATCCATAAATATGGTTGGTTATGCTGGTAATTAAACAGTGAGTGGTGAAATTTTACTAGGGCTGGATTTTGTTTTGTGTGTTTTGTTTTAAGCAGGGAGGGGATATTACTAATGGGATAATATGTTGGGCATAGTTCACTGCAATCCTTAAAGAACCCACTTTTGCAAATTTGAGCAGAAATAGAATTGATGAAAGAGTTGTAAAAGTTCACAAACTACCTGGGACACCCAGAGGAGCATATGACAAATCTAAGTACCCTCAAGCAATAGCTAACCACTTCTCCAGCAGAAGCGCCGTGATTGTTGGCCTTTGGCATTTAGGGTGCTCAGGACTGGATTCCAAAGGTGCTGCCACCACAGACCCAGGAACTGGATCCCTTTATGCATGGCTTGCTAAAAGTCCCCAGTATTCCTATGTGTCCCTTTCTCTTCATGTGGTCCCTTC
Source organism: Chinchilla lanigera (assembly GCF_000276665.1). Taxonomy (NCBI): domain Eukaryota; kingdom Metazoa; phylum Chordata; class Mammalia; order Rodentia; family Chinchillidae; genus Chinchilla; species Chinchilla lanigera. The sequence goes on from NW_004955418.1 coordinate 5,370,959, forward strand.
CAATCTGTTTCCCAAGAGCAGTGTGAATAGAGGAAGTGAGGTCACCTGTCTGTGCCCTAATGTAGGGAGTCTGGAAATATAAATTTTCTGGTGTCCACTTTGGGAAGGTGAGGAATATGCTGTGGAAAGTGATCACAGTGTAGGAAGACTAATCAAAGATATCAGGTCAATTAGTCAGTTTGAGTGTTCTCTAGACACTGATTGGGGATCTCTGACCCTGAAGAGAGAAATTTCCTATTGCTAAGAACTTCTTAGCTCACTGGTGATAAATCCAACCTTTTCCTGATTGTAGGTTTGTTGCTGTTCTAGTCAGTGAATCAATCAATAAACCTTACCATTCATGGAATATGTAGCTTTGCTTCTTGCATTCTTCCTCTCACCAATATTAGCATAGGGATATTAAAATAATAAAAATAAAACTGATGAAAGTGTGTGTGTGCATGTATGTGTATAGATGTGCTAAACATCACATACTGCCAAGACTTATAACCTTACCCCTGGTTTATAGTTAGATATACAACTGTAAATACAGGGAAAAAAAGTTATTTCTTAGAAATCTGAGGGTATAAGAGGGAAGTAGGACACATGGATAATTTTCAAGTGTCTTGTAATACAAGAAAATAATATATAATTTCACCATTATTAGGCATGCATTCCTAAGGCAGAATGCTAATTACTCACTCTAAATGGAAATATAATAAAATGGTCAAAGTTTCCAAATAATAACTATAGATTAGTTAAATGGGAGGAAAATAAATCTGCTCTTCAGTGGCTTATAGAAACCTTATCAATCTTTGACATTCATAGCTAAGAAGGATTCAATCTGTTTTGTTAAATTTAATCATAAGCCAAATAATTAGCATATGGAGAGAATTAATAAAGATATGCCAAGGTAATTGTAAATCAGTTTCAAATAATTTATTTAACTAATGATGACTTTCTCACTGACTCATCTGTATATGCTGGAGTTTCTCAAGTATAATGACAATAGATTTTTAAGTATCTTAGAAAATTATAAATGCAATCTATTTATTGGGAAAAAAATTTAGAAATAATGATTTTTTAAAAAGAAATCACTAATGACCTCATATGTATAAGTCTGTTCCAGTAGCCATAACAAAACACCACAGACTGGGTGTGGCTTAAGTAGCAGACTGTTTTTTGTCACAGGGCTAGAGGTTAGATCAAAGTACCAGACATTCAAGAGAGCCCTGGAAGGGCTCTTTTCCTAGTTTATAGTTGGCTGTCTTTGTGCTGTGTTCTCATATGACAAAGACAGAGGGAGAGAGACAGAGACAGAGACAGAGACAGAGACAGAGAAAAAACTCTCTAATTCTCTTCTTATAAGCTTTAATCCAACCATGAGGAGTCTACCTTCATTGCCTCATCCAAGCACCTTCCAAAAGCCCATCTCCAAATACCTTCAGTAGAAGTTAGTACTTCAACATATGAATAGGGGGTGGGAAGCTCACACAGTCAGGCCATAATATCATGTTCAGAGTTTAACCACTGTCAAATATTTTGTTCTGTACTTTTGTATAATAAAAAAACAAATATACAAATGAAAGACTATTGATTTATAACTCACTTTCTGTTTTTCATTTGACATTAGTCTGAGAATATGTGTCTGCTTGATTATGTAATTACATGATTAAATATGTTACATGATTAAATATGTTAAAATATTTTAAAGTATCTTCAAATAGCCTGTAACATTAATGTTAATGCCATAGAATTCTACTGCAAATAGACATTGTTTTTAATTTCCCAATCCACCAATTGACATTTATATTTTTCTAATTTTAAAATATTTTAGTAGTGCTGTGAACATTTTTGTAACCATTTTTGTTGCATCTCTATAATTTTCTGAGTAGTAGAATTTCTGAGGTACAGGTTATACATATTTTAAGGTGTGCATTTGCATTGCCAAATTTCCCTTGAGAAAGTTTAGTTCAAATATATTCCCAAGTAGAAAATATGCAAATGAAAGAATATGGAGAGAATAAGGATGCCTGTCCTTGCTATCTTCATCCTTAACTTACACTAACAGAGGCCATTATCATTTTTTAAACTTTACCACATATAAAAGTATTGTTTTCATTTTTACAGTTCTACAGAAGTTTTTGGTCGACCTTTACTCTAAAAGGTTCTGTTGGTCAATAGAAAAGTTTTCTCCACCCAAACATTTAAAACTATTTCACATATATTTTACTCTCACACTTTTAAAGTTTTATGTATACATCTACAGCCATCTTGAGTATATTTTGAACTTATTACTTTTTTCAAGAGATTAGCAAGATGTCCTAATGAGTTTTGAAATTGAGTTAAATTGTGCATAAGATTTTGTTATTTCCCACACAAAGCAAGAACTTCAATTAGTAAGATATAAAAATAGGCCTCATTCTAAAGAGCTTTTACCTATAAAGTAGTCCTTATCATTTCTGAGGATCATTTTGTAAAGGTCAAGTGGATTGACCCTGGCTAGCTAATGAAAATAATGTGTGGACATAACCTGTGATAACTTCTTGAATAACAACCTTGAAAGTTAAACTTCCACATATACAATTTAGATCCAACATAAGAGATTATATATAATTTTCTCCACAACCATAGCCTCATTCTAATTGTGAGATCAACAACATTAAAGACTACAGCCATTAGTAATTTTGATTTGTCAAATAATCCATGCTCTTTTTTGATATTTCCAACAATGATATTATTGATTGCTATCACAGATTTTTTAAATGTCAATGAACTGATTTTAAATTTCAAACTGCAACTAGATGGGATCATCAAGTCTTTGCCAAACTAGGTCCAATATAATGGAATGATCTTAAAGCAAAAGATCTGTAACTTTTTATTAACACATCTGTGTAGTTAATTATTAGCTCATCTCTAAATAACCATGACTTTACATGAACCTCAATGAGTATCAAAATTATTTGTTTAATAAAAATGTGCACCAGTAATATTGCAATTTGGACTTAAATCTCATTCTTCCTAAAATGACCAAATAAGAATCAATAGCATTTCTATATACACTTACAATAACCAATATGAAAAGATAATACATGAGCTTATCCCATTCCTAATAGGCACAAAATGTGTAAAGTACACAGAAATAAATCTAACACAAGAGATATGCAGGGGCTTCATATAAAAATTGTCAAGTATTATTAAATAGAATTAAAAAGTTCTTTACAAATGAAAGGATATACAATGTTCATGGATGGAAAGGCTAAGTAATACATAGACGTCAGTCTCTCCAAATTAGCATACAAGTTAAATAAAATTCCACTAAAAATGCCACTATAATTGTTTGTGTAACTTAATGAGGTAATAACATAGGGTTTAAAACAGTCTGTTCAATTTGAATAATAAAAATATGGGAGTAATTTACCTTACTTGACCAGTGGAACAATATAAATCAAAGAAAATAGTACATATTGGCATCCCAAAAATAAGACAGAGGATTTGTTAATAATGTGGGAAACAATTAAAGCTAGGTAAAATTATTTTTTATCTTACACAAGCAAAAAGTAAATTGTAAGACAATTGAAACCTAATATTTTAAAGCTTTTAAAACTATAGGAAGAAAATGTAGAAGTTTATTCTTTTTATCTCAGGATATAGAAGAATTTTTTAAAACAAGTTCCAGAACCACAAGAACAAGAAGTGGTAAATTTTTCAACATTAAATTTTAAAACTTCTGTGCATCAAAAAATACTACAAATATGGAGAGAAAACAAACCCTGGACTGTAAAAGAAATTATTGGGAATTGTAAATATCAAATTCTTGGCAATATAATATTTCTGGGGAGAATGAAAAGAGAAAAACAGAAAACTTTCTTTCATTTATTTTATAAAAAATAGGTAAAACATGCATAATGTTGATATTCAATAAAAATGAGTAGCAAGTGCATGGGTATTCATAATATATATATTATCATCTAAGTGATGACACTATAAATAATATACTTATGTATGTATCATGTATGAGTATATAATATATAATTTATATATTACACATAAATATATAATCAAATTTTATATACTATATTTTTAAGAATATAAAGATTTTTTTCTTACACTTTTTAAGTTTTATTTTAAAAGAAATACAAAAGTTATTGTACATGGCAGTTCAGCTATCCCTAATAACTTCACAGTTGGATATTTTTATGATTACTTTGACATTGCTATTCTATTTTTATACCTAGGAAACACATTTAAAGAAAATAGCAAAGTAGATTCTCAAGGGATTTTTTTGTTTTTGTTTGGTTTGGCTTTTATTTGATTTGATTTATTTTGTTTTTTGAGGTTCCTGTTTTGTTTTAAATGTTTATTTCTAGTACTTTCTTACAGAAACTAGAATTCTCATTTTGGTTTAATCGTTTGAGAAACAATCATATCTTTAGAGCCATGCTGAGTACTAAAATCATGTTTCTAAAGTCCTATAAAATCACTGAGAGTTTTGTAAAAATACATTTTGTATTATTTGGTTACTTATTCACCTTGCACCCACCCTAGGCCAGCCAAAAGCAGAAATTATAATTCTACCATTTATGCAGCAAAGCTACAGAGCTCTCTTGACCAGATTCCTCTATCTCATGCTTCTTTCTCTTTCACACCCATTACTTTCCAATTTTATGTAATAAATTTAGCCCTCTATCATACAAATATCCACATTAAATTATATAGTACATATAAAAAGTATGAGTCATATCTCTCCAGGCACTTAGACCAAGTGGCAAGTACTACTTTTCTCATATTATCAATCTTCACTGAACAAAACTAACTCAGAAAACTTTTAAGGATTTATTTGTTGTTTTCAACTTCTTATAAATTATATTTCACTTACCTGACGTAAGGAGAGAAAAACTGCAGTAACTCACTTAATAAGGAATCAGAGCCATATATTTGTCCCTTCCTACATGCTACCCTCACTCTAAACCGATTATCATCTCTGTCATATTCCTCAAAATCATGACGTTCACATGTCATTTGATCTGATCCAGGAAAAATTTCAAAGTATAAATGCCAACCTTGTCCCTTATTTGAGAAAGTTTCAAGAATAAGAGGCAAATAGGAAAATCAATACAGAAGAAGGTGCTATGTGAGAAAGACAGTTCCTCTCCTTTAAAAAAAGAAATATTCACTTACGAGGCTTGTTCCATTGTGGTTGAGGTTTAGGGGTACGTGACATGCATTATATCCCAGCCTCGGGTTTAGATGCTAAGTTATGGTTAATAATTAGTCAGATTTGCCTTTTAGATGTACTCTTAAGAGTTGCATATGAAATTAAATTATATAATATTTTTCTGATTATTGTAGAAAATTTGGAAAATGTAGTTTATTTTTTCACTGAATATTGCATTGTAAGCACAGTACACTAAATAAAAATAAATGTTTAAAAGTTTTCTGTTTTGAAAATTGACCCAAATGGGCATAAAATTTTAGGTAAATCCAATAAGCATGCTTCAGTCATGCTTCACTGGAATAGTTGTATATAAGGTAATCGGTCAAAGAAATTATCTGCTTGATTCAGGCTTGAGAGTACTTCCAAAAACAATTTGCTTAAATAAAATTCTATTAAATTTAACAATTTTAATTGGTGTTAATGTAATAAATCATGTATTGAGAATTCACTGGGAGCCAAATTGTTCTTGCTTTTCCTGTCCCCTCTAAGTACTTCTGTCTCAGGATTGAGGAATACAATTAGCCACCTATAGAGTCATGCGCAAAGATAAATCAGAGAAAGTATATTAAATTACATTTAGTGCTCTTCCCCCATGTTCCATTAGAACCATTATCTGTCTTCTACCCTGATCCAGTGGTTGGTGTCAGGGTGCATCTCAATGTTTCCTCAAATCTTGGTTTGCATCATTTTCACTTCCTGAAACAGTACTGGCAGCCTTTGTCTGTGTCCACTATGCATTTCTGGAAACCACACTCTTTAGGGATCTGTGGTGACACACACCACTTCTCTCCCAGAGCCAGGGTCATAACTCAAAGTCATGGTTCTAAATAAAGAACACAAAAGAAAATACATAGTACAAATCATAAGCCACACCTTATAAAATGGACATGAGTCTTCTACCAATGCTAATTATAGAATGGGCAAATATAATACCTGAAAGAAAGAAAATTCACCTATAATGCATAGACCATAAATTAATTTACTAAATTCAATCAGTTTAATTTTCTGTTCACTTTTAGAATTTCAAAGAGGAGAGTAATTTGTTTTTGTTGGCCCAGATTCTTTCAAAAAGAATCACAAGGAATTCTCAATTGTGCCCCTCCTCTTTTTTCTTTATAAATTTTCAGTCATTCAAAATCTCTCCACAGTGTAAAAGGGAAAGTTTATAAAAGATTTTATGGATAATTATCAGAAAAATATGATAATGACAATGAAAGGAACTTCCCATGGAAGCATTTCCTCCTTTTTACCTCTTCTAGTACCTCAGTTGATTCAAAGATTCCCTTGTGACTGTTGTAAATGAGATAAATACATTGCTGCAAAGATTGCAAGCTATCCACTGGCACTGCCAATAAGACCTTTTTTTTGTCTGCTCTGCAGAAGATTTTGGTGGATGAAAGCATAAGAAACACATTTGAGGATGTGCTGATGGTCTACATGGTTTAAATAAAGACAGGATATGATAGATTTGGATGTTGGTTGTCTCCCAAAAGTTCTCCTGTGTTGGAGGACTGGATCTTAGGGTAACTGTAGTACTTTAAGAACTGGATCCTAGTAGGAGGTCCTTCAGTGATTGAGGGCATACATTTGGAAGGGATTGCATGACCCCAGCTTCTTTGATTTTGTATTTTAAGATGTGATCTCTTCTTCTCACAGGCACTACCACCATTGACACCCATCATGAGATGATGGAGGGCCTTTGCCAGAGCCTGTACAATGTCCTTATCATGTTCAGCCTCCAAAACTGTAAGATAAATAAGCCTCTTTCCTTTATAGAGATAGCTTGCCTTCGAGATTTCATTCTAACACAGGTGGAGCTAATACAATAGATTGACAATATCTTCACATACTTTGCTTCACCTGTGGAGACTCTCAGCTGTCTTGGTGACTTGCTTGATCAATGAAGCTTGAGACTTGGTCATAAGAAATTTTGTAGCTGACCCCTGGTGTTACTGAACATTCCCCTTCTTACTCAGGCTAAAAAACCATGGACAGGTCCACATGGAGACCATAGGGGACAGAGCCTCCAACTGACAGCCCCGCTAGGTTCTCAGCCCACGCTAGATGAGCCACATTGTTGACATCATGTGGAGTGCAGAAAGGCTGAACTACACAGAACTAGTGAATTTGCAGACTGGGGAACAACCAGTAAAGAATTTACGGGGTAGTTGTTTGTGGCTAACAAGTTTTTCAGTTAGGTAGCAATACATATCTGAAAAGACTAGGGCAGAGAAAAAAGCAAATGAAATGTTTCAAATCCATATAAGCAAGAGGACCATACTTTTTTCAGAAAGAAAGTAAAAGAAAAGGGTAAGAACAAAAAACGTTTGGTGGAAATGGTATAGGAAACCATGGGTTTGTGAAACTTACTGCTGTAGGCCATTGAAAATTGTAATTTGGTTTCAGTCTTGCTTACTTTATTAGCCATAGTTTCATGTCTACTTCTACAAAAGCCCAACATCCAATTAAATCTGAAGTGAACTACAAATTTATTTGAGAATATACATAGTAGGTAGTGAAGACTTTTAAGGTAAGAAAATATTAGATCTGTTATGAAATAATTTGACTAGATAGTACAATTACCTTTAATAGGATATGAAATGTGAACATGTACAACCTCAACATTGGTCACCAATTATTTCCAGGAAGTACATTATCTTCAAACGCATGAAATAGCAACATTCAAAACTACCTTGACTTTGTCTTTATTCCTGAAAGGTTACAAGAGGCTTCCAGATTTTGTACATCAATGGCATGCAGAGTTCATTCTTATAAGAATGTATGATCCAAACCATCTTAAGAGAGAATTCTTGTATTTTAAAGAAATGAATATATATTGTCATAATCAAGTGATGTACCTATTAAAAAGTGTTTTATGGGATTATGACTAACGTAGGTTGCATTTTAAAATTCTACTTCCTCATGTAAGGTAGCCAGCTGAAAATCATGGGTATCTTTTTTCTCCAAAATAAATATAATTCCCAAGTAATTTGTCAATTTAATCAATAATTTCATAAAGAAACTACTACTGGGATAAAATTACTCTTCTTATTTATTTATAAATATCCTAAATATTTTTAGGAAATAAATAGTTGGGTAGAATGGTGACTTCCTCCTTACTTAGGTCTCTAACTGCTAAATAGTTTTCAGTAAATGAGTTATGTCAACCCACTCAGCGTGGAAATTTTGCATTTTGATACCATCTACTTTGATAAAGAGGATAATGAGAAATGTTTTTATAAAGGCTTCAGTAAATAGACTCTAAAGTTGAAATTGGAATTATTTAACTTTCATGTGTCAAAAAGTTTTAAGGAGCATCTCCCTAGTGAGCTAAAAGTCAGCGTATTTTTGTAGTACTTAACTCTTCATGGAATGACTTTCACTTTTTTCACAATCAGTCAAACAGAAAAATATACTGGAATCTCTTTCATGTGCTATCCCATTAGCTGTATATATTCTTTGTCTGTACAGTGCCTGTCACATCTTAAGAAAGAGTAACAGTGAAGGAAAACAGGGAGAGAAGAGAGAAGGAAGAAGGGAGAAGGGAGAAGGAAGGGCCCCTTCAGTCTGCTCTTGCCGCACAGTAAGAACCTGAGACTTTTCTGCTAAGTCTCTGTGATTTATAGTATGTGTACAAATAATGCCGTGAAAATATACACGTGTACCTGTAGGGCAGTATATTGTTTTCAATGGGGCAAACATGGTTTGCAATATCAAGTGTGTCTCTTCTCTCATTACCACTACTGCGGCCTGGGACTACCTCACAGTCCCATGGTACTGCTGTGTTATTAGTACCCTTACCAAGCCCAAATCCTAACTTTTACCAATCCCACAGCTGCAAATGCATCAGAACAAGGAACGCCCTTTGCCATTCTGCTGTGGTGGCTTTCACAGCACTAGGAAGAGATTAGCTTTAACTTATAAAGCTTCAAAAGATTTATTATGAGTCTGTTGTCTGTACCATGTAATTATCAGACTAGCTGATGTCAGAAGAGATTATAGAAGTATCATAGTAACCACTAGTGAGTGATGGCTAGGTCAAGATACTTGCTAAGCTCTTTGTATACATTTTAAGTGTGATTTTTAAAAACAGTGAAAGTGTAAATTTTTAAAATTTTACACAGTGGGAGACATATTACCAACAGTCCCTCTCAAAATACTCTCCGTTACTTTGAACACATTTATCCCGTCATTCTTGCCACTTTCTGAAACAATTCTGGAAGTCCTCCTCCGTGAGTATCTTTAGTTGGGCTGCCTTGATGTCTCTGAATTGGTTCAAACCATTTATTGTTCATGGCCATTTTGACTTTGGGGAACAGTCAGAAGTCACACGGTGTTAGATCTGCTGAGTAAAGGGGATGAGGACGTATTGTGATGTTTTTATGAGCTACCTTTCTGCTGGTCGGCACACAGCAGCAGGATTCACCATATTTCTGATCACACCGCCTAAAGACACAAAAGAAGAATTAGAAAACTGCTTTTAGAAAGTAACAAGAATGATAGGTTCAGTGTTTAAAGTGAAAGGGAGTATTTTGAATGAAGTAACAGCAATATGCCTTTGTCAGACATTTTTAAAAAATGTATTCACTGTATATTTTGATCACATCTCATCTTGTACTAAATTTTGTCCAAGAACCCTGCATGAAGAGTTCTGTTATTAGAGCTTAAGTAATTTTGTAAGGAGTGGATCTAGGATTTCAAATCCAGACCATTAGCTTCTAGAGCTCTTTCACTGCCCACACCATTCCCTTCAGTGAAAAGTTATTGAGTGACCATCACCATAGAAACAGCTACCTCAAAATTTTCCTATGGAAGTCCAAGCTCTAGAACTCATTTCTTCTTTCTTTATCAAGTCAGTTTGATACTTTTTATAGTTTATGTAAGACCATTCAAGATACCCCAACTTGAGGATCCTAAGAGTACTGTAAATGTTGACTTTCACAATCTTGGGACAAGATTGGTTGATTCCACACTTAGTGAATATCAGGTATATGGGTTTGACATTCCGGGATATTATCAAGAATGATGTGCATATAGCTTTGATCTTAACAAACCCACAGTGATGCTGCTACTATTATTGCCCAATGAAACAAAATGCAATAATGTTACTATAATGAGAAAAATGCATTAAAGAAAACAACACTCATCTTTTGTAGTTTCAAAATTGCTAGCTAAAAAATTGTTGAATGATTAAATATTTATTATATACTATATTATTTGGGCCTGCAAAAATACCAAGATAAATGCATGGGCTCCCTCTTTCAAAATAGAGGTCAGAATATCATTCTGTTGTGAATTTACAAACAGCAGTTGAATCTCACTTAGACACTTTAAATTCCTGCAAAGGAATAGAAAGAAGAAAAATCAGAGAAGCTTTGGACATGGTTGAGTACTCTTAGATATGGTTAATACACTTTAATTCTGCTTTCAGATACTCTTGACAATGAATAACAAGGAGTAATTAAGTTCAGGTATAGTGAAACATACTTTACCGAGAAAGTTTAATCTGTGAGCTATGATAAGGACTTTCTTATCTGATTTATTTTTTTTGGAAACCTTGCTCTGCTGTACCTTCACGTAACTGTAAATACATCCTTCTGTTTATTCTTTCTGCTCTGTTTCCATTCATGTGTTTCCTTCAAGTCAGGAAAATAGGCTCCCCGAGAGTAAAAGGATTATTGACAACTATAAAGTGAAGACACTTCTAATGGAAAATACTTCAGTACTATCGCAGGCACTGCCAGCGCGGCTGTCTCCGCTATCAGTTAGGAACCAGCAGATGTGAAATTGACAGATGTTAGGAAATAGCTTTCAGAGACTCGTGTTTCAAAACGTATAAAAGAAAAACAGATGACACTACTTTTTTTTTTTTTTGGCTTAAACTGGATAACTAAAAAATCACACCAGATGTGCTCGGATGTTTCTCTTTAAAAACATGCTGCTTCTTGAGAAAATACACAAAAGCCGAAGTCATACGTGTGCACCTCAAAGTGTATTTTGTCCTTTTTTCCCTAAATTTTAGATTTCTGTTGTGATTAAGATGTTTGGCCAAAATCTATGTGGCAAAAACAACAAATTTAATATTTGCATAAGTATTATAGATTTTATAAACTTGTTCATTACTAAGGTTTTCGTAAGAAATTCCTTATTGGGAGATTTAAATAAAATTCCCAGGGAAAGCCTAGAAAATGTAGAAAAATTTAATAAAGTAACTGAGGAATTGAAATGTTAATTTCACTTGTCTGGCAAGTTTATGCTAAATGATTCATTCTCACATAGGTAAGGTATTAACACAAGAAAGCATATTTAGGATGCTTTGGCATTGTCATTGTACAGATTGAAAATTGATATAGACTGCAAGTTGATGGGGACTTTTTTTTTCTGCCCAACGTTTCTTCCTCTCTTCCAAATGCCAGCATCTTTAAGGGGCACATGTGAGGAGCCACCATTCCCATACACCATGGCTAGATTCGTCTCCAAGGAGAGCACATGATGGAGCCTTGCTTCACAGCTATCGTTGATTGGTTGAGAGTTGGACACATGACCCAGGTGAGGCCAGTGAGATATTCTTGGAACTTTTGGTAAGGTATTTGAGGAAAAACAAGTTTTCTCTTCCTGTTGGAATTAAAACTTTCAGGATACAATCACCGAGCTTCCAGCAGACATTTTGCCACCATGAAGAAAGGATGTTCTCAAGAACCAAGTCACCCAGAGGAAAGCGGGGAGGAGGTGGGGTGGTTCCTATAATTTTTAGCCTGTGGATCACATCTATTTTTGAACTTCTATAGTTAAGCTCCATTTCACCTCTTTGTTCGAACCCAGTTTCAGCTGAGAGTCATCCGGTTGCACTCAAGACAGTACAGTGATCACCTGAGATATCATTTATGCTGAGAGATTTCTGTTTTTGTTGTTTTGTTTTGTTTTGTTTTTGTGTGCTGGCTGGACCCATTAAATTAATTTCCTGGCTCACCTCCAAGGCATAGATTTGAAAATCACTGATCAGGCCGTGCTATTGCGAAGCCCCAGCAGGTGTCACTGTGGGTGACCGCACCAGTGTAACAGCAGAGGCAGATGAGCATGGCAGCAGCGGCTCCCTGCCAAGAACAGTATCATTGCTTTACAGTGCTCACTTTTACCTTTTTTATATAGGCCATGTAGTCATTAGGTTTCATATTTCAAAAATATAAAAGGGACACAGCGAATACTCTCCTTTCAACTCTTACCCCACCCACTTGCCTTCTTCATGGGTAGATCAACGTTACTAGTTCTATTTTCTTTCAAATATACGTTATGTTTTTACAATATACGAGCACATGCACATACGCACTCATTGTCCCCTTCTTTTACAAAATTTGCATTATTATAGCACTCTGCTATTCTTGACTTTCTCTAGCACATCTTAGGGATTAAAGTAATACAAAAAATAAACTTCATTCCCTTTGTACTTGTGTAGTATTCCACTGGACATGGTGCTGTTGTTTCTTTAACCAGAAACTATTAAAAAAAATTTTAGTGGTTTATATTTGTGGATATTCCTAGGTTGTTTATGGAAACAACTAATATGTCTGTTCTAGGTAATCCCACCTGGCTTGGGAGTTCTAACCCTTTGCTGTAAGTAATTAGCTTCAGGATTTTCATGGTCCTTCATTGTATTTACTTCTGTATCCACCTTGCTCCCTTTTTTCATTCCACACTGGTTCTTGCCAACTGGGTCCATGCTTTTGGTACTCTTTCTACATGTTCTTAGTACCTGATGATTTAAGAATAAGATTTGCTAAACTCAGGAACATGACTGTTGTCAGCCGCTTCCATATGTGGAGTCTCCTGGAGGCCTGCGTTTCTCTGGACATCTGCATATCACAGTACTAGATGCTAGATCACTGTTCTCACGTTGTTCTTTCCTGCTCAGTACTTCCTGCTCAGTACTTTAGGTTTTCAAGAAAACACTCCAGTCTCAGATCCTGAGGTATTCTTTTCTTGTAATGATTGAGGTGGTTTTTGGCCCAGAACTTTTTAAAATGAATTGTTGACTAAAAAGAAATAAGGCAAAAATATGGGTAAATGTTATCCAATTCTACTAAATTTTGAATTTGGCATATATACCTTGGGTATACATATATACCAAGGTTCCCACACAAATACACATAGAAATGCATATATAAATATTTTAATAAACAACTAGTATACCTTTTACAGGTACCTGATCTTCAAAGAATCATACCCTTGGGCCACCAACCAGAAGCCCCATGACTCATTCTTTAAGTCTCAAGGTTGGTGACATTTCCAGACTTCTTTCAAATCTCTCTCATCCTGACTCCCATGGCTATGTCAGCCAGTGGCTGCCTTGACCCAGTTTGGTCCTTTGACTGGTATAGGCCACACAGTGTCCCATGACTGGACATGTTCTTTCTTGGCCCCTCTGATAGGGTTTGGCAAAACCTTGTTTGTGTTTCAAAACACTGCAAAGACATGTATCTAGTGTCCCATGCTTTAGATGAGGAAGAATAGCTTCTCGAGGAGAGCAACTGGAGTTCTTTTTCACTTTCATTTAAAAAATACTCCTTACCTGCATGGTTAACAATCGTTAGTTTTGCAACTGAAGTTTGTAAGCAGGGATTAAACAAAAGACTCTGTACTTTCAGCTTACTTTCTGAATCAATGGGACCTAAGAGCTCAAAATGTGCTTCTTCTGTATTATTGGATTCATTTTCATATTTTGTCATAAATGTTATTAATAATAACATGAGATAAATGTGTGGATCTTTAAAACGGCTTTATTTGCTTGTTTGTCTATTTATTGTCTGGGCTAAAGTAAGACTTTGTATCACTTCTAACATTAAAGTTACTTTTCAAGGTTTCACCTGTTAGTTACTTCAGACTATAAAGAGTCCAGAAGCAAAGCTGGAATTCATAAATATTGTACCAATGCTCAGACCTGCCAAGCCAGCTGTCATATATTACCCTTATGTTGTACCTAGTAGGTCAACCCACAGACCTCAAATGACAGCTATATGGCCCCTTCCAAATGCCCTGTGTGCCAAGGAAAAGTCTCCGTATGTTAGATATATAGCCATTGATTCCCTTTTACATTCAAGATGTCTTCGCATTCATAAAGCAAACCAACAGCAAATATTTCAACCTTCTCTGACTATACTTTAAAGTTCGGAAGAGTAACTTTTGTTTTAAAAACTCACTCCAGTGACATTCAAAGTAGTTCGAAATTATAGAATTTAGGGAAAGTTTGGAGTCTTATTTTAGGTTGAATATACTCCCAGAAGAGACACATTTTTTGTTATAAAAAATCTCATTTACTTTGTGACATTTATAGAGCATTTTATTAGACATAATTTCATTTGTGTTAATATAAGTTCTCAACCCCATCAAATGCTAATTCAGTAAAAGTTGTAAGGCCATATATTTTATCAGGATATGCAAATCAATTTTGGTGGTAATGTTTTCAAAACGCTATGCTGAAATCATGATGAGAGACTTTCACAATACTATGAACTAATATATTCTTACATCCTAAGTCCCTCTTCGTTTATAATATCCAATTAAGATAAAACAAATCATGACACTAAATCTTGAAGGCAATAATAAGCCAGAAGTGTTCATAAACTCCATGATGAAATTGCCAATTATATGTGAGTAGATGCCATCATGAACAGAAGGAACTGGATATGAGTCTCTGCTCTAATTTGGTTTCAACCATACAATTTCTGCTCCTCCAAGGGTAATTGGTACCAGACAAAGTATTTGCAAAAGATCTACATTTAAAACTGGCAAGAACGATATCTTGGGTGCAGCCAATCCTGTTTCATTTTCTTGTCCTGAACAGAAGGAAAACATATGAGTCTACAATTTTATGTTACACTGGGGGCCATGTGATTAATTTTCGCCAGTGTCTGTAAGTAGAATGGAAAGAATCTCTGCAAAGTTGTGTGTTGGGACAGCACCTCAAGATGGAAAGACCTGCATCCCAAGTCACCACACAGCAGTCAAAATCCTTCTCGTATTGGAATTTTTATGAACAGCAAATAACCCTTCATTGTGTTAAGCCACAGATATTTTCAGGTTAGCTTGTTACTGCAGGATAACCCGTCTGAACCATGTCCCAAAGCAAATGTTCAACGTACATAGTGGAAGAAGTTATTCCATTTTCAAGACTTTATCTTGAAAAGAAAACTGAAATCATGGCAGTTTATTTCCTCTTTTATTTAATAAACATAGGCTATAATGTTATTGTAATTATATTTACTCATACAATAATCAAACATCAAACTTCTGGGATGTTTTCTTATTTTCATGAAGATTTTCAGGTATCTAATAGATTTCACAAGACTAGTCTAAAGATGGAATGTGTTTTCTCCCCCGTCTTTAGTATTACTAAGTTGAGATACGATATATATCCATTTAGATATTCTTTGAGACGAAGCTATGAAAATTTAACTATTGGTTATTGTCAGAGCTCAGATTTAAGATGTCCCCCTGAAGCTTCACATGCTCAGAGGCGAGGCTTTTGCAAGGTGACTGGTTTATGGGGAGCTACACTAGTAAGTGGATGAATCCATTAAAGAGTTTTCATGCTGTCGGAAGATGCAGCCTAGTTAGAGGAGTGAGTCACTGCAGGCAAGACGTGGAAGGGTGCTGGAGACCACTACAAAGTGGCTCTGAGCAGGATTAATACTAACCATTGGCTTTCCATGTTTACTTGTGAGTTGTCGGAAGCTTAGGCACCTTGTCCGGGGATAGGCAGTGGACTCATAGTAAGTGAACCTCTGTGAGTCACTGGCCACCACTGAGGCCTGTATTGGCCTGTGAAGCTGTGACACTTCAAAGGTCAATATAAGACCACCACTGAGGATGTCTGGCTCCAACCCCAATTAACTAAAAGGAGACTGTACCTGCAGACATCTCACTCCTGCAGTGAAGGCCTTCCTGGAGATAACATAGTTCTACTAAATTAACATAATGTGCTACTTGGAGAAGTCCTTAAAGGGTTTCCAAAGTCCTGCTCAGATTCCCACTTTTTGTTGAGTATTCCCCTCCTTTGTTTCTAAGCCAAATAAATACAGGCTGCTCAAAGAAGTCTTTGCCAAAACTCAGAGAATATCAAAGATGTAAGAGAGTTAGACCCTCCTGGAGCCCTACAATCTTTTCAATTGTCTCATTTATTTAAGCCTTCACCATCCATTTGTTTGGGAGATTCCAGACCTGATCAGCCCACAATAACTAAGGGTTATTTAACCAGGAGAAGGGTGTATTCTTGTCCCTGATTTCTCCTCTTCTTTGTCCTCCCCTTCTTCCTCCTCTTCCTCCTCCTCCTCCTTCTTCTTCTTCCCTGTCTCTGTCTCTGTCTCTCTCTCTGTCTCTGTCTCTCTCTCTCTCCCTCCCTCCCTCCCTCCTTCTCTCTCCCCTCCTTCCTTTCTCTCCTTTCCTTCCTGGCTGCCAAGGGGTGAGCAGGTCTTTTTCTGCAATCCCCCTCCTGCCTTGGAGCCAACTGACCATACATTGAAACCTCTGAACCGGTAGCCAAAATAAATCTGTCTTCCTTCAAATGGTGAGTGTCAGGTGTTTTGTCCTGGAGACTGCAAAGTAACTAATAAAACCACTCAGAAAGCAACTTCAATAGGTTAAAATAGTGAGTGTTCTTAGAAAATTCTTTTGAAAGTTTTAGAAAAATCAATATATAAGAAAATAATATCAGACACTTTTTGAAAGAATATGTATTATTTTCATCAAACTTCAGGGAGTTAATACAAAACCCTAAATCTAGATTTTTATTAAAAAGTAAATTGAAATTTATCTTAGGCTGTTCAGGTAAAATCAGTTAAAAACAATCTCTTATTTAGCTACAAATAAACCAAGAAAAGAGGATCTCACAAATTGAGTATTAGTCCTCAACTGTGAGGGACTAATATTTTTTCCATTAAGGGACATTTACTGTGGACAGAAAGAGACTATTTTATAGGAAACAGAAAAACTTCAAAAGTTTTAAGATATAAAAGTTATCATATGATAACTTGTAAATTTAAGACAGTATTTCTAGAGACAGTACTAAGTATCCACAATGAAAAAATATATACATATAAAATAAGAGGGAGAAAAAAAACCCTTGCCCTAAAGAGGAATTTTGATGGGATCTTTTTTTATTTTAGAAGTAAAAGAATGAAAACATATTAAGAAGCAGACAACCATTTACAAAGTAGCACAAGAATAGTACAATCAATACTGAATTACAGACAAGATGACAAGGAATTAACAATGGTTGTTGTATTACATATTGATAACTTCAAAGTGGTTACTCAGGAAAACAAATATAGACATGCAAGATTGATTAAAATAATTAATCATTAGCTGTTCCTTTCAATAAAGTGATAGAAGTCAGTAGTACAACTATATTAGCTATCCTGTATATACATATATACATAATTTTACCCTTCTTCCTTTTCTCTTTTCCCTCATCCCAGTTGCTCTTTACTTTTGAGCAGTTTCCTTTCATTTCACCATGTTTCTCATACCTCCTAGCTTTTGTTCACTCTTTCAGGTTCTTACACTAGTGAGACAATACTTTGCTTACCCATGCAGGTCTGATTTATTTCACTTATGAGTATGGTCTCTAGTTGTGACCATTTACCTATAAAACCCTCAAGTTTATCTTTCTTTATAGCTGAGTAATATTCCATTATATAAAAATGCCACAAATTTTTTATCAAATCCTCAGTGGATGGACATTTGGGTTGCTTCCACAATTTAGCAATTACAAATTGCACTGCTATGAACATGGGTGCACATATATCACTGTGATTTGATGTTTTCAGCTCTTCTGGGAAAATACCCGGAAGGAGGATAGCTGAGTTGAATGGGATCTCTAGATCTAGTTTGCTGAGGAATCACCACACTAATTTCTGCAGTGGTTTCACCATTCTGCATTTCCACCAGCAGTGAAGACTTCCTATTTCTCCACAGCCTCACCAGCAGTTGTTATTGGTTGATTTCTTAATGATAGCCATTCTTACTGGGGTAAGATGGAATCTCAATGTTGTTTCAATTTGCATTTCTTGAATGATTACTGATGAACATTTTCTCATGTATTTATTGCCATTTGTGTTTCTTTATCTGAGAAGTGTGTATTCATCTCAGATGCTCATTTTATAATTGGGTCTTTGAATTTCGGGGGCTGATTTTTTTAATTCTTTATATGTTCTAGATAGAAGACCTTTGTCTGAGGGACATTCAGCTAAAATTTTTTCCCAATTTGTGAGCGTTCTTTTTACTTTGCTGGTTATTTCTTTAGATGTGCAAAAACTTTTTAGTAAGATGAGGTCACAGTTGATTCTTTGAAGTATTTCACATGTGGCCTGGTTTTTGTTCATGAACTCTCTACCTACCCCTACGTCTTCAAGATTTTTACCTACTTTCTCTTCCA
>NW_004955418.1:5389822-5429334 GCF_000276665.1 Chinchilla lanigera
GATTGTATGACAGTAGCTTTATAGTATAACTTCAGGTCAGGGATGTGATTCCACCTGAGTTGTCCTTGTTGCCCAGGATTGCTTTTGCTATTCTGGGTCTCTTCTGGTTCCAGATGAATTTTAGGAATGTTTTCTCGAGATCTGTGAGGTATGCTAATGGTATTTGAATGGGAATTGCATTGAATCTGTACAATAATTTTCTTAGTATGGCCATTTTCACAATGTTGTTTCTTCCTATCCATGAGCAAGGAATATTTTTCCATTTACTGAAATCTTCTTCAATCTCTTTTTTCAGAGTCCTGTAGTTTTCATTGAATAGATCTTTTACTTCTTTTGTTATATTGATTTCTAAATATTTCAGTTTCTTGGATGTTATTGTGAAAGGTATGGTTTCCTTAATTTCTCTCTCAGTCTGTTTGTTGTTCATGTCCAGGAATGCTAATGATTTTTGAGTGTTGACTTTATATCCAGCTACACTACTGAATTTGTTGATTAGTTCAAGGAGTCTTCTGGTGAAGTTTTTGGGGTCTTCCATGTAACCCATCTAACCACTATTTGTCATCTGCAAATAGTGATAATTTCACTTCTTCCTCTTCTATCCTTATTCCTTTTATTTCTCTCTCTTGTCTAATTGCTCTGGCTAATGCTTCCAAAACTATGTTGAAGAACAGTGGTAACAGTGGACATCCTTGTCTTGTTCCTGACTTTAAAGTGAAAGCTTTTAGTTCTTGTCCATTTAGTATGATGTTAGCTGTTGGTTTGTGATAAATGGCTTTGATCAGATTGAGGTAAAGGCCATCTATTCCTACTTTCTGTAGTGTTTTTATCATGAATGCATTTTGGACTTTGTTGAAAGCTTTCTCTGCATCTATTGAGATGATTGGGTGGTTTTTGACTTTGGCTCTGTTGATATGGTATATAACATTAATTGATTTATGAATATTAAACCATCCCTGCATTCCTGAAATGAAACCAACTTGGTCATGGTGTATGATTTTCTTGATGATTTGCTGCATTCTATTTGCTAGTATTTTATTGAGTATCTTTGCATCTATGTTCATTAGGGAGATTGGGCTGTAGTTCTCTTTCTTGGTTGAGTCTTTCTCTGCTTTTGGTATCATTATCATATTTGCCTCCAGAAATGAGTAAGGGAGAATTGCTTCCTTTTCAATTTCATTGAAGAATTTGAGGAGTGTTGGCATTAAATCTCAGAATTTTTTATAGAATTCTCCTGTAAATTCATCAGGGCCTGGACTTTTCTTTGTTGGTAAGTTTTTAATCACATTTTCAATCTCATTAATTGATATAGGGTTGTTCAGGATTTTTATACCTTCTTTTTTTTTCCAGTACCAAGAGTCAAACTCACAACTTTATGCTTGCCAGGCAGGCACTGTGCCACTGAGCTAAATCCCCATTTTTTTATATCTTCTTGATTCAATTCTGATAATTTGTACATATCTAGGAGTCTGTTCATTTCTTCTGAGTTTTCTATTCCATGGGAGTAAATATTTTCAAAGTAGGTGTTAATGATCTTTTGAATTTCTGTAGGCTCTGTAGTGATTTCATCCTTTTCATTCCTTATTGCATGAATTTGAGTTTTTTCCTTTCTTTTTTTGATAAGGTTGGCTAGGGATTTATCAATTTTATTTATTCTTTCAAAGAACCAACTCTTTGATTCATTTATTTTTTGAAGGGTTTTCTTTGTCTCAATTGCATTAATTTCTGCCCTAATCTTTATAATCTCCACCCTTCTTTGGGCTTTGGGCTTGACTTGTTCTTCTTTTTCTAAAAGTTTGAGGTGCAGCATTAGGCTATTTATTTGTTCTCTTTCTGTTCTCCTTATGTGTGAGTTCAGCGCTATAAATTTCCCTCTGAGGACTGCTTTCATTGCATCCCACAGATTCTGGTAAGTTGTGTTTACATTTTTGTTTGTTTGTAGGTATTTTTTAATTTCTTCTTTAATTTCTTCTGTGACCCATTGGTTGTTCAGAAGGTTGTTATTTAATTTCCAAGTGTTTATGGAGTTTTTGGAGTTCCTTTTGTCATTAACTTCCAATTTCATCACACTATGATCAGATAACATGCATGGGATAATTTGAATTCTTTTGCATTAGGTAGGTACGTTCTATGGGATAGAATATGGTCTATTTGAGAGAACATCCCATGTGCAGCTGAGAAAAATGCGTATTCTGATGTTGTGGGGTGGAACACTCTGTATACATCTACTAAGTCCATTTGTTCAGAGATTTGATTCAGGTCTGTTATTTCGTTGCTGATTTTTTTGTCTATTTGACCTATCTCTCTGTGTCAAAGGGGTGTTGAGGTCCCCTATTACAATAGTGTTGTTAATTATTTGGTTTTTCATGCCTGTTAAGATTTGTCTTATATAGTTTGGTGCCCCCATATTTAGTACATACATATTTATGATTGTTATCTCTTCCTCTTGCAGTTTTCCCCTAACAAGTATGTAGTGATCTTCTTTATCTCTTTTGGTTGTTCTAGGTTTGAAGTTTACATTGTCTGCAAACATAATAGCTACCCCTGCTTTTTTCTGGGATCCTGTTGCATGGAGAAATGTTTTCCATCCTTTGATTTTCAGTCTATGGATTTCCTTTTGAGTAAAATGTGTTTCCTGTATATAGTATATTGTGGGATTTTGTTTCTTAATCCACTCGGCCAGTCTGTTTCTTTTGACTGGTGAATTGAGACTATTTACATTAATGGTTATAACTGATATATGTTGGCTTATGTTTGCATGTTATTTACTGGCTGTTGGTTTCCTACCTTTGCTATCTGTTTAATTGCATGCTCTGCTTGAGGGTTCCTTTCTATTATTGTTCTTGAGATTGTGATCACTTTTTTCTCTGTCGAGAACATCTTTTAGTACTCTTTGTAAGGTTGGTTTGGCACTCATGAAGTTCATCAGTTGTTCTTGTCATGGAAATATTTTATTTCTCCATTGAATTTGAAGGAAGGTTTGGCAGGATACATCAATCTGGGTGGGAAGCTGTTTTGTCTCAGGACCTGTAATCTTCACTCCAAGCTCTTCTCAGTTGGATGGTTTGTGTTGAGGAGTGTGCGGTGATTCTGATAGCTTTCCTTTATAGGTGATCTGTTTCTTTTCTCTAGCAGCTTTTAATATTCTGTTCTTTTGCTGGATATCTGGGATCCTGATAATTATATGTCTGGGTGTGATTTTATTTTGGTTATGGTTAGTTGGGGTTCTATATGCCTCATTTACCTGTACATCAGAATCCTTTTCCATGCTTGGGAAGTTTTCTATTTTTTCTGCAAATATTCTTTTTACGTCATTTGTGTTGCCTCCTGCTGTTTCATTGACTCTTATTAGTCTTACATTATTTCTCTTTGCCTCATCTTGCAGCTGTTGAATTGATTTTTCTTTGATCCTTATTGATTTTAAGAACTCCTTCCTTTCACGATCATTAGCTGCCATGCTGTCTTCAATATCTGAGATTCTATCTTCAGCTTCATTCAAGCAGTTTTGCCAAGTTTCAAAGGAAGTTTTGATTTCCTGGATATCTCTCTGAATCTGTTTCATGCATTTTAGTTCTGACCTGTGTTATTCAGTTAATGTTTTCATCGTTTTCCTATACTCATCTAATTTTTTTGTATATGTCTGCTTTAGAAATGCTGAGCAGTTCTTTTACCATTGATGTCATTTCTTTTTTTACCTGGGTGATTATTTCTGATCTGATTTCTTGTATGGCCTGTTGGAGTTGTTTCTTTACTTCAGTTGTGATCATTTCAGTGATTTCAGATATGTGACCTTCAAGTTCTCCTATGTCAGTGTCTCCTGGATTTGTTCTGGGTGGAGTTGAGTTCTGAGATTGCATTTTGCTTCTATGTCTTGTCATTTTGGATGTTAGGTTGAAAGTGCTGAGCCACACGCTACACAGGTAGCTCCCTGAAGATCTCTAGGGACCTCAGTTTACCTGGATATCAGACATATCCCAAGGTGGTACAGGGCAGTGGACCACTGGGCCTGGGATCCCCAGGCAATTAGTGGGTTGCTCAGACCACAACTGCAATGGTGGGGGAATGCTGGCCTTCAGTACCAGAGTCTCCAGGCCATCAGTGGAAAGCATGTGAGCCTCAGCCATGAACCCAGTAGTGGTGAGTCAGGGTCCACTGCTCTGGGTTCCTCAGGTAGCTGGTTGAGGGAGGGTGGGCCTCACCTCACAACTGAGAGGTTCACTGAGCCTGGGGCCACTCCCACCCTGCTTCCCTGTCCCAAAGGAGCAGGGCAGGGCATTGGTGCAGGCCTCACCCACCAAGGTAGAGGTCCACAGACATAGGGCCACTCCCCCATTGCTTCCCTGCCCCCAGGCTGCTTCCCTGTCCCAAATGTCTTGATGGGATCTTTTGGAAACTAAAACTTTGACAAATATTCTGTAGAAACCTGAATAATTCTATCATTTTTAGTATTTCATTTCCCCAATTGGAAAATTGTTCTTTTAACATTCTCACAATGCTACAATAAACTAAAGATTTATTCTTTTCTTAGTATGTGTAAATTTGGTATTCTAGGGTACTTCACCTACTTGTAAAAAGAAATGATTCTAGACACTTTGTAGTATAAAAAAGTCTGCTACAGAATTTCAGGATATCTTGGTTTCTTGACTGAGAATCAGAAATGTTAACTACTAAAATACAAATAAAATGTTTCCCAATCCAGTATACAGTAATTAACAAATGCATTCAGACTTTTACCAGGGTTTATTGCATAGATTTCATGCAAACATTGATTTAGATCATTTGATCTATTAAAACCTAATATTAATTTGATATAAAATCAGGGACATTTGCATATATTATTAATTTAGTATGGTTATTAATAAGAGAACTATTAGTCAAATTTATTTTCATTTAATATATTGAACATGTGTTACATTCCACACATACTTGATAACTTTAGGAGATGTGTAAAATATAGTGTCTACTTCCTGCACATGATCTTCATCTGCCCAGCACCCACTTACCTCTGAGTAGCCATTGTTCTTAGATTCTTCTGAATCATTTCAGTGTTACTGTAGCATAAAGCTGATGCAAGTATAGACAGTGATGGTTTTCACTTCTCTGTTTACTGGTCTTTTCTGCAGCAGTGAATGTGAATCACTATGCCCTGCAGGAGAAAAGTCCCTTGATTCCTGGTTTCTTTTCTTACTGTCTGCCACTCCTCTTTCTTCTCTTGCAAGCATTTTTCCTATGTGTGTCCCTTATGAACCAATCCTTCCCGAGTCATCTTCTCTATTCTCATCTGGCATACAAGTAAGACTTTTCAGGAGAGATGAGTTTGCTAGATAAATAGGAGTTAGTAAAACAGAGAGAGGAGTTGTAGGTGGAGGGAATGGGATATAGAAAAATACAAACAGATAAAAGAGGAGTAAGAATTATAAACTGTCACCAGCTCAAT
Organism: Chinchilla lanigera; assembly: GCF_000276665.1. Lineage (NCBI taxonomy): Eukaryota > Metazoa > Chordata > Mammalia > Rodentia > Chinchillidae > Chinchilla > Chinchilla lanigera. The sequence goes on from NW_004955418.1 coordinate 5,395,257, forward strand.
GTCTAATTTAAAATATTTGTAGTGTTAAATGACAGAATGAATAATAGCCAGGGAAGTTTTTTACTAGAGTAAAAATAATTGTTTTTGTTAAATCAGATATGCAAATGATTGAAATTAAATAAAATGAAATCCAAAAGGACTGAGCCTATGAGCAATGCGTAGTGTGAATAATATGAAAAATATCACGTGCTCTACTAATAAAATACTTTCTCAGTCTGTAGTAATTACTAACATGACATTCTGTTTAGACTACCTCTGTGTTTGGGGAGGTAAGGTTGTCCTGACAGTTTTGCAGATTGACAGTCTGTGAACCTGTCTCCAGTTCCTATCTAACACTGCAGTAGAATGTGTATATACACTTGCTACATGAGTGGAAGACCGTCATTTCCATTTTTACTGCTTCTTAAATCCATCAACCATAACAGAGACATGTCAAATACAAGTTGCTTTCTAGTGTGACACTCTAATGACACATTAAGTAGTATGAGAAGCATTAGCTTCTTTTTTTAGGTACCGTTTTTAAAATAAGCATTTTATTTTCTTTGATTTCCTATTCTCTCAATTGAGGGAACAGAATAATTCCCCAAAGTTATAAGTGCATGCCCAAAAACCAGAATGAAGTCACATTAAGAATATTTTAGCTAAAAGCACATCCCTGCCTCTGTAAGAAGACATATGCGCTTAACAGAGTACTTCTGTTGTTTAATCTTTGCTGTCTTCTAAGTTGTTTCCATGTATATAAGACTCCTGCAGTTATATCTACAATGGACTAAAAATCAGAGAAGCTGTCTCCTTGTGAAGAATCAGAACTATGCTCCTAGTTCTGTCACTTCATCTCTCTGGACCCAATTGTCTTCATCTGTGCTAACCACAGAACTTGCAAAATATCATAAAATAAGATTGCTTTTAAAGAATAGAAGGCTGTTATGCATTTGTAGGGATCTGCTGAACTTGGACTTGCCTCTGATTTAGGGTATACCACACATACTCTGTTATTGCAACAAAAGGGAACTAGCAAGTCATCAACAAATAAAGTATTTCTGTTCCCTTCATTCCTTAGTGCAATGATAAACATAGCTAGGGCCTCCAGTCCTCTACATAGAACTGAGAGCCTTCATCTCTGTGTGGTGAACCTCAGGCCTGAGGTGTCCTCACTAGCAGATAAAGGTTTTAGTCATAGTTTTAAATCTAAGACTCGGTGGGGAGCCCTCACATACAGATGGTATATCTAACTCTTTTTATTCTTTCTGTGAGCTAAAACTATGACCTCAAGGAGAAATTCAATTAAAGCTTCATCACGGAAGATTTACAAATATTCCTCATATCCTTTTACTAGAGAGATGTGGTTCTTTTAGAAAAGGGCATAGTGACTGATATAATTTGCCAAAGAGCAATGGTCATGACCTAATGATCCTACGTTCCCACAAGAAGAAAAATCACTACCTGGATATGCCAGAGGTCTCAGAACCCCTGGAAATTTTCAGAAAGGTCTTCTCATAAGAAGAAGTAGTATAAGGTGGTATAAGTGGAACACGACTGCCCCCAAGTAAGAAGAGCTGGGTCCAGGTCTTGTTATCACTTTTGCTGCATAACCTTGACAAGTTCCACAGTGTCTGTTCCTTTACCAACAATGCAAGTCTCTATGGTCTCTGATGTCCTTCCAAATCCAACACAGTATGATTTTTGTAACAACAGTTATCTTCAATTGCATAAATCCTTATGTAACATATTAGCAGGGAGAATAAAACAGACTTTGAGTCTCAGTCTGTTTTTGGTAACTTTTTAAAAGCTAAACTTTTTAATCAGTGAGGGAAAATCTTTAGTGTGCTAATAAAGGCCTGAAAATGATTTTCTCTTTTTCATGCAAATGTGAAAGAATGCTATCTGCATACAGGCTAATTTTGTCCATCACTGAACCAGAACAGATGCAATGAACTCTGCCTGAATGTCTACCTCAGTGTAAGAGGCCTTGATGAGAGCTAAGATGAGATCTCACATAAATGATCTTTTTGCATTTAAAGCCACTGTGTTGATTCAAGTGCTGTGTTTTTCAGTGGCTAGTTTAAAAGCAATGATGCACTTTTGGAGTTTCTAATCAATAAAGCAAAGACAAAGACAAAGTTCTAAGTTCAGGTCAGGATTGAAATATCTAATTATCTGCTTGTTAATAAATTTAGGCTAAATGCATAACTTCCTTGACAACATAGACTGTATCTCTGCTCATAACTTTAAAAAAAGGTCCAATGCAGCATCAGTCAGAAAATTTTCCATATAGGGGCTGGGGATTTAGCTCAGCGGCAAAAAGCGCCTGCCTGGCAAGCGCAAGGTCGTGAGTTCAGTTCCCAGTACCGGAGAAAAACCAAAAAAACCAAAAAAAAGAAAATTTTCCATATATTATTGTAAGGTAGTGTGACAGAAGTTTAAATTCAGGAGAAATCATCTTATAGAAAGATTGAATATAATGTAAAAAGTCTTAATTTTCTCTCTATGAAAGTAATTTTAGTAAATTCAGGTAAAATAATTAAAAACAAAGTTGTAAGTCCACCAACCTGTTCATATTTCATATATGTTTCATATATGTATATATGATGGAAATGCTTATTTTTTTAAAAAAAAATGGGACCACAGCACATACCGCTTCTTAACCTGCTTTTCTAACCAATATTATGTGTTGGATATTACACACATCCATGAGTTTTCAGGTCTACACAGTCAGTACCAAGCCAGCACTCTAAGGAGACTTAGGGTTTCCTCTAAGATGGCTGAGGGGTTTCAAAGATTTAGAGTGTGGCTGAGTGGAAAGAGTTCCACCCCTCCACATCTACTCTAAGCCCACCTCCATCAATAGGATCTTTAAAAACTATTCCTTGCATATTTTTAAAGCTTTTTTAAAAGGGCTTTGATACTGAAAAGAAAAAAATGACAATGACTTGTTATGGTTTGTGTCTGGGTGTCCTCCCAAAGCCACATACAGTTATGGGGTGGGCTTTTAGTTTTTGATTATGGATGTGAGTGCTACACTGCCCTGGGGAGGATAGTTTGCATATGTAACGGAGAGGAAGAGGCTGCTTGCTGCCACTCCTCCCTTTTGCTCTTGTTTCTTTGCTATCTTCCTCTGCCAAGAATGGTTGCCCTTTGCCATGCACCACCTTGCCTAGGAGCTAGCTGAGTATGGACTGAACCCTCCACAGACTGTGAGCTAAATAAACCTTTCCTTCCTTAATTTTGGACATCAGGTATTTTGTCTCAGCAATGAGAGAGAAGTAACCAAGACACGTCTAATACTATATTTAATAGCTATAATTTTGGCATATATATCACATTCTGTTTAATAGATATCTTTTGTTTTAGTAGATAAAACTCAGATTCTCTGCATTTAAAGCCCACTCGGTCATCAGCCAGCTATGTGACTACAGTGGTTTTAAAATCCATCCACAAATTCTTTGATACTCCTGCTGTCAAACCATGGAGTCTAATTCCTTTCCCCTGGAATAATGGTCAGCATTACCAACGCACTTCTAATGAAGAGACTTGAGCAGAAGTGACATGGCATGACCTCTAAGACTAGGATATGGCAGGTTTCATAACTGCAGCAGGGATCTTGGCAAGATGTGCAATCCTCTTTGCTTCACTTTCCTTATCTATAAGAATAACAGTATCAATTTAATAGGGGTTTTTGTAATTTCAGAGTTAATATATGTTAAGGACCTTATCATAGCTTGTCAACACCGTATAATGATCTACTACCAATATTAAGTTACATTTTTAGGCATTCCTACATGTATATGCTATATAGAGATATATAGAGATGAAAGGATAGATAGATAGATAGATAGATAGATAGATAGATAGATAGATAGAGATAGATAGATAGATAGATGGATAGATAGATTTAAATCTCTACAGGCAACTCTGATTTCCTTACAAACTTGTAGACATAGACTGCTGGATCAAGGTATATGGATTCATTTAGAAAAATTTTATTATTGAACTCAATACTCACTTTGTTGTGAGAAATCTTGTTCTATTTAATCATAAAAGGCACAAGCCTCATTGAGTTCTAATTATGTGGGTTCATGTCATTTCTAAATCAGCTTTCATTTATTTTCATTTTAAAGAGAAAAACAATAAAAACAGTGATACAAATTGCAAAACAAGATAACACTAGAGTAAGAATGGTTAATATATCGCATACTGTTATTTTCAAAGTAGTTGCTCAGATTAGAAAATATAGGAATGAAAAATTGATCAAACAAGATGAGCACAAACCTTTCTTTTCAATGAACTAGAAGAAATTAATAGTATAACTATTTTAACTAATATATATATATATATTCCTTTTCCTTTCCTATTTTTTCTTTCCCTCTATTCTAGTTTCTCTTTCTTTTTGAAGAGTTTCTTCCCATTTCACAATATCTATTATACATTTCAGATCCTATTTACTCTTTCAGCTTCTCATACTAGGGAGATAATATGATGTTTACACATGTGAGTCTGATTTATTTTATTTATGAGTGTGACCTCAAGTTGCATCCATTTACCTATAAAGTCTCAAGTTTATCCCTCTTTATGGCTGAATAGTACTTCATTGAATAAAAATGCCACATCCTTTCTATCCATTCCTCAGTTGATGGGCATTTGGGTTATTTCCAAGATTTAGCTAATGAAAATTGTGCTGCTATAAACATGGGTGCACATATATCACTATAGTTTGATGTTTTTAATTCTTTTGGGAAGATATCCAGAAGGGGGATATCTGGGTCAAATGGGACCTCTATTCCTAGTTTTTTGAGGAATCTATACACTGATTTCCACAGTGGTTGCATCAGTCTACACTCCCACCAACAGTGGACAAGTGTTCCTTTTTCTTCCCATCCCTGCTAGCATTTGTTATTGGTTGATTTCTTGATGGTAGCCATCCTTTCTGGGGTGAGATGGAATCTCAGTGTTGTTTTAATTTGCATCTCTTGAGTGACCAATGATTTTGAACATTTTTTCACACATTTATTTGCCACTTGTATTTCTTCATCTGAGAAATGTGTATTCATCTCAGATGCTCATTTTTGGATTGAGTCTTTGAATTTGGGAGGGTCTGATTTTTTTCAATTCTTTGTATGTGTTAGATATAAGTCCTTTATCTGAGAGACAGCTGGCTATAAAATTTCCCACTCTGTGGGTTGTCTTTTCACTCTATTGGTGATTTCTTTTCCTGTGTAAAGCTTTTTATTAAGACTAGATCTCATTTGTTTATTCTTTGTGGTGTTTCCCATGTGGTCTGGATTTTTTCATGAAGTACCTGTATATCTGTGTCTTCAAGATTTCTACCTACTTTCTCTTCTAGTAGATTTAGTGTTTCTGTTTTTATATTTAAATCTTTGATCCATTTTGACTCTAGTTTATCATTTTTTTTTTTTTGATACCAGGAATTGAACTCATGACCTTGCACTTGCCAGATAGGTACTGTGCCACTGAGCTATACCTCTGGCTGACTTTAGTTTATTACATGGTGATAGACATGGGTCTAGTTTTAGTCTTCAGCATGTAGAGATGAATGAAGTCAAATATAGTAGAATCAAGGCTGGAGGTCAGAAAATGATCACCAGAGTTTTCAGAAACCAGAAGACACAGGAGAAAAAGAATAAGAGATAGCAAAGGAGTAATTAGAAAGGAAAGAGACAAAGTTTACTCACTTGAAAGTAAAGATTTCAAAAAAAAGAGAAAGAAGATCAGTAGAAGAAAACAAAAAAGAAAGGTAAAAAACCTAAACAGTGAAAAAAGGAAGAGAAGAAAAGAAAAAAAGGGAGACCAGAACAAAAGGAGAAAAAAGAAGAAAAACAGACCCCAAAACAAAAAGTACAAAACAAAACAAGATGAAATCCAACCTGATAGGAAAAAGGTAGTCAGTCAGACATATAAGGGGAATAAAAGTAGTAAAATACCTCTGGTGTCATGGTTCTGTGGTAGTGTCCAAGTCAGATCCCAGAAATGTGCTATGGATTCCAGCCAAATTTACCGTGGGATCTGTGCTGGATATGGAGATGATCTTGGTCTCTGGATGTGGGGGCTTGGAGTGGTCTTCTGTTGGTGGAGTTCTCCAGAACCCAACTGCTGCTCCTTGCTGCTGATACTTCCATGTTGCTGGTCTGGGTGGTCACTCTGCCTGCCAAAAGGTGTATGTGCCCATGAGCTTTCGTATTTTCTATAAAAATTAAAAGTAAAGACAAATAAAAACAAAACAAAACATACTTAAGTGATCACAAAACTTGATAAATCTTTATAAATTTTGCTATAAGGCTGACAAGACATAGTTATTAGTTAGCTTGTATAAAATATCTAATTAAAGGAATGGGAATAGATATAAGTACATATTCAACCCAAAATAACTTGTGAAAAACTTAGTGATTACATATCTAGTCACCTTAGCCTCAGGCAAAGCTGGGTGCAGTACCATCAAAGCTTGGTGAATCTCTTAGCCAAGCTTTCTCCCAGGCCAATATCCTCAAGTCAGGACCCCGGAAATTTCCTAGTCTACTAGTTTTGCAATACTATAATCAGAGTTCTTATCTGGAACTACACTCTCTGACTCTGAAGATCACAGAAAAGGACTTTACTGAAAGACTACTCTCCAGGCTACAAACCTGTTATAAATGCTGGATTGTCTTGTCCATGGCCAAGCATCCAACAAGAACGTTCTCAAGAAACTAAAAACAGTGCCACCACTGCTGGCCAATACTGAGGGTTTTGTTTGCCCTGCTGCTAAGAACTCAAACACTGCTGATACCACATTTGTGGGAGGGCCCGGAACTCAATCATGCAAGCCACTGCCACCCTCCAAAGCTAAACATCTCAGTTACCATTCACACCAAAAAACACCTCTACAGCTTTCTTCTCTGAGTTGTTGACTTCCAAAAGTTTCACACAACTCAGCGATTGGTGAAGTTGTCCAGCTCCATAAGGTTTTCTACAGCTAGAGACCAAGAAAGCACATTTTCTTTGTCCTGCCTTGGTTAAGCAAGCCTCATGAGGAAATTGTCTGCAATTTAAGAATTTTTCTCAAAGATAGTGACCCAGCAAATGTCATGAATGTCTAGGAAAGCAGATCTGGGGTAAGAGAGTCTTTCTACATGTTCTGTCAAAACTCTTGAATCTAGCACAGTCCTGGATAAGGCCATGTATTCTGACTTAATAATCACAGTCCTGATTTAGGAACCACTAGTTTGTCACACACCTACTCTGAGACCTTGAAGTTGTAAGTCATCTCATTCAAACTATACAAACTGGGGCTGGGGATTTAGGTCAGCGGCAAAAGCGCCTGCCTGGCAAGCGCAAGGTCGTGAGTTCGGTTCCCGGTACCAGAGAAAAACCAAAAAAAAAAAAAAAAAAAAAACTATACAAACTGATAATCAACGAAGAATAGATAACAAGGAGAAAAATCACTGTGTCCACCACGGCCTCTGACCCGGGCCTGTTTCAGGCTGCTGAACCTCCAAAGTAGCTGTCACTGCCTACTCCTTTCCAGTGTTCACTTAACTACAAGTCATACCTGATTTAGACTGCAAGGCACTGGTCATCTTGTACTCATGCCCACCCCCAGCCCTGCAGAGCTAGCATAAAAATATTATGAAAAGTCATAGCTGTTCTGTCTTCTTGGCTTAGGGTATAAAACCCACTGAGAACAAAGAAGAACAAAGTAAAAAGAAAAAGAAGAAGAGTGGAATATTTGTCTTTCATAGGCAAAACAACTTTTCCTTCCATAGTAGCAAAAGTTTGTGCTATTTATATATATAGAGATATATACATATAGATATACACAGAGGTCTATCTGCATATATAAATATACATGTTGAATTGCTTTTAGGTTCACATTTTTTGTAAGCATTAAAAAATTAGGCATTGAGCAACCTAGGTAAAAATATGAGAAAGAAAAAATATACTCAGCACTACTTACATATCAAAATAGTTGGTCTTCTCTAGTATAGCCCAACAATTTAAAACTTGAGAGTAGATCTCACTTGCTTACCTATAGCACATGTTTAAATACGTTATTATTATGCAATTTTAGTTTATTTTTCCTTTGAAAAAGTCTGGAATTTTCATTTGATCTGAGAACTGTTTAAAAGTGTAATTATTAAAGATATGTATGCTAAAGGACCTTTAAAGTCTCTTATTAATTTCTAATTTTATCATTTTATGATTAGAAAGTATTATTTATATTTTTTGGACTTTATTAAAGTGTGTGTGTGTGTGTGTGTGCACACACGCCATAAGGACAGCCAATTTTCATGAATGTTCTCAGTGAATCTAAAACCAAGATATATTCCCTACTATACACACTATGATACATCTGTAAGTTCTACCTTCTTGGTTGTAAATTTAGGCTTTCCATATACTTTTAAATCTTCTAGATACTTCTATATGTAATATTTACTTACTGTATCTTCTATATTCTTACTATATTTCTGTGCATTTCATTTCCATTGGGTAAATAGATATACAGTAAATGTTTCTATTTTTAATGTATTTCTACCTATTTCTTTTTTGTATTTCCTATAGTTTTTTATTTTTTAATAAAATCAGATCAAAACAAGCATTGAAGGGTAAGCCTAAGAGGACAAAGGTCACAAAAAGATATTAGGAGCTACGAATAGGCAAATGAGAAGGCTCAACTCTCCTTTGCGAAGAAAAGAAGGAGTGGGGAAAATTGATTGGGAACGGAGTTCTCTATGAAAATTTTAGGTCTCTTGTTCATCTACAAACCAAGTCATTCTTTCTCCCCCCACCCCCGGGGCGGGGGTGGAGCCCAGGTGATTGATTGCTCAGGTCTTACTTGCGGAAATACAAAGCCAACTGTTCCATTATCTACATCTAGAGATGCTCCAGCTTTGGTTCCTTTCCAGAGTCAGAAGATTCATAGTCTTCCCCCAAGAACAAGGTAGAAGGATGTCTTTCTTCCAGGAATCCTTCTGTCCCATAGGCTATTTCATACAACTAACATACTGTAAGCTTTTAAAAATGATGTAAAATAAGGGCCACATGAGAAATGAAGTTAACTTCTCAAGTAGGCAAAATATAAATTTGCAACCAGTCGATGACATTTCACAATTATAACATTTGCCTACTTGAAAAATACTTGAGATCTATCAGTACCTCTTCTGTGAAAAATTCAAGAAAGAGGCAAAATGTGTAACGTGTGAATGCTTCTCAGTCGATAATTCTTTTGGTGTTGTTAACATTATCTTTGCATCATCCAGTCAAATATGGGCTGTAATCTTCACAAAAATGTTTTCAATATTATTCATTCCAGAAACAAATTTATCATCTCATGCTGATCACTACTTTATATTTCTTAGGATAAAAATGTACCAAATATTAAAAACCAATTAAATCTCAGAAAATATGATGAATGATCCAAAAGAGTTACACATGTAGGCTAAGAATAAATTCCAGTTGGATTATTTTATGGATATGTTTTTTACAGTTAATTTGGCAACTCAACATTTTTGCACCTGTCTATTGCATTTCATAATATAAAAAGACATTTCTAAGGCTATCATCTGTCAATTTCTTACAAGTGTTTCTCCACATGGCAACAAACTAAAACTGCTGTGCTTGTCAAAAACTAGACATAGTATATACAAGGTGTGCTCAAAAATTATGGTGTGTTTAATTTTTTTAAATATATTACAGTAAAAGACACATTGCCATTAATATTCAAAATGCTACCACTAACTTTAAACACACTTATGCCTTCATTCTTGCCACTTTCTGAATGAGTTCTGGAAGTCTTTACCATGAGTACCTTTAGTTGCACTGTACTGGCTGCCTTGATGTTCTGAATTGATTCAAAACATTTACCTTTTGTCTTAGATATTTTTTTCTCATTGCTGAGACAAAATACCAGACACCCAAAATTAAGGTAGGTAAGGTTTATTTAGCTCACAGTTTGTGGAGGTTTCAGTCCATAATCAGCTGGCTCCAAGACAGGGTGACATAGCACACAGGCAATAGTTCAAGACAACAGAAGACAGCAAACGCAACAAGCGCAAAAGGGAAAAAAGCAAGCCTCTATCCACCCACACCATCTCTGTGCCCTCCTCTTCCACAAGCTCAAGATATTTACAAATCTAGCCCCTTGCAGAGTCACTTAGTTAAGCATCTAAACCTGTCAATTCTCAAGTTGACACAATGTATCAACCATTACACCTTTGATAATCATTTCAACTTTCAGGAAGAGCCAGAAGTCACACAGTTCCAGATCTGGTAAATAATATGGATAAGGACACATCACAATGTTTTTCTGAGCCTGTCTTTTCTGAATGGTACTGGGCAGCACCATTCGCCGTGTTTTTGATAACTCATGAAAGAGGATTTCCAGAACTGACTAGAAAGTGGCAAAAAGGATGGGACGTGTTTGAAGTGAGAGGGAGTATTCTGAGGAGGGCTCATGGCAACATGTCTTTTACTATAGTAAAAATTTTTAATTGAAACATTCACTGTATTCTTTGATCACCCCTGGTTTTGAGAACAAGAGGCCCTCCAGAACTTATAAATGAAGGAAACAGATTGCTTTATTAGACTTTAACTATAAAATGAGCACAATTACCAATTACTTGATAGGCAAATTTTCCAGTATAAGAGACAACTTCTCAGGCATTTAGATCCATAAGGTAAAAAGGATATTTGCACATACCTGTGTCTTGGTTACTTTTCTCTCATTGCTGAGACAAAATACCCAATGCCAAGAATGAAGGAAGGAAAGGTTTATTTGGCTCACAGTATGTGGAGGTTTCCGTCCATATTTGGTTGGCTCCGAGGCAGAAGGCAGCAAAGCAACAAGAGCACAGAGGGGAATGGCAGCAGAATGGCAATGCAGCCAGAGCAAAAGGGAGGACTGGCAGCAAGCAGCTTCTTTCCCTCCCTTACACCGTAAACAGGCTACCCCCACTTAAGGGGCATGTAGCTTTCACATAATCTCGGTGTCCTCCTCTTCCACAGGCTCAGGGTGTATACAAAGTAAGCACCCTGGCTCCCTGCTGAGTCACTTAGCCAAACCTCTAGACTCCGCAAGTTGACACAATGTATCAACCATAACAGCCTGTCAGATCAGCCAAGAAAATCCCGAAAAGGAAAGCTATGGAATATAGTTTGGTACCCTTCTCTGCGCACAGAAAGAGGACATTTCAGGCTGGGGAGAAAGCTCAGCTCCACAAGTCCCTGCCTGGCGAGCACAAGGTCCTGAGTTCAATTCCCAGTACCCACAAAGAAAAGAAGACATTGCAAGGTTGATGTTGATAGTATCCAACTCAGAAGATTCTAAAGGAGAGGGAATCATAGGTACCATGTTTTGAGTATGCTGGTTCCCATGACAAGACTAAGTCCATGGAAGAGGTATGAACACAACAGCCTTGATAGTCACCAACTTGTGATTTATCTAATGCCTGTTAAAATTTTTATGTTCACTCATAATGTTCTAATCACATGCATCTTTATTGCAGGAAATTAAAAAGTTTTCCATTCTGACTTTGGACCTTCTATAGTTCATGATAATTATTTGTAATTTTTAAAAGTTCATTTTCTGATGTCTTCTGCAGTTTCCTGAGCAGCTGAGGTCTAATCAATGCCCAGGACTCCTAGAAATTTGCAATGTTTAGTGGCCTCTGAGAGCCCACTTGCAAACGCTGGTCTATCTAAGCACATCTACATGGAAACTGGAGACAAAGCCATTATGGCTGCCATATTAGCATTCAGAAAATGTCTAAGCAAAGTGAGAATTCACACTCTCCTAGGAATAAAAGAAGTAAAGGGTAGATAAATCACAAGCTGGATTTTAATTCCTACCACTGTAGAAAAGACCCAATCATCTGAAACCTACAAAAAGGCATCTTCTCAGAGCCTGGGGCAGGAGTGAATATAGCTCAAATGGTGTGGTTTGTATCTAGATGAACCTCATGTGCTCATAAATGGGGCCTTTTGGGAGGTGACGGGGACATGGTTAGGTGATGGACAGTCCACTGATTGGTGTAGCACATATGAATTTACTGATGAGGGAAGACCCACCCTAGGGGTGGCTGGCACCAACCAATAGGCTGGAGGGGATACAAAAGGGAAAGAATAAAGACAGCTCTTCTTCCTTCCTGCAATGCCCTGAGCTAGTTCTCCTCTTCCAGGCCCCTCTGCCATGCCACCCTGCCTTGGAGCCAGATGACCATGAACTGAAATCTCCACAAACCATCAGTTAAAATAAGCATTTTATCCTTTAAATTGTGGGGGTCTGGTATTTTGTCCCAGCAGTGAAGAAGTAACTAAGACAAATGGCTTTTGATGTGGCATACCTTCCCTCTGTGTTCTTAATTTGATGGTTAAAAAATAAAGAGTGTGTGGGAATCTTTATGGGTTTTCTTGACGGCTGACCTAGAAATCAAAATAATACCTGCTTAGAAATGTCACTGTGGTAGCCAGTATGATGCATATTAGTAATACACATAGCAAAGAAGGAGCAGAGTCGGGGAGATTACCCTACTTACCTGCATAGCATACACTTTGGGCCTGAGCCGGTAAAGTACCCATTCAATCACAATATAACGTTTCGTATATTGTTGGACTTGACTTGATAATATCTTGCTGAAGATGTTTATTTCAATGTTCATAGGTATTTTTCTCTGAAATCATGTTCTGTAGTTATAGCATCATGTAATTATAGCTTTATAAAATGAGTAGCTTTTTCCTTCTACTTTGAGAAAGAATCTGTGTAGGATTGGTACGAGTTCATCCCTAAGTGACAGAATTCATCAGTCAAGAATTTAGACATGGAGTTTTCTTTGTGGTAAGATTTTAAATTATATAGCATCTAAAAAAATAAAATACTTAGGAATCAATCTAACACAGGAAGTAAAAGATCTATACAGTGAAAATTACAGCACTCTGAAAAAAGAGATGGAAGACGATTTCAGAAAATAGAAAGATATTCTTTGCTTGTGGATAGAAAGAATCAACACTGTGAAAGTGGCCATACTCCCAAAATTGTTGTACAGGTTCAATGCAATTCCAATTAAAATACCATTAGCATACCTCACAGATCTAGAGAGAACATTCCTAAAATTCATCTGGAACCAGAAGAGGCCTAGAATAGCAAAAGCAATCATGGGCAACAAAGGAAAGGCAGGAAGTGTCGCAATCCCTGACTTGAAATTATACTACAAAGCTACTGTGATAAAATCAGCATGGTACTGGCAAAAAAAAAGCAGACCTGAAGATCAATGGAACAGATGCAGACACAACTACAAACACACTCAGCCACCTTGTCTTTGACAAAGGGGTCAAACATGTTCACGGGAAGAAAGATAGCCTCTTTAATAAATGGTGCTGGAAAAATTGGCTTTCCACATGCTGAAGACTAAAATTAGACCCATGTCTATCACCAAATACTAAACTAAAGTCAAAATGGACCAAATGTCTCAATAGTAAAATGGAAACACTAAACCTACTGAAAGACAAAGTAGGTAAAAATCTTGAAGACATAGGGGTAGGCAGAAAGTTCATGAAAAAAAACCAAACTGCATGGGAAATACTTCAAAAAATCAACAACTGGATCTCATCTTACTGAAAAGTTTTTGCACATCAAAAGAAATCACCAACAGAGTAAAAAGAAAACCAGTGAATTGGGAAAAAATTTTAGCCAAGTGCCCCTCAGACAAAGGACTTCTATCTAGACCATATAAAGAATTTTAAAAAATCAGTCAAATAAATACTAATGGCAAATAAATATATGTGTTCAGCGTAATTGGTCATTAGAGAAATGCAAATTAAAACACTGAGATTCCATTTCACCCCAGAAAGAATGGCCATCATTAAGAAAATAAATCATATAACACATGCTAGAGAGCCTGTGGGGAAAAAGAAACACTTTTCCACTGCTGGTGGGAGTGTAGATTGGTGAAACCACTGTGAAAATCAGTGTGCAGATTCCTCAGAAAACTAGGATTAGAAGTCCCACTTAATCTAGCTATTCCCCTTTTGGGTTTTTTTCTCACAAGAATTAAAAATATCATACCACAGCAATATGTGTGTACCCATGTTTATAGCAGCACAATTTCCTTTGAGCAATTTCTTTCCCTTTCATAGTATCTTATGTACATTTTGGGTCTTCTTTACTTTTTCAGGTTCTTACACTAGGGAGACAATACGATGTTTACACATGTAGGTCTTCTTTTATGTATTCTCTATGTGACTCTATGTGCTGTTACATCAAGATAGTCATGCCATTATAAGTTTACCCTTTTCATGGTATATCTTTTCCATCCATTTACTTTCAACTCATCTGAATATTTATATTTAAAGTACATTTCATAATAATTTAATCATTAATATCCATGGACTTATGTCTAGCATTTTATTTATATTTTCTACTTATCTTCTCTATTTTTTGTCTTGTCTTTCCTTCATTGGCTTTTGTGTTTTAATCTTACTCAGAATTTCATTTTAATTTACCAGTTGGATTTGACATATACTTCTTTGAATTGTTTTTATTAATATTATATGGCTTGCATATAAACTCAACTTCACATAATTCATCTACAGCTACTAACATAGCTTTTTATATAAAATCTAGAAATTTTGCAACTTTATATGTCCAAACCCATTACCCATGCATTAATTGTTATCATATGGGTTAGATGTACCTATATTACAAAACCTGAATTTTCTCTTTCAACAGTTGTATAAGATTTAAGATAAAAGAAGTAAATATAGTCTTTTAGATTTATACAGAGAGTTACCATTTCTGACTTGCTTCATTCTTTCTTGAGTATTTGTATTTTATACATGTATTAAGATGACAAAGAGGGCTTTTTTTGCTTTATTCTATTGATATAATTTGTCACATTAACTGATTTCTGAACATTAAAGCAACTCTGCATGTTTGGGATAAACCCCATTTGGCCATAGTGTATAATCTTTTTTTGTGTTGCTCAATGTAGTTTGCTACTGTTCTGTTGAGAATGTTTTTAACAATATTCATACATGATATTGGTATGAAGCTTTCTTTTCTTGTAATACTAAAGGGCTTAATATTTTCATAATATGGGTTCTTGAAATAAAATGCAGTGTGTTTCCTTTTATTTTGTGGAAGAGATTGTGTACCATTCATGATTTTTACCATCAAAAATATGACGGCATGGAAGACTTTTTGGAATGGTTTTTAACTAGTAATTCAATTTTCTCAATAATTATAGGACTATTCAGATTATTTACAGCCATATACCACTTAATGATAGGGATATGTTCTGGAAAATGCAGCCTGAAATGATTTTGTCACATGACCATGACAAAGTATAGAGTATACTAACACAAACCTATGTAGCATAGTCTACTACACATCTCTACCTATATCTAGAGCTCTCTAGCCTATATCTATCTATATCTATCTGGCCTATTGCTCCTGGGGCCGTGTCTGGGGCTTCTGCTGGTATAACACAGCACATTATTTTATGGTCAAATTGTATTTGCTATACGCTATAGAATGATAAAAGGTAGAGTATGTTAAATACATGAACCAGTAACACAGTCATTTGTTTTTATTAAAAAGTCTAAAATGAAATTCATAGAGATATGGCACTACAAGCAGTGCTATACTTCTACATAAGTAGTGCAGGTTTGTTTCCACCAGCATCAGCAGACACCTGAGACTTGTCACATCGTGCTGTAACCTGACCATGAGTACGGTGTCATTAGGTAACTGGAAATTTTTTAGCTTCACCATGATCTTATGGGACCACTGTCGCATGTATATTCCATATTGACCAAAATGTCTTACTTGATCTTCTGATTTTCAAGAAATTTTTCCACTTTTCTATACTTTTTAATTTAGGAGTATAGGTCTTTTAAATAGTGACCTTTTATTATATGTTTCATTTCTACAGGGTCTATAGAGATATTCCCTCTTGAATTCCTAATACTAGTATCTGGCTACCTCTCTGTTTTTCTTTATCAGTCTTACTAGAAGTTTTTCAATTTTGAAAATCATTTCCAAAATAGCCTTTGTTTTGTTTTTACGCTTTCAATATCATGGATTTTTGGTCTTAAATTTTTATTTCCTTATACTTCCCTTCCCTTGGGTTATTTTGTTCTTTTGTTTCTGGAGGTAGAGCCTTGGATATTTTACCTGAAACTTCTTTTATAAGTGTTTGCTACTATAAATTCCCCTTAAAGCATTGCTTTATCTGCATGCCATAGATATTGATAAAATGCATTTTCATTTTTTTCAGTTCAGTGATTTTTTTTTACTCTCCTTGGGAATTATTCTCTTATGGATTATTTAGAAATCAATTTAAAATTAAGTGTTGGAAGATTTTCCAAATGTTTTCTTTTATTAATTTCTACTTTACTTCCATTATGGTTGGACAGTATATTTGGGCTGATTTCAATCCTTTTACACTGATTGAAATTATTTTACAACCCAAGATCTGGTCTGTCTCCATGCATGTGAACCTCAACAGAATATATATTCTAGTGTTGTTGGGTAGAATAAATGCCAGACAAGTTCACTTGCTAGGCATCATTCAGCGTTTCCCTGTCCTTGATGGTTTTCTGACTTCTTGATCTATTTTACTGCATGAGGAGTGTTGAAGTTTCTCCTATACTCTTTAGTAACAGAATTTCTAAATTGTGGATGAGCATTTTCCTCTATTGCTAGAGGTCATTGTCTGCAGCTTCTGTGCAGCTGGGCATGATTTTGTGACTAATTTCTGGCAATGAGCTGTGAGCTGAAGTGATGCGTATCACATCTTAGTCACACCAAAAAAGAATGGGACTATTTTATTCCTATCTTTTCCTATACATGCTGAGGAATGGAAAGTTATAACAGGAATAGCTCCATCTCTTTAGCCTCTAGCTGAAAACTACATGTTAAGGATGGCGGAGCAGCCCTGTTCTGTCCACCTTTGAACTATTACGTAAGCAAGAAAATTTTTATCTAGTTTTAACCTATTCTATTTTGATGGGGTTTGTTGTTGCTACTTAGCTTATGTACTACTACATGCCAAAATTAACAGACATACATTAGGTTTACATATTTAATAATGAATAAACTCAAAAGCACTATTTTCAGTAAAAAGGGGGATGGTTATGAATGATTTATATGGAATATCATACTTGTTTGAAAATGTACAAATGTGAAGAAGAAAGAAGAAAATGTGCTATTTATGAAAAACTAAAAAATTATAAAAAGGAATACCCAGGAATGAGAAATTCAGGTGTATAAATATATCTGGGGAATGTGGGTGGGAAATGGGATCATGGATACTCCAGGGACTTTGTTCTTCTAGGAGTTATTTCTCTGTGAAGAAAATAGAATGAGTTTTATAATTTAACAAAATTAAGTGTTGGTAAATATGTACATTCATGGTACTTTTCTCTACATTTCCATAAATATTTGAAATATTTCATAATTAATCATAAAAACATTTACAGAGAAGGTAGTAATTGCTAAAAAGGATATATATGATTTCCACATTAGTGTTTTGTGGAATTGTATTAGTTCCCTGTTGCTGCTTTAATAAATTATCACAAACTTAATGGCTTAAAACAGTACTTAAAATTTATTAAATGATAGTTTGGAAGGTCAGATCCAAAACAGACGTCATCAGGTTAAGTGATGTGCCAGCAAAAAGTCTTCCTTTCTGAAGACTGTAAGGGAGAATCTATTTTCTTAACCTTTTTCAGCTTGTAGAGGTTCCCTATGTTCCTCAGCTCATGGTCCTCCCTCATTGAGTAATTACGGTTAGTCATGTCTTTCTCATGATATTGTATCTCTGGTTTTGATTCTTCTGCCCCCTGCCCCACTTAAATGATGTGTAATTACATTGTAATTACAACCTGGATAATCCAAGATAGCCTCTTCATATTAGCTATTGAGCAACGTTAATTTCACCTGCAACCTTAACTCTTCCCTGCTATGTATAATAACCTTTTCACGGGATCAGAGGATTAGGATGTGGGGGATCATTACTTTGTCTACCACGGTTTCCATCAGCATTCTTTTTTAACAGGCAGGACAAATCAGCTCTAGAAGATAGGGAAATTATTAGATGGATAAAAGCTTAGTTCATAGGATTACAGAGAAGCTGAATAATTTTATGTAGGGAAAAATATGAAACCTAGATATCTAGAAAGTAGGAAATAATTGATAATTTCTCTCAATAAATGCTATTATCTTGATAAAAACAGCTATAGCAATTGTTTAAATTTTATATTGCAGGGCTGGGGACTTAGCTCAGCGGCACAGCGCCTGCCTGGCAAGCACAAGGTCATGAGTTCGATTCCTGCTACTGGAAAATAAATAAATTTTATATTGCTCAATATTCAAGTTCAAGAGACATGTATAATCTGACTGACTTCCTGTAAGAAATCAGGGAATTACTCAATTCTCTTCTTTAGTCAGAGGTCAGATGAGCATCTTAATTGAGGAACCCATTAAGATTGTTGGCAATGGAAGGAACTTCTTCCTGATTGGGAAGTCAAGATATTAGCATAAGGGGAAATGTATGTTATGCAGACAAAAGTGGAGGTTTCTACTGTAGTAGTCAGAGCATCTCAGGCACCTTCTTCATTACTGAAGCACAATACCTGACACCCACTACTTAAAGGAGAGATTTATTTTGGTTCACAGTTTGTAGAGGTTTCAGTCTGTCCTCAGCTGACTCCAAGGCAGGGCAGATTGACAGAGGGCCCTGGTAGAGAAGAACCTGCTCGTGGTCTGCAACCAGGAGGAGGAGAGTGAGAAGGGAGGAGCCAGGGAGAGAGAAAAATCCTTCCAAACCAGCTCCCCATGACCCACCTCTTCCAACCAGCCCCCACCTTCTAGCAGCAAGTCAGTGATAAACCCCAATAATCCAATCACCTCCCAAAAGCCCCACCTATGAGCACATGAGGCTTTTGGAAGACCTCTAAATATAAACCATAACATACAGAAAGACATTTTACATGGTAACAGTAGTGACTGCAAGCTTATAGTAGAATCCTAATAAATGGTATATTTTACAAATCGCTTGGGTAGCATGAAACCCATAAATAGCCCTCACAGGATGACAACAGGATGTAGGCTCTGCTGCACCCCAGAACTGTCTCCAAATGTCCAAAAGAAGAGTTTTGCCCAATTTTGGAGGGAATAGCAGTGATCAAATGCTTCAGGATAGGAGGAAGAACAGATGGAATTGTTGCTTAGCAAGCTCAGGTTGATAGGTTTATTAGCAAATGGAATTGGAAGGTAGGTTTAGAGGTGCAATAATGCCAGTAATAGCAAAGAACAAATCTTACCTAATTGTCGCAACTTCCCTAGAGACTACACTTCCAGATGCTAGAATAGTCTGTTGTCCTAGAAGTAAATTATTTCTTCAGATCTTTGAGGAAGGAAGGAAGATTTTAGATTTTCTGTGACTACATATCTATAAAGCAGACATATCTATAAACCTTATATAAATATCAGTCTAACTTCACATGATGACAATACAGAAGCAGGCATATACAGGAGTCTTATCCTACACTCTTCATTCTTGCCTGTCAGAACCCATCATTTTCTATTTTATTATTCTTGCTATCCTGTAGTCATTTTCCCCAGTTATTCAGTGAAGCAATTATGCATCCATCCTAGTTACATTCTTAGCTATAATATGTTCCATGTGAAATTGCTGGGAATATGAGACCTTCCAAGAAAAGTAACAAAAACAAATCACACATTCAAATGATGATCTGTAGTCCTCATAAAGAGAAAATATTAAAGTAAATCATTTGAAGTTCAAAAATATTTACAACTTTCATGGGCACCAGAAAGATAAAAAGAATGCTTGGTCAGAACTATTCCTCAAGAATCCTAGAAGCAACGTGAAACTCAAGCTGTGAATCTGAAAAGGAATGTAAAGTATTAACAAGTACTATCAATGTATCATCATCATTGCCTAGAAATATTTTCCCCTTGCTTCTGAAACATCATTCATTTTTATCTGGATTAGAACAGTTCCTCTTCTGTCTCCCTTGTTCCGCTGGCCAGTGGGACAGATGAGTCATTTTACCATCTGGGCTAAAGGAAAGGGAGATGTATGGCTGAATAAAGCTGAATATTATCTGTATAATGATGGCCCTCCAGTCCAAAATATCTCTCTTTTTCAGTGTCCTCATCTACACTTAATCTCTGTCCAAAACAAAATTAGGGAGTATTCTACAAAAGCAGTTTCTGGCTACTTCCTCCTATGTCTAAGAAGGTCAATATTTCCAAACTTTTGGCAATAGAAACTCCAAGCAACACTAACTATTTAAAGGTTTTATAATATCTGCAAAAGTTAAAATAAAATGATTTAGCAAAATATATAGCACCATACATTTTTTAAAGTGCTATTCAATATCCTAAATAACAATTACTAAATGAAAAGTCAATACATACCTGAAAAAACTAAAATCAATGCTTGCTTATAGGTAGAATTAAGATTATTCAAAGAGCTATGAGCTTGCAAATGGTGTGTGTCTACATATATGGTAAAAAAAAGGAAATACAGTGTAGTTACCCTCACAAAATTTATAAATGAATAGAATCAAAATTATAGACTATATGTAGAATACATATGTGTTTCTGGGAATAGGAGACCTCTAAAATGTTATAGATAATAAACTCTTGTTTTTTTAAGGTTAGAGTTCTGTCTTTCATAAAGAATTAATATAAATTATATGGTTCACTATTTTATATTGTTCTATTTTATAGGCATATATATGTTTATGATGTTTTCAATTTTCAAAACATGGTAGCCAGGTGTGCTGGTACATATCTGTAATTCCAGCAGGCTGTGAGGCTGAGGTATTGGGACTCCAGGTTCAAGAATTTGTCTCAAAATAAAAATAGAAAAAAGCTCGGGATGCATCTCGGTGTGAAAGCCCTGGATTCAATCCCCAGTACTACAAAAAAAGATAAATAAATACGTATAAAAATAAAATATGGACATAAATTTCCATTAATTAAATAATAGGCATACTGGTACAATGATAGCCTTTGTGCCACATCCTACTACTGACGAGTATGGCTCAGGTACATGACAAAGGCTAGAATCAAGTTATTTAATGTTGTGACATAATAATATATATTTTATATATATAGTATATTTATCATATATATAATACGCTCAGTTTCTATCACAGAGGTGCTGAAACACTTGTAATTTCCAAAGAGATGGGGAGCTAAGAATATCTTTTGCCTTGTATCTAATCTTTGACCATGGTTCCTGGCTCAAAATTCTTAAATCCTTTGTAATTTCCTTGATTATAGGAGCATCTTTTGCTGTGCTGAGGAGACCCTTGATGAGCTCCTGCATATTTTCAGAATAGAGCCTGGTCCAGAAAGACCAAGTCATAATTAAAAGTTTGGGACTTTCAACCTCACTTCATTCTCCAGGTAAAGGAGAGGATCTAGATATAGAGTTAAAAATTGATTGTGCCTACATGATAAGCCTCTATAAAAAGCCCTAAAGTATGAGATTCAAAAGTTTCTAGGTTAGTCAACACATCAGTATGCTTGCCAAATACACATCAACTCCTTGAAGATGGCAGCTTTTGTATGCAAGATGCTTCTGAGCCTTACCTTTGTACCTCTTCAACTGGCTGCTCATCTGTACCATTTATTATAGCTCTTGTAATAAACATGTAAACATTCTTCTTTGATTTCTTTGAGCCATCAAATTATTGAAACTTAGGAAGGGGGTGTAGGACTGATAGGCCAATAGAAGTATGGAGAAACTGAAAACTCACTAATTCTAATTGGCATCAAAAGTTGCAGTTAGTTTTCTGGGACTGAACTCTTAACTCGTGGGATCTGACACTGACTCCAGTCAATGGAGTCAGAATTGAATTGACCCTAAGCTGGTATTGGAGAATTAGTCTGTCAGTACACTTGGTCATGGAAGTATTGGAAGTGTTTAGTAGAAACAACAATTTATTTTCCATTGTAGTTTCTGACACGTTATACATAGTTGAGAAAAATGGTGATATTCAGTATGAAAAAAGATAGTATGGAGTCTAATAATTTTAGAGCTGACAGGGATCTTGTGAAGATAGTATAGAACAACCATTTCATTTTGCACAAAGAATAATATGTTAACTTTGTGTAGGTTATTGAGTTACGGGAGGAGAATCAGAACACAACCGAAATATCAGTTCAGTGTTCTTTTTCCAATATCATTCTGCATTTCCGTGACTACTGACTCAGTTTTGGAAATGCAATCATCATTATCATCATCATCATCAGTCAATCAGTAATCATTGTCACTAATTACTGAATGCTCACTATGTGCTGGTTACTGCGCTAACCACTAATTATCTCATTATTCTTCACAATAATGCTTTTGAGTAGATGCTGTTACAATGCTCATTTTCCAGATGTAGAAAACAAGAATTAGGTCACCCAGTTAGTAAAAAACAAATAGGAACTGCAGACAAAACTTTTAACTATTATGCTCTATTTGAATAACTAGGGTGCTCACATCTAGGCTTTATGGGTGGATATTGTAAGAAAATAGCATCTAATCTAAGGAGAAAATTTCTGACTTTCCATTTTGATAATTTCAAATTAGAATACAATTTCAGTGAGCTCCCCTGATCTTGCTGAATGGACCTTGGGAAAAGATTTGTATTGAGTAGGAAAGTGGAAGAATCAATATCAATTCATCCTTTTAATTCTTCATGTTTCTATTTTTCTCACTAATCAGCTGATAGTGTTATGTATCTCAGAGCCTATCTGTCTCTGCATTTTGCAATTAAGACAATTAGAATATATTTTGAAGCTGGACATGCTGGCACATACCTGCAATCCCAGCACTGGGGAGGTGGAGGCAGGAGGATTACTTTGAGTTCAAGGCCAGCCTGTGTTACAAAGTGAGTTCAAGTCCAGTCTGAACTGCATAGTGAAACCCTGTCTCAAAAAGGCAAAAAAAAAAAAAAAAATTCACTTTTTAAAAAATTAACTGAATCTAATTTTCGACATTGACTGTTCAGCCCACTGTGGACATTTGCCACTTCTTTTGGTTACCTGGAATCTGAACTTCTTTCCAGTTTGAGGAATTTTCTACCATAAAAATCTTAGACAGTGGCATAGCTTCACATTATAGTAGCAGAATATGTCAGCTCCTTGCTCTCTCACTCTCTATTGGCACATGATTTAGGCTCTGGTAATCAAATACCCCTTCCAGGAACTTTGGCTTAGGAACTAGTGAGATAAAGAAACATGGTTAGGGAAGGATTTATGTTGGCAGTGACAGCAGCCAATTTTTAGTAGCCTAGTTGCCAAGAGCACCACTCTGTGTTGGAGTAGGCTGTATCATCTGGTGCTCAATGAAGTGACAGCAGTGTCCTCACTAGCCTGGTCCTCACTAGCTAGTGTGTATCCTTGCTTTAATGGTGATTAAAATTAAAACTAAAGTGACAGTATGAATTTACAGACAAAAGCTAGCCTTAACTGGAGAGAAAGAAAGAAAGAAAGAAAGGAAGGAAGGAAGGAAGGAAGGAAGGAAAGAAGGAAGGAATGAAGAAAAGACTCCAGCTTGAGTAGTAGCTGGAGGGGAGATACTCTAGAGAAGAGGATCAGAGTGACCCACCCACAAAAGAATGGAGACTAGTTTTATGGAGTGCTACGGCTGGTTAAAATCCAGTCAATCATTATGTCAGTCTTGATTTATAACTCAGGAATTCTCATGACTTGAGGGGCAATTTGGTTTCCATGATAAGAATCCTCATGGCTTGGGGTAGTCTTATAATGTGAGCTCTGCTGCAATCCAGGTGACCATAGGTTTACAATAATGGAATCTTTTAGATGTAAGTGTTCTCAGTCTTGAAGGCTCTTTGCTTGAGAAGAGAGGCTCAAACCTGCAGAAGCACAGTGAGTACTAGTGACCCCTGAGGCCTCCAAAGGGAAATGCACCATTAGAATGGAGCAGTGGACACTGTGGACTGCAGTAGTTGGTGAATTAATCTAGTTCAGACACCACCCAGGAGAGGGCAACTGGCCGGTAGCCATTTTGAAAAGGGGCAACAGAGGCTAGAACTCAGAGAGGCTGTGAGTTGGCTCCATCTAGTGGCTCCAAGTGTCAGGGTGAGGTACACATGAGTTCAACCTGGTAAGAGGTCAGGGAGTCAAGTTCAGCTGGGAAAGGAGTTGAATTCAAGCCAGCAGGAGGCAGTCAAAGTATTGTGATTGAAAAATTCATGTCCTAGCCTGACAGCCATAAATGAAAAGCAAGCTGAACTTCAGTGGATCTAAAGGCCCAAGATTGCTGGGACTATCCACCACCACCATAATTCTACTGCTGGCTTGCTGGGATCAAACAACATGGATCTGGGCTATGTCTGCCTTCTCTGTCAAACAGTGACAGCAGAGACACATCCTGAAGTAGACAATTTTTTCTGCTTTTCTTCCTTTCTTCACGTTTGTATTTATTTTTCTAGTTTTTATCTTCATTTATTTGCTCTTGTTTTTATGAGTGAGAACATTGCTTCTAGATTTTTGTTTGTTATGTTCTGTTATTTCATTTTTCCTTCTTTCTTTCCCTCCTGTCTTCTTCACCAGTTCCCAAAGCTTGTGAAATCTCCCTTTGACCTTCAGGCTTGCTTCTAATCCCTTTCTCTTCTTCTATTTCTCTATTTTTCTCCTAACCCCTTTTAAATTTTCTTCCCTGTGGGTAAAAATCACCATTTTGAGGGAACATTTACTGCACACAATTTTCTGTTTTGTTTTAGATTTGGCTATATAACAAAGATCCTGTTTATATTATTAAGGTGGCAAATTAATAGTTACCATAGTTTGTCATTTTCTAGAATGTGTTTGATGCTATTGTTATTACCAGTTGTACTATGTTAGCCAAGGTGATATGACTGTTCTAATCAGCTGTCCTTCCTTGTATATCAAGACTGAGATTGCCTAAGGGTCATAAACAATAAGATAAGTTAATGCCAAAGAACCATGGTCTAGGGCAAATAGACAGAAATTTCTTATTCTCAATAAATTGAAGAGGTATGATGTTGCAACACACTCAAAACCCAAAAGCCAGCTACACCTGGAAAACATCTCTGAGAAGTAGTCATTTCATAAAGATTCTCAATATTAGCAATAAAGATACCTACCATGAACAATTTACAAGCATAAACACAGGAATTAAACTAAAAGACATAGAAAAGGAGAAGACAAAGACGTAAAATGAAACCCCAGATGTCCAGCTCACCAAAGGCAAACCTAGGGGGCAATAAGGGAGAACAATTCAAAAGCTACCCACCTCGACTCTCTGAAGTAGTGACAATGGAAATAACAAAGCAAATGAATAAAACTTTAGAAAAAATCAAATCAGAAGTAATTTCACAGATAAGTTCAGAGATGATGACCTTAATGAATGTCCTCTAATCCAAGCACCTGGGAGGCTGAGGCATGAGGATTGAAGTGAATTCAAAGTCAGCTTGGGCTACATAGTGAGCTTAGGACTACCCTGCATTACATAGTGAGACCCTGTCTCAAAAAAAAGCAAAAAGCCTGCAAGGGACCATGAAAAATCAAATGAAAAGCTGCCAAGTGATGCAATGAAGAATAACATAAGTTTGATCAGAGTCAATAAAAAGGCAGGAGATAGGGCAAACAACATAAAAACCTGTTCACAGAAGTGTGGCAGAAACTTCCCAAACAGGTTAAAAGAATTTGAAATACAAATAAGTGAGGTATATTGAACTCCAATTACCACAAAAAAAAGCAATGAAGACTCAAATCTATGCAATTTGAAATAAAAAGGATAAAATCATGATGAATCTTGCAGAAATCCACAAGATCATTAATACCTACTTCAAGAACCTATATTCTAATAAGATGGGAAATATAGAAGAAATGGACAAATTCCTAGATACATATGAGTTACCAAAGTGGAATCAAGAAGTTATAAGGATTCTAACTAACCCAACATCAGTCAGTCAAATTGAAGATGTAATTTAAAACCTACCAATAAAGGAAAGCCCAGGTCCTGATACATTCATTGTTGAATTCTATGAGAAATTTAGAGATCTAATGCCACTACTCCTCAAATGGATTAATGAAATTGAAAGGGAAACAATACTCCTAGACTCATTCCTGGAAGCAAGCATTACCTTGATACCAAAACCATTGAAAGATCCAACCAAAAACAAGAATTACATGTCAATCTCCCTCCTGTACATAGATGCAAAAATCCTCCATAAGATACCCACAAACAGAATGCAGAAAATCATCAAGAAGTTATATACCATGACCAAGTAGGATTCAACCCAGGGATGCAGGAATGGCTCAACATATGTAAATAAATAAATGTAATAAACTGTATTAACAGTGCCAAGGACAAAAACTGTATGATCATCTCAGTAGATGCAGAAAAAGCTTTTGACAAAGTCCAACACCTATGCATGATATTCATGATAAAAACCCTGCAGAAAATTGGAATAGATGATCTTTATTTCAATCTGATAAAGGCCAGCTATGACAAATAGCCAACATCATACTAAACAGGAACTAGACAAGGATGTCCACTGTCACCACTCCTATTCAGTATAGTTCTAGAACATTAGACAAAGTAATTAGACAAGAGAAAGAAAAAAACAGAATAAGGATAGAAAAGGAAGACATTAAATTATCATTATGTGCAGATGATATCATAATCTACATAGAAGACCCCAAAAACTCCACCAACAGACTTTTAGATTTAATAATTAAATTCAATAGCATATCTGGATACAAAATCAACATTCAAAATCTAGCATTCCTGTACACAAACAACAAACTCACTGAGAAAGAAATTAGAGAAACTGCACCTTTCACAATAGCATTCAAAAAATGAAATACCAGGAATCAACCTAATGAAGGAAGTAAAAGATGTCTACATTGAAAACTACACTACTCTGAAAAAGGGGATTGAAAAGGATATCAGAAAATGGAAAGATACCCTTTGTTCTTGAGTAGGAAGAATCAATATAGTGAAAATGGCTGTAATCCCAAAATTGTTATACAGATTTAACGCAACCCCAGTCAAAATACTAATAGCATAGCTCACAGATTAGAGAAAACAATCCTAAATTTCATTTGGAACCAGAAGAGACCTAAAAGAGCAAAAACAATTCTGGGCAACAAAGGCATCACAATCCCTGACTTGAAATTATACTCAAAGCTACAGTGATAAAACCAGCATGGTACTGGCAAAAAACAGACCCAAGGATCAATGGAACATACTAGCAGATTCAGAAACAACCCCAGACATACTCAGCCACCTTATCTTCGACAAAGAGGCCAAACACCTTCACTGAAAGAAAGATAGTTTGTTTAATAAATGGTGCTGGAAAAACTGGTTTTCCACATGCCAAAGACTACAACTAGGTCCATATCTCTGGCCATGCAGTAAACTAAAATTGAGATGGATCAGAGATCTAAATATTAAAACAATCAACAAATCTGCTGGAAGGTAGAATAGGTAGAACTATTAAAGATATAGGTGTAAGGAAAGATTTTATAAACAAAACCCCAGGGCTAGGGATATAGCTCAGTGTCACAAGCACCTGCCTGGCAAGTGCAAGTTTGTGAGTTCAATTCCCAGTACCAAAAAATAAAAAAATTAAAAAAAAAACCAATCACACAGGAAATATCAGAAAAAATCAACAACTGAGATTTCATCTTATTAAAAAGCTTTTGCACAGCAAAAAAACTGCCAACAGAGTGAAGAGACAACCCACAGAGTGGGAAATAATTTTTGCCAGCTGTTCCTCAAAGGACTAATATCTAAAATATATAAAGAACTCAGAAAAATCAGACCCCCAAATTAAAGGCCCAATCCAAAAAAAGGCATCTGAGATGAATACATACTTCTCAGATTAAGAAGCACAAACAGCAAATGAATATATGAAAAAATGTTCAACATCACTGGTCATTTGAGAGACGCAAATTAATATAACACTGAGATTCTATCTCACCCCAGAAAGAATGGCTATTATCAAGAAATCAACCAATAATAAAAGCTGGCAAGGCTGTGAAGGAAAAGGAATCCTTCTCTACTGTTGGAATGTAGTCTGTTGCAGCCACTGTGGAAAACAGTGTGGAGATGCCCCAAAATCTAAAGCTAGAGGTTCCATTTGACCCAGCTATTCTCTTTCTTGGTATCTTCCTGAAACAATTAAAAGCATCATATCACAGCAATATATGCACACCCATGTTTATAGGAGCACAGTTTGCAATAGGTAAATGTTGGAAACAGCTCAAATGCCCATCAACTGATGAATGGATAAAGAAGATGTGGGTTTTTTTACACAGTGGAGTACACTGTGCCATACATAAGGATAAACTTGAGACCTTTATAGGTAAATGGATATAACTTGAAACCATACTCATCAATAAAATAAATCAGACTCACATATGTAAACAGTGTATTGTCTCCCTAGTATGAGAAGTAGAAAGTATAAATAGGGACCAAAATAATAGATATTGTGAAATAGGAAGAAAATGTTCAAAGGGGAAGGGAAAGAAAGGACAGGAAGGGAAGAAGGAAGGAAGAAAGGAAAGGAAGGAAGGAAGGAAGGAAGGAAGAAGAAGAACATAAAGAAAATAGAAGAAAAAGTGGAAAGAAAGCTTTTGTAAGTAAGGAGGGCAAAAGGGCTTGAAGAGAGCAAAGGAAAAGGGGAAGAAAAGAATTATGATATATCATGTACTGGTACAAATTCCACATGATGGATGTTATCATTATGTATATCTAAAATGTACCAATAAAATTAATTAAAAACAATAAAAATTTTAACAAAGGTAAAAAAAGAAGTGAACTTTAGAAAATGAAACTTGTAACTAGAATCTTAGAGGAGAAATGAAGAACAGACTATGTTCATAAGAGTAGTGTTGAATTTAAATAAACATATAGAAATTAAAATATGATAGTTGAAAAAAATAATTCAATAGAAGGAATTAAAGATAATGCTTAAGAACTGTCCCAGAAAGTTGGACACAAAAGAAAAGATGATAGGGTGACAGAAAAGAATTGGAAAATATCTACAGAGAAAGAGAGAGAGAGAGATTATTATCAATGTAATATAAGAAATTTTCAAGGGCTCTAAGAATAAGTCTTCATACAGAAAAGATCTGCCCAATGCCTACCACATGAACCAAAACCCCATATTTAGAATACACTAAAATCTTAGAGCACCATGATCAAAGAAACGTCCTCAAAGTACTGGGGAGGGGGACTAGACTACCTGCTATATTTGCTGTATGACTCATAATCAGTTATTGAGGATTTAGGTCATCCTACCAAGTTTAAGCAGATAAAACATTTGTAATTTGTTATAAAATGGCTTACACTACTGTGGGAAAGGCTAATGAAACAGGCTCTAATTTGAGCTTCCAAGAATTATGCCGAGTCATATTGCAAAACCAGGCCACCAGCAGAACTTCTGCCCTCAGCTTGAGGAGGGAAGCAGCACCAAGAGCCTGACCCACAGGAAACGTCACTGCTACACCATCTTCAGTGCTGCCTGCACAAGCCGCAGTGTACTGTATTAGCCAGCTTTTCATTTCTGGGAAAAATACCTGACATAAAGTAAAAGGTGGAAGGGGTTATTTTTCGCTCACGACTTGAGAAGATTTATTCCATGACTCTGCACCATGGTGGAAGAGTATGGTGAAGGAAAGCTGCTGAATTCACGGCAGCCAGGGAGCAGAGAGATAAGCAGAGTCAGAGAGGAGGGGGCCAGAAATAGTCCCCATGCGCATGCCCCCATGACTTACCTAGAAACACCCAGATGTGTGCTTCACTAACCTCCTCAGCATCTCTCAAGCGATTCCAGTGGACAATCAAGCTTAGCCACTGCACATACCAACAGAGTGGATGCCCCAGGCTCTAACTCTGTACTGGCACAAAACTCAAGTCCAGACCGTAAGATCACCAGCACAACTATTAGAGATAATTGCTAACGTTGACTGATAATGATAATGTTCACATTCCACATCACATTAGTGCAACTAATTGATAGAACCTAAACTATACCTGGAAAACTAACAGCAAAGGAAGTCTCAGGAAGCAGAACTCTCAGGTTTCCAGTGTCTCCAGCATATGAAGGCACGTTAGAAAGTTGTGAAGGCTGGAAAGCCAATCACACTGTCTATCTTAGTCTGGCACACACGTCCAGCACACACACCCTCTTCTTTGCATAAACTCTTGCACCACAGTTGCCATTAACTATGCTTAAACTCTCTATAAAAGGAAAGAATCCAAATCTTATCAGTCCCTGTACCCACTTCTCAATCTAATATTGATGTCCTGAAGCCTAGCATTTCTCAAAACCTAGCCTGCTTTAGAATCACACAGCGATGGCAAACCTTTTAGAGCTTTCAATGATGACAAACAGCTCACTGAGGCATTTCAATGATGACAAACGGCTCACTGCGTAGGCTCACCACGACTGATAGAGGTTTCATTTAACATGAATTATAAAGTACTACTCCCAATGATTCTGATTCCTTTAGTCTGAGATGCAGCCCCCAAATTTGCATTTATAGCAGTTCATAGGGGATGCTAATGCTGCTTGTTCAGGGACAACAATCTCGGAATGGACAAAATCTACAGAATCAATTGTGTCATTGGTAAAATTGTAACCTTTTCTGAATGTTTATTGTTACCTTTGCCCTCAACCAGAACTGAGGTTGTCAAAGTGCCTGAACTGTTCTGTGGGGATTATCAGAACAAGCTTGGAACACATGAGGTGCACCTCTGCCATCATGGGGTCCTTGAAATATGACATGAAACAGAACATCTCTCTCTCTTACCACTAAGTGAGGTTCATGTATGCATAAAATATACTTTTGAGTTAAAACATAACATTTGAGGCTTTATCTGTTACATTAACTGGTATTGCTCAATGAATTCAAGATTGCTTATAAGTAAATATTGAAAACACACAGCACTGCTTTGGTTGTTCTGGGGAAGGTGAGACCATTGACATCAGCAGCTACAGTGATGGCAATACATGCAATACCTTCTCCAGGCATTTGGGAGCCAGAGGCAGAGCCTGTAGAGCAAGACGAAGAAATCCAGCAGCAAACAATAGGAATTGGAATAAGGTAATGCCACAAAGCTTGCTGTTCTTACAGAAATTGGGCCATTTTTCTTGAGTAAATACTCCCTGGACTGTTGTGAGACTTTGGTTAATTTTCAGTGATCAGGAAATGTTGATTCTGCCAGCTTTGCCAGCATTCCCATGGTTTTTATGGAAACGACCATTCTCAGAGTTCTTGTGCCACCACACTTGCTGACATTATTCTAAGGCTACGATTAGAACACAAGTCCTCTCACCCTTAACCAGTTCTCCTTTGATTTATGCACAGGGTTGTTGGGCTTCATGTGTATCAGAATTACCTAGAGGGCTTGTTAAAATACAGCTGAGTACCATACCTAGCATTTCTGATTCAGGTTTGAAACTGAACCTGAGAATTTGCATTTTTATAAAGCACTCAGGTAATGCTGATGCTGTTAGTCTGTAGATTTCTCTGAAGGACTACTGCATTATCCTACGTGGTTCCTTCAACCTACTACCCTAGGGTATGCGTCCCAACTATAGAATTAACGATATACATAAGCTAATCATCCATAGTTTATCTAGGTAATGTATAATAACACAGTACATAAACTAATATGCATTTAGTACTTCATTCTAGGCATGATATGCTTTACACTGACTTGGTTATTTAATTTATACAATAACCCATAAGTAGGTATTGTTAGTTTCCCGTGTTTAAATAGGAAATCAAGACTAGAGAGTAAGGCAGTTGTCTAGACACATGGAACTATAAATCAGGAGCTAGTGAATATCTCTATTTAACTCTAGAGTACGTGTGGTAGGCCTGCATCCTAGCATTCTCAGAGAGCCACATCGATCACTTTCGATGCATTGGATGCCTGTCCTTGGGACATGGATGCAGGATTAAAAACAGTGACTCAGGCAATGAGGAAAGTGATTGCTATTTTGATTCTTTTTTTTAATCCTTTAATGACATCATGATAAAAATGTCATCTAAGTGCTGTGCCTTTGACATGTGCCTACTGCTAGATAATTTACCCTCTCAACAAAGTGGATTTTAAGCTCAACCAGAGCCGTTAGTGGCAATAGCTTCTGACCAGAATTCTCAAATATTATTTTACTTCCACTTATAGTTACTTTCAACCTAAGATAGGTGATGTGAGTTTTCTATTTACAGCACTTTAACAGCTTCCTTCTTAAAGAAACTGAAAACACATTTGCTTAAAGAAATGGAAAATAGTGCGAGTAGAATACACTGATGTGAAAAAATTGAAATTTGAGAAACCCTGCATCCCAAAGCAGGTTAGTGCCTCCCACTGGGCCAAGGTTCAAGACTCTAAAGGGAAATTAGAGGAATGTAATTAAAATATGAATTCTCTTGCAAAGAGGGAGCGACCTGGATAGAAAAGAGTTACAACTCTTGCAGCAACATGTGTAAAGGCATTGTAATATCAAGGGGGAAGCGGTTTCTTGGTAAGATACGTACCACGAGGGAGGGCTGGAATTAAACTTGGTTTCACAAAACGTCTAGCATATTCTCATAGCCTAAATTTCCATAGTAAAATTTTGGATTGTGCTCATCAACAGACAGAAAAAAAATTAGTCTCACTTCCCTGCGGAATTTTAGTTGTCAGATGACAGCACAAGAAAAGGGGCTCTTAATTCGTGAGAGAGGACACAAGACAAGTACACCCCGGGGAACGGCACTAAAGGATGAGGAGGGGAGGGTACAACGTACCAGAGAAAGACAGGACTGTAACCAGGGAAGAGGGCATATTTAGGGATGAAAAAAGAGGACATGTGCAGAATGAAAAAACAATTTTGCACCACTGACATAATTACCTAAATCGTCACCCTGGTTTACATTAAGCAAGGTGTCTGGGGGCTACAGCTGTTGCTTTTATTTTGGTTGCCTGTGACGGGAAAGGTTACTTCCCGGCTTGCCAACCCATCGGCCTCTGTAGGTAAACCGCAAGGCTCTGGTCAGGCCAAGGTTGCAAAGCCGGGCCCTACCCGCGGGGGAGAGGAGGGCAGCACTGGGCAGCGCCCGGAGCCGGCCTGGCAGCACGCCCTTCTCCCTGCTGTTGTTTCTCTTTTCCCACTGATATCGAAACTACCATTGACTGGGTTTTGCGCCAGGAGACCCTCGTCTTGTTGGGTTTCCAGTGCAATTAAGATCAATTCTGACGCCTCCATTTTGGCAGCTGCCGTCGGCGTCACCCAAAAAGTCTAACTGCGCCAGCTCTGCCCTCGGCCCCCAGCCCGTCCCCGCCCAGACCCCGCCCCCTTCCCCCAGCCAAGCCACAAAAGGCTGTGCAGTTTCAGCCCCAACACGTGCCCCGCCCCCTCCCCAAACGTCGCAGTGCTGCAGGGAAAGGAGGTGGGGCCAGTAGGGGGAGGTGGGCTCGGGCCTCGTCTTTCCGCTTTTCGGCCAATCCGTGCAGCGCCCCTGACAGAGACGCGGAGCCCGGTGCAGCAGACAGTTCAACTATTTTCCCCTTTTCTGCCACGTCCCAACCATTGACGCGAGCCCACTCTTCGAGTTGCGATTGGGTGTGTCCATTTTCCCCCCTGCAGAGGCTGCTGGCATTTATTGGACAGCACTGCCTAGGGGGCGGGGCTTACGTGCTCGCCCCGCCTCCACCGCGGCGCGAGGGGCGGGGCACGCCGCTGCCGCCTCTGCTTCCGCCGCCGCCGCCTGCCGCTGCGCGCTCGGCGGGGGAGGAGTCGGAGGCGGAGAAGAAGGCGGTGGTGGCGGGTGGCGGATCGAGCGCCGTTCGCGTTCCGGAGCCGCTTCGCGTTTCGGTGAGGGGATTTTTTGTTTCGCAGTCTGGCCTGTTCTGATGTCGGGAGTGCGGGGGTCGGGGCGCGGAGACCGCTGCCTTGCGCTGCTCCGCGTCCCGGTCTCCGCAGAAGGGCGGCGGGGCCTGTCGGCGGCCCGCGGCGCGGCCATGGTGGGTGGGGTTGCGGGCCGTGGCGGCCTCTTCGCCTCCCGGCC
>NW_004955418.1:5429509-5559301 GCF_000276665.1 Chinchilla lanigera
GCGCGGCCCGGTCACCGCGGGAGCGATGCCTGCTGCGCCACGGCCCGCAGCCCCCTCCCCGCACGCCTGCCGTTGCGGTCGCGGAGCGGGGTGTCCCTGCGTTTCTCGCGATTGTCACGCAGCTCGGGCCGCAGACCCCCTGGAGGAACCACAGGATGGTTCTCCGCCGCTGGCGCCGCTGCATCCATCCCCCTTCCGGTTGGCGACGCCTGTCAGCGCCCGCCTGGCAGATGCACCTTCAGTTTTGGCCTCCTTAGAATTACTGCGTGTTAGTCGTTTTGCGCACATTCAAAATGGTGAGTTTGGAGCCGTGCAAACCAAGTTGAATGAAAGGGGAGGACGTAGACAGGTTTTACAGGAAGAATAATGTGGGAGATTAAAAGAAATATTTTTTACATCTGCGTAGACACTAATTTGGATTGATTAGTCTTCTGAAGTTTGCCTTTTTCCAAAAATAAAGGCTCAATATATT
This sequence comes from Chinchilla lanigera, assembly GCF_000276665.1. Lineage (NCBI taxonomy): Eukaryota > Metazoa > Chordata > Mammalia > Rodentia > Chinchillidae > Chinchilla > Chinchilla lanigera. Next base: position 5,429,982 of record NW_004955418.1, read on the forward strand.
ATTTTTTTCATGAAATATTTGGGCACATTTCTTTTAAAATGGCAGTTACCTTTGCTGAAGACGCCACATCATTTCAAGAGTCTGGAAATAAACGTGAAAAGAGTGGAAATAAGCTTTTAAAGTAATTTTTTTTTCACCTTTGTAGTTGTCTTCAGGAATTCATGTCATTTTTAAAAAATCAATGTAATTTTTAATTTTTTTGAATTACAGACATGCAAGCCTGATGTAAAATTTAACGATATAAATAAAGAACTACGAGGTAAAACGTGAACATTTCTTTTCATTCTTCAGACCCACTCCAGTATCTAGATTTAACAATTTAATGTTCATCTTTCAGAGTCGTTTTACAAATTTACTTTTAAACACACACATATACATGCAAAGGTGTTTTTCGTTTTGCGCAGGCGGTATACCAAGCATATTTCTATGTCACTTGCTTTGTTACTTAACTGTATTTCTTGAACATTCTTCATTACATGTAGATCTCTAACAGTTTTTAAAGGCTAATGATGTTTCATCAGTTTGAATGGCTTCATTTGACCATTCCCTATTGAAAGACATTTACGTTAATTGATTTTTGATTTTGCGATTACAACTAATGCTGTATGGGGCCAGGAATTTAGCTCAGCGGCACCAGTGCATGCCTGGCAAGTGCAAGGTCCTGAGTTCCATTCCTGGTACCAAAAAAAAAAAAAAATGCCGCAACAAGTAATGCTGCGTAATAGACACAACTTTCTAACTTATTAATTGATGCTTAATTATAAACCTTAAATCCTTGATTTTAAAATATTAAACATTCTTTATAAAAAGACTGTAAGTAAAAAAATACAACTTCCATTTCCCTTCCTTGTCATACTTACATCCCAAGAGTCAGTGTTGAGCAAGTCAGTAAACTTGCCGTCTGTGTGAATATTTCTGGGGCATGGATTCCTAGAAATGGAAATGGAATTGGAATTGCTTAAAGGGATGCGTATTTTAAATTTTGATAGCCGTTTATCCCTTCTTATTACTCTTTTCAAAAATATTCTCGACTCTTGGGCATTCTTCCGGATGAACGTTAGACTCAATTTGTAGTTTGAATTTTTTAAAACACTCAGCTATTTTGAATGAGGTTATATTGAAATTTTAGATTAATTTGGAGAGCACTGAGTCCTCTTCCCAGGTCCACAGAGATGTCACCATTTTATGTCTTGCGCTGTATTCTTGGGGAAAGTTTATCTCCCCACCCCAATTGTGTGCAGTTCCTTCTCCATAGTCTAGCTACTCAATGGTACTAGAAATTGTTCTTTCTCCTTTCTCTTAAGAGAGAGAGCTCTTGCTCTTGCTGTCTTCTAACTATGGGATAGCTTTTGAATTTTCCTGTTATCATGTAATATTTTGAGTTGGTAGTTATCTGAAAATATTCAGAGTTTTGTAGTTGGCTTTACAGTTTTTGTAACGTTTTTCTCCTTGCTTTGGCCGTTATACACTGTACAATGCTGAATAGTAGCACTATTGGCCAAATCTTGGTATTGTTTCTGACTTCAAGGGGAGTGCTTCTGATGTCTTAGTATGAACGATGATGCTTCCCAAAACTTTCTGATAAACTGCCAATATTAAAGTAAAATATTTTCTTCTATTCTTGGCTTTCCAAGATAATTTTATGTTTTCATTTTTGTTTACATTTTTAAAAGCTGTAAATAGTTACCATTTCCTTAGATTTTCTTTGACATCTTTTGAGGTAGTTATACACTCATAACAGCAGTATTCCCTGGTTAATAGTTCCCTAATAGAGTGTCTTTTTTAAAAAAAAAGAAGATATGGAGGATAACTTAGATATGCCGAAATATTTATTTAAATGTACAATTCATTTTGTTTTGACAAATGTGTACTTTTTGCATACTACACTCAAGATGGAAAATATTTTAATCTCTCTCAAAACTTCCCTTGTGCCCTTCTGCAGTCAAATGTTCACCCTCAGACTCAGGAAACCACTTATCTTTTGCTCACTATAAATTGTTTCATTTGTTCTAGAATTTCATACAAATACACTTGTGTTTATAGATAGACATCTATCTACCTATATATATATAAGTGGTTTTTATGGTCTTTGTTTTTGTTGTGGTTTGCTCTTGAGACAGGGTCTTGCTGTGTAGTTCAGGCTGGCCTCAAGTTCACAGCAATCCTTCTGCCTCATCCACCTGAGTGCTGGGGTACAGGCATGCATCACCATGCCCAGTGTAATATATACACTTTTGCATCTCATTTTTCTCAGCCTGATTTTTTTTTTGAGGATCATGTTGTGATTTTTTTTTTTAATTGGCTGATCTCTGTTGTTGAGTAGTCTGTGATTCTGATTTACTTCAATTTTTTGCTTATATCCTCTGTTTATGGATATGTGGGTTATTTCCAGTTTGGGATTCTTAATAAAGTTGCTATGAACGTTCTTTCTGCGTTCTTGTGTGAATATGTTCTTACTGTTTTTGGTAAATGCCTGCAAGCAGAATATGCAAGCTTGCGTGGTAAGTGAATGTTTAAATAAGAAAGTGCCAGACTTTTTCCAAAGTGGTGGTTCTGTTGTACTTGTCCACCAGTATGAAATTCCAGTTGCGCCCCCCCCCATCCTCATTAACACTTAGCTGTTTTAGCCTTTTTAATGTTAGCCCTTCCGGTGGGTGTGTCACAGTGTCACACTGTGATTTCAGCTTGCGTTTGCCTGATGACTGATGGCACTGAGAATTTGTTCATGTGAGTGTTTTCATTCTAAAGTCTTTCTTCAGACCTTTGGGCCATCTTTAAAAGTTAGGCAGTTTGTCTTCCTGAGTTTTGAGAATTTTGTATACATTCTTTTTTTTTTTTTTGTATACATTCTTTATAAAATTCCTTTGACAGATACGGATCCATAAACGTTGTGATGAAACTTTACTATAAAAGACAGGAACTTTACAATTAAATTTGATTTATCCATAATTTATGGTTTGTGCTCCTGTGTTCTTAGAATTACTTCCCCAGCGCAGAGTTGTGCAGGTTTTCTTTTGTTTCTTTTTACAGGTTTTACAGTTTTGGCTTTTATGTCACGGTCTGGTACTGTTTTTGGCTTTGTGTGTGGTGTGGTAAGGATGGAGGCTTGTTTTTTCAAATGGTCGTGTAGTTCTTTTAGTGCTGCTTGTTAGGAACACTTTCCTTGTATTAAATTTGCTGAGAGTCATTGGGCTTATATGTGTATTTGTTTCTGGACTGTTCCTTTGATCCTTGTGCTTATTATACTTTTGCTAATACTGCATTGCCATGGTTGTTTTTACTTTATAGTAAGTCTTGAAATCAGGAATTCTTAAGCTGTATTCCTTTTAAAAATCACTTCGGTTATTCTGGTTCTTTTGCATTCCCATGAAACTTAAAGGCATCTTGGACTGTGTTGAGTGTATAGATCAATTTAGGAAGAAATTAACATCTTTTATCAACATTTTGTACTTCAACATAGTTATTGTTGGGCATTTTGTTAGATTTATGACTAATGTTCATAATTTTATGCTATTATAAATAACTCTTAAATTTCTGTATTCAGTTGTTAAACTGCTGCACAAGCAATCCAATCTTTTTGTTGCATATTGACCTTCAATTTGCAGTTTACTAAGCTCACTTATTCTAGCAGGATTTTTTTTGCAGAGCCTTTGGAATTTCCTTAGTCATGTTATTTGCAAATACAGTGTTCAGATATTTTAAAATTTGAATGTTAACCCTCTCGCCTTTTTCCCTTAGTATATTGGTAAGTGCTCCAGCTTGATGTTGAAGAGGTACAGTGAGAGCAGATGTCCTTGCCTCGTACTGTATCTGATTTTAAGAGGAAAGTTTCTAGTTTTTCATTAGTAAGTGCGATAGAGTGATGCTACAGACTCTTTTTGTTCTCAGAATTCACATGGTGAAACCTGATTTCAGGTGCAAGCATATGTAGGGGAGGTTGAGGTTATTAGATCTTAAATGGATTAGTGCCCTTTTAAAAGAAGCCCCAGAGAGTGCCCTTTCCCCATTCCACCTTGCAGCAATGAGAAAACAGAGAAAAGACTGCCGTGCAAGAACCAAAAAGCAGCCCTTCACCCAGACTGAATTCACGGGCAGCTTGAGCTTGAACTTCTTAGCCTCCAGACTATGAAAACTAAATATCTGCCATATAGAAACAACCCAGGCCATCTAGCTTGTTATAGCAGCCTTCATGGAATAAAGCAAATGGTCTTTTATTAAGTACGTTGTCATTCTGTTCTTGGATTGCTCAGTGTTGCAGTTATGGGTAGATGTTGAGTTGGGTCAAATGTTTTTATTGAGGGATCATGTGCTTTATTTTACAAGTTAATTTTCAAATGTAGAGTTAAGCTTTTCTTGGTGATGGTATTTTTTCATTTTTTTAAATTGGTGGATACATTTGTTTCTATTTTTTGAAGGTTTCTCCTTTTCTTCATCCAACTCCCTCCCTCGTCCATTTTTGCATGTGTGTTACAAAGGATACCATTTCGTAGAATTCTTTGTGTTAGGTTTATGCTGACTTCACAAGTTGGAGAGTGTTTCTTGTTATATTTCTAAAAAAATGTATGTAGAATTAGTGTTGTTCTACAAATGTTTACTATAGTTTGTACTAACTTTTCTGAGCCTAAGATTTTCTTTATTGGAAGGTTTTAAAGTGTAAATGCAATTACTTTAATAGGCAAAGCATTGATAGAGTTATCTATTTTTTTAAAAACTTTCAGTCTTTGACAGTGATTCACTTCCACACTTTTATGAGCATTTTTTGTCTTTAAAGAAATTTATCTGTTTCATTCAATCGTTGCCATAAGGTTGTATCTTAACTATCTTTTAATATCTGTGGCATCGGTAGTGATGTCTTCTCAGTTGTTCCTCATATTAGCAGTATGTCTTTCATCTTTATTAGTTTGATTTTAAGTTTATCATTATCAATTTTATTAATCTTTATGAAGAACCACCTTTTATTTGACTATTTTTTTGTTTTTAGTTTGGTTGATTGCTACTCTTTACTATTGCTTTCTGTATGCTTTGAGTTCAAATTCCTCTATGTTAATTTCTTAAACTTAAGTCATTTACTTCTTAATCTTAAGTCACTGATTTAAGACTAATTTTATTCTAAGCACTATTGTAGATATTCACACAGATTTGATACGTTGATCTTTTCTAAGTCTTTTAAATAATTTTTTATTAGTATAGTATATGTTTGTGATAAACGATGAATATATTCATTGTGGGATATTATTGTATATACGTATTGCATCTTGATCCTTTTTATTTCCCCTTCCCTTCTTCTCCCCTACACTCCCCCCACCCCCTGCAAATCCCCTTCTCGTCTATGTAGTCTTATGTTCTTATGTGATGTCCACATTGCCACATCAGTTAACGAGAAGTTTAACTTCCACATCTTTGGTGAGTTTATGTATCTCTGTAATTGACTTTTATGTTTCCTTGTAATCTTGTAGACAGATAACATGAGGTGTGATCAACAAATGCAGTGATTGTTTAAATTTTTAAAAATTTATTACAATAAAGGACACTGCCATTAACCCCCCTCAGACTCCCCTTTGCTTAGGGTTACACTTATCCCATCATTGCTGGCACTTTATGATGCAGTTCTGGAAGTCCTCTTTTATGAGTGTCTTTAGTTGCACTATTGTGGCTGTCAAACATTTACTTTTCTTAGTCATTTTGATTTTGGGAGAGCTCCAAAAGTCACATAGAGCCAGGTCCCATGAATAAGGTGCATGAAGACGCACTGTAATGTTTTTACAAACCTGTCTTTCAGTTGGATGACACTGGGCAGCAGTACTCACCATAATTTTGATCATACCTCATAAAGATCAGTAGATTATAGTTAATAGTTATGTATGAATGTGAATCTGCTTCTTTACCTACTAGTCTTTTAGTGTGCTAGAGTTTATTTATTTATGTTTTTTAAATTTTTTTTTCTTTTGGTTTTTTTCTGGTACCAGGAATCGAACTCACGACCTTGCACTTGCCAGGCAGGCACTGTACTGCTGAGCTAAATCCCCAGTCCCTGTGCTAGAGTTTATTAAATCTCATCAATGATTGAGCTGGGTTTGAATGTTACTGCTTTAATTACTTTCAGTACACCAGCCAGTCAGCTGAAAAGCCTGATTTTTCAAGTGTTCCTATCTGATCATCAGCTTTCAGGTTTCCTGATGTACCTTTACTTCAGTCAAGAGAAGTCTTCACAAGCTGTCCTTTTCCCAAACAGATGCATCCAACCTGTGACTTGCCTTTTTCCCCTTTATAAAATCTTATAATAAAAATACTTTAAAATGGAAATTTTATGCTTATATACATTAATTGTAATATATCTTGTTTAAGGCTGAAAACAATTCCTCTTCACTTAAGAAAACGTGGGCTACCAGTAGGACATGCCTTCATAGACCCTTATTGTTTCTTGATGCTCACTGGCCTGGGAATATTGGGAGAGGATTGTCAGTCTTCCTGAGCCTTCCGCACCTTCCATTACACACACATTGTATCTCTCCATCTTAGGGGTGGGGCAGTGATTCTATTCTTCCCATAGTAACCAAACTCTGTCTCCTGTCTTTTCTGCAGGAGAGATCCCTTTCCCAGTACTAGGAGATCTCAGAATAGGAACCTGGACCATGAAATGTTTCCTAACCCTGTTGCAGGAATAAAAGTTCTTTTTTCTTTCACCCATACCTAGCCATGGTGGAGCACAGTGATCGCTGCCTTTCTTCCAGTATTTATAGCTTATGCTTTCTGTAAGGTAGAAGGGTTGAGTCAGGGTTTCATTCCTTTCACTCACTGGCCGTCAGTCCCTTCTACTACCAAAGGATGGCCTCTTTAGCCTCCCATCCTTCTCTCAGTCCTGCTTTTAAGAATCTGGTAGAGAACCAAGCAAAAGATCCTGCACATGGATGCTACCTTTGCGTATGTGTGCAGTTCTTCAATGTTCTTTTTTTTTTTTTTTTTTTTTTTTTTTCTTCAATGTTCTGTCCTTGCATTTAGCCCATGCTTTGCCTTGAGCAGTTTGTTTAAAAATTTTTAGCTGGTTCTTCTTACCCACTTGAGTGATGTCTGATGGCTCTTTACTCCTGTGCTGTTCACAAGTGAGTCAGCCACCATGCCCTTTCTGTCTTTGGAGGGGCAGGCTTATCTCCTTATGTCTCTGTATACCTGATTGCATCTGTACCTCAAGTCTAATGTTTTTACTGTTTTCTGGCATTTTTTTTATTGTTAAGGTGAGAATGAGTCTCCCTTGTTCTACATCCTAGGCAGAAGTGGAACTGCTACAAATGGTATGTCATATTACTATAATTATTTTTTATAGCTATGCTGTTTGGTAGTGACTTATATTTTGATATAGTTGGCCATCTTAATCCATTCCCGTTGCTATAATAAAATACCCAACACTGAGTAATTCATACAGAAAAGAAATTTTATTCTCACCGTTTTGGATGCTGGAAATCTTAAAATAAGGGTGCTGGCAGATACAAAGTGTAATGAGGGTTGCTGCCTGTTTCCAAGGTGGCATCTTGTTAAATGGCACCTCACTTGGTGAAAGGCAGACAGTTAAAGGAACCCAGCTGGTCCCTCCAACCCTCTCTAAGGTCGTTAATGATTTGATCACATCCCCAGAGGATTCTCTTCATAATACTACCATTAAGTTTCTATATGAATTTTAGAAGGAGATGTAGACATTCAAACCATAGTACTAGCAATATTGCCAAGTTCTCTGGTATGTTTCACATTTTTTCCTTAGGTTTCTTTTTGACTTTTTAAAACAAACTTTTCAACTTTTTAAACTTTTTTCTTTACTTTTTTATGCCTTTCTTCTTTCCTATATATTGGTAAATGGAAGTAATGACGGTATTTGAAAAAAGTAGACTATTAGCAGCATTTCACCATTCAGTATAACTGTTGTAGCTTTTTGGTTGCTAAATTGTATAAGGCTTCAGAAATTCTTTTTAATTTTTAGTTTGTTGAAAGCTTTTGAAATTCTTAATGAAGTGCTTTTTCTACTTCTACAGACATGCTAATGATAATGTAATTTTTTTTTGTTGTTGTTGTTTTGGTTTTTCTCCAGTACCGGGAACCGAACTCACTACCTTCCGCTTGCCAGGCAGGTGCTTTGCCGCTGAGCTAAATCCCCAGCCCCGATAATGTAATTTGTCACATACATTGATGAGTGACTCAGTTTATACTGTTTTAAAACACGTTACTATACTTGGTTTGGAAGTATCTTGTTTAAACTTTTAATCTTTACTACTGAAGTTGACCTTTAATTTTCCATTTTTGTAACTTTCCTGGCTATTTTATGAAGATTTGACTGTCTCATAAAGTGAGCAACATATTTTTTAAATGAACTATGAAAATCTTTTGTGCTCTCTAAAGAAATTTGCTTAGTATTAGAATTATCTTTTTCTTGAATATTTAATGGAAATAGCTATTTAATATCTGTGGGCCTAGTTTTCTCCATATGAGCAGGTTTTACTGTTTCAATTTCTTTAATGATGTAGAGTCACCATTTTTTTCTACTTACGTTTTAGTCAACTGTGGTATCTTTGTTACTTTCCTCTTGTTGCTGAGACAAAATACCTGACACCCACAGTTAAAGGAGAAAAGATTTATTTAGCTCACAGTTTGTAGAGGTTTCAGTCCATAATCTGCTGGCTCCAAGGCAGGGTGGTGTGGCAGACAGGCATCCTAGAGAAGAAACAGTTTATGACAGGCAGAAGGTAGTAAAACAAGCAAGGAGGGGGACAGCCGCAGCTCTTTCTGTCCCTTCTATTTTAACCAGGCTACTCTGGTTAGATAGCACTCACACTCTTAATTCTGGTGCCCTTGATCATAGCATTGCACCATGAATCAATTCCAGTGTCATGCACTTGATTCAGCCACCTCTGAAAAAGCTCCACCTATGGCTGCTTGAGGCTTTGGGGGTACATCTAGACACAGCCATAACACTTGATCATTTAGTTTTTCTGAAATTTGTACATTTCAGTCAAGTTTTCGCATACATTGTTCATAATATCTTTATCTTCCAGCTTGTGCTTTATCTAAGTTCTGCTTTCATGGTCATTCCTGTGTCAATTATTTGAGCTCCCACTCCCATACCCCCACTCTTTGTAGAGTTTTGCCCTTTGATAGCTGCCAAGAAGGTCTTTGTCTTTGGTGACCTGCCCTGGATCTTCTACAGTTTCTGCTGCGCATAACTAGCTGAGTATTTATTCTGCTTAAGATTCTTTGGACTTAGCGATCTGAGAATTCACTTTTATCTTTGACTGTTAACAGTTTTCATCTGTTCTCTCAGTTCTCTCTTGGAATGCTATTTACAAGTATTTTCTGCTTTCTCATTCTGTCCTACATGTGTCTCTTATTATCCTTTTAAAAAGTATTTCTGTTCTGTTCTTTCTAGATATTATGTGCTGAGTATTTTTAATACCTGTTTTCTAGTTTCCTAATTATTTTTTCAATAGGGTTTATCTACTTTCTTATTCATACTGTTTTTGTTTTACTTACATATTTTACTTTTACAGTTCCTATTCTCTTGTGCTCTCACTGTTTTTTAGGTGGTTGTTACTGTTGTTGTTGTTTGAGATGGGGTCTTGCTATGTACAGTGGTGGCTCAGGCTGGCTTTAAACACACTAAGAAAACCAGGCTAGTCATGGCAATCTTCCTGCCTCAGCTTGCTGGAATTATAGATGTGCACCACCTCAATCAGCATGTTCTGTTGTATTTTTAAGTGTCTTCTTTTTTGGTCATACTTTTATAAAGTTCTGGTATTTGGTGATCTCATTGTCTGAGATGTTCATAGACATGTTCCTGTGTCCTAATTTACTAGCTTTTGCCAGCTTTATTTCTTTTGTATCTTGTACTTTTTATTATGAACTCGTGTTGTTTGAAGTTTTATATGTGGAAATTCCGACCTGGGTTGAAAATGAGGTGATGTTCACCAAGAGGAATTACCTTTGCTTCTGCCAGATGCTTAGGATACTATACCCTGAAACCAGGGGCTCTATAGGTGGTATTGCAGCTGCAGATCTAGATGAGGTGATGGCTCTGAATTGTTAGACAACATTCCTCTTCTTTCCTACCATCTGTCTCTCACCCAGAGCCAAGACATTTTTATGCTCTTTGATTTGGAATGGTTTTATCTGGAATAGTTTTGTTTTTGTATTTCCTTTTTGGTTACCATACTCTTAGAAAAGGGATGGAGAAGTTCAAATTTCATGAGATCTTGTTCTGTGTATATGTCCCCTATGCTGTAGTATTTACCCCAGTAATTAGGAGGATCGCCACATGTTCTCGTATGTTCAAGGTAATTGCACTTCATTCCTTTAATTCTCATGTGATTATTGTGTTGTCTTGCATTTATAAAGCTTACTTTTGACATCTTAGTTTTAAGTGATCCATGTAAGGCTGATGCTGATAAGGAAATTTTAAAATATTATCTTTTTTTGCAGCTTACAGATCAAGTACAAGGGTGTGGAAGAAAATTTAGGAAACTCAAAAGAATGGAAGGCATAAAAATCAGTCAAAGGTCTTAATTTAAGTATGACTTAATACCTACATATATTTTCTCCCATGGAGTATTTAAAATTTTTTATTAAAATGTACATGTAGGTATGGAAATGTATGTAAACCATAAGTGCCCAGCTTCAGTAAATTGTCATAGTGAAGTTAATATAAGCACCAAGTACGTATCCATTCTACTGTTGGTCATTTGGGTTTTTTACAGTTTGAGGTTATTATGAACAGTGGTTCACAGAACATTCCTGTGCTCCTCAGTACATATTTTCTAAGATGAACTTGGCCACAATATATTCATAGGTTCAGTGTAAATACTTCTAAAAAGTTTCTAAAGATGACTACAGAAATACACACAACAATAATGTAAAAGTATCCTGGTTGCTTAATATTCACACCAACATTTGATATTTATTTTCTAATTTTGGTCTCAAAGGCAATGCAGCTCAGTGGTAGACTATTTACCTACCATGAATGATGCCCCGTGTTCAGTTATTGGTGCGACAAAAATTAATAGTTTTGTTACCTAAGGTGTAATGGTAACTTAGTAGGTTCTTTTTCTAACTCAAGTTTTTAGCCAAGTTAGGAAATTAACACCTTTTTATATATCTTTTAGCCATTTGAGTATTTATTTTTGGGTATGTCTCTTTTGTGTTGTCACATTTCTTTTATGCTATCTTACTGCTTTTTATTTTCAGGAATTCTTTATATATTGTGGACATGGTCTCTTTGTTACTTTATATAATGTAAATTTCTTTATTCATTTGTAGCTTCCGAAAAGATTTGGTTTGCTTTGGTTTGCTTTGTTTACTGGTAAACAATCCAAGGCTTGGTACTTGCTAGACAAGCACTCATACTGAGCTACATTCTCACCCCTGAATAGAAGTTTTAATTATATTATAATAAAGGTGATTGGTGTTTTCTTTTTTAGGAAATTTTTGTTTTTATGCTCTGGTTAAAAAAAAATCTTTCTCTACCCCAGCATTATGAAGACTTTATCTTTTAAAGGTTTTTACCTTTTTTTTTTTTAGGTTTACAAGCATTTTGGAATTGACTGTTGCATTTTTTAAGGAAATAATAGGCCGGATTTCTCCATCAGTATCCAGTTAGTGAGTGAAAAACATCTCCTGTTTCTTGAGCTCTGAAATGTAGCATTATAAGTCAAGTGTACAGAGGGCATACTCATTTCTATACTGGTTTATGGGATAGTCACTATGTGTGACTGCTTAAAATGAAACTTAATTTAGCTTTGAGCGCTGCAGAGTTTCATCACTGCGGAAAGTTCATCTATTGGATGATATTTCTTTGTTCTGTTCTTGATCTTTTTTACCCATTTCCTAATAACTCATTAATTAGCATATATTTTTAAAGTTTTCTTTCTGAGTTACCATCTTTCTGCCTTGGTGTTTTTAAGCTTATCTTGACTATTATTGACCATCTGCATTCCCATTTAAGTTTTAAAGTCACTTCGCCAATTTCCCCAACAGAGTGTCTGAGGAATTGTGTTAGGGTTGTATTTACCATATAGATTATTTGGAGAGAATTGGTATTCATAACATTGACTCTTCTAAGCAAGTGAATGTGTGTTTCCCTCGATTTACATAGTTTCTCTCAGTAATGTTCTACAATCCAATCTTTCACTGGATATATTTGTAGAGATTTAGTATTTTTTGTTGCTGTTATAAATTATAACCTTTTAAAATAAAATTTATCATTCAATTTCCTAGCTGTGTGTTGGTATTTAGGATAATACGTTTTTATATAGACTTTGTATATCTTAACAGTTAAGTATTTATCTTTGTAAAGTTTATCTGTAAGCACTCTCTTCCAATTTTATTATATACTTTCATATCATCTGTAAATTATGAGTTTTATTTCTTTTGGTTCCTTTTGACTTTTATACACTAAGAAGCACCCTCAACTGGTTGACGTTCAGTTGCATTATTTAGCTCAAATGATACACACTTTTCAACTGAAACTATGGAAACCAGAAAAAAGTAAAATGACACATCATTACAATGCCAAGAAAGAAAGACAGGCAGGCAGGCAGAAAGAAGGAATCTACCAGTCTAAAATTCTATTCCCATTGAAAATACAGGTGGTTTTAGACAAACAGAAGCACATGGAAGTTGTTATCAGCAGACCCTCATATCAGATATTAAAGGTTGTTATGTAGGTTGAAGGAACATTGGACAGTTGGAGGTATAGATATGGCATATGGTGTAGACATTTTTAGAAAGGACTGTTGAAGATTATCGGTGTTTGGGAAAAAAAGACATGATAATACCAATAGAACTCACGTAGAGTGGTACATAAAAACAACAAAATGTATGAAAACAACAAAACAGTCAAACTGATGAGCAGTTCTTGCATTACTTGGGGCATGGTAAAAGAACTAGATTGAAATAGTGGAAGTATAGACTTACACTTTTAAGTAAGGACAAACTAAAATGGACTTGCTGTAGCATACATCAAATCCAGGCTATTATAGGATGAAGGGGACCATTCTGAAATATAATTGTCTGCCAGAAGAAAACTTAAGACTCTTAAGTGGGAATTAAGTCATCTAGAACTCTTAGGAAATAGCATCTAGTATACAATAAAGTTGCATTTTGTAATTTCTAGGAAAAGGACTAAAAAAAGATACCAGAAGGTATATCAGGAAAGCTGGTAGATAAACAGTGATAAAAAGATTTGATCAATACCAAAGATGTAAAGAAGGGAGGTATTAAGGGAGTGAAAAAAAGATGAGAGGAATGAAAAGTATAGTAATATGGCCTACTTAAGCCAGACTGTATTGCTAATGTAAATGAGTTAAAGACTTAAGTGAACATAAAGATTCTCAGACTATATAAGCAAGACTCACTGTATTCTATTTATAAGAAAAGCACTTTAAATTTAAGGGCACATATAAGATGGAAATAAAATGATGAAATAAATATTTTTTTATACTGTGGATTGAATCCATGATATGCACAGTAAGCAACACTTCACCACTAAGCTATATCCCCAGCCCGATTTTAAATTTTAATTTGAGACAAAGTCTCACTAAGTTGTATAGGTTGGCCTCCGAAGTTGTGATCCTGCTGCCTCAGCTTCCCATATGGCTGGGATTACAGGTGTGTATTACTAAGAAAGTTGATATGAGAATATTAATACCAAAATAGACTTAAGAAAGTATTATGACCGATCAGGAGGAAAATAATGTAATAATATGTGTCCATCTATCAAGAAGACATCATTCTACTATGTGTTTACCTAATATCACAGCTTCCAAATATGTAAGGCAGAAATTTTTTTTTTTTTTTTTTTTTTTTTTTTTGGTTTTTCTCCGGTACCGGGAACTGAACTCACGACCTTGCGCTTGCCAGGCAGGCGCTTTTTGCCACTGAGCTAAATCCCCAGCCCCGGCAGAAATTAATATAACTGAAAAGAAAGATCTGCATTCGTAGCTGGAGATACCTCTACAGTGAAGTAGCTGAAACGTCAGTTAAAGATATTGTAAATGAATAGGAAATTTGAATAGCAAGATTAATCAACTCAACCTAATTGATATTTGTATCATATCTAACAACTGAAGGTTGTATATTATTTTTAAGTGCACATGAAACATTGCCAAAATATTCTGAGCCATAAGTAAGTATTCTTTTTGAAGGATTGAAATTATACAGTGAAATTTTATGACCGTTATAAGATTAAATTACAACTCAGGAACAGAAAATAACTAGAAAAGCTTCCAATGCTGCATTTTTAAATTAAGTACCTATGGATATAAAACAAAATCGTTGTGTAAGTTAGAAAACATTTTAATTTGAAAAATAATTATTACAGATCAATTTATGGAATGCAACTAAAGAATGCTAGAGATAAGCTTACAGCTTTGTACACATACTAGTAAAGAGTGCAAGTTGGATGTCAATAGTATAATAGCTTTTAACTCAGAAGCAACAAATCTCCCAGATTAGAAGGAAGTAGTGTAAAAAAAAATAGAAATACAGAAATCAGTGGAACAAAATTTTACAGTGTCTTGAGCACATTTCTGCTTACAAAAACCTGCAATGAACTGATTAAGAAAAACCAGAGGACAGTGGATAGCAAATTATGAAGACCAGGGATGAAAGAATGAATCAGCAGTATAGATCCTGCTGATTAAACTAAAAACCATGTCATACAATACATCTGACTATTTAAAGACCATAATTCATGAAAAGCACAATTTGCCCAAACTTAGGTGAAAAAAAAAATCAGAAATCTGAGTTGAGCTGTGTCTGTGAAGGAAACTGAATTAATGAAATACCTTTTTACAAAGAACTATAGGCTTAGGGGGCTTTACTTGTAAATCTTCCATATATTTAAGTAAGATATACTATCAGATTTATAGACTTATAGAGAATTAAAATATGGGTTGGGGGACAAACTCAGAACTCTTTATGATTTGAACATAAAGAAAAGCCTTTTTGATTTAACACAACAGCATGGGAAAGCAATTATAGATGAGTATTTCTCAAGAATGTAGATACAAAAATAAAAGAGTGCTGTATAAGGATAATATGTTATGACCAACATGATTTGTTCCATGAATGCAAAATTGGTTTAATTTTTTAAAATAAATATAATCCATCCCTTTACCAGAATGAAAGAAATCTATAGGGTTATCTCTAGATTTAGAGAAATGATTTGACAAAATTTAATGTGTGGTTGTGTTACAAACCTTCATCAAACTAGGAATAGAAAGAAGTATCCTTAATTTGATAAAGTGTATCAAGAACAAAAGTCAGTGCTTACCAGCATACTTACAAAAAGCTGTTGATTCATGCCCAATAAATACCTCCCTCTTTTTAAGACTGTATTGGAGTCCTAACTAGTACCCTCAGGTAAACAAAATAAAGTACATACAAAATTTAGAAAGGACAGAAAATCCAAATTCATTTACCAATAAACTATTAAGTAATTTTAGCAAGGTGGTGATTGGATACACCAGTATACAAAAATTAATTGTAATTTGTGTACTAGCAACAAAGAAGGGTAAAATAAAAATTGTAAAGTACATTTAGAGTAGCACCAAAATATGCAGGGTAACTTAGAATATATCTAATAAAACTTGGGCAAAATTTCTATGCTGAAAATTACAAAAATGCTGAGACTTTTAAAAATACTTAAATGGAGAAGTAGTCCATGTCTGTGTAGTAGTAGATTGAATCCCTCACCCCTACATACTCACACATGCTTAATCTCGTAAGTATAGGGTACTAGAATTAAGATCCTGAAATTTTGAGCAGGGAAAGAACATGGGTTGGCACATTTTAAAAGTCCTCAAATGCCAGTATTCCTGTTACAAAGACTTGCTGTGAAGTTAAGAGTAGTTAAGATAGTATTGTATTAGAACAGACATAGATAAAAATGCCAAGAGAAGAATATGAGCATCTGAAATAGACCCTAAATTTATGTGGTTTCATAATTTGTGACAAATGACCCACCGAACTTAGAGTTTATTATTAAGTTGTGCTAGGTCAGCTGAATATTCATTGGGAAAAGCAATCAACTTGACCCTTAACAAATACTATATTCAGAAGTGAATTTTAGTTGGATCATAGGTCTACATTTAAAAGATAAAGCTGTCAAGCTTCTAGAAGAAAACCTAGAAGAATATTTTCATGACCTTGGGATAGGCACATCATTAAAAAGGAAAAGGTAAGCCATGGACTCAAATGTATTCACAGTCAAGGAATGAAATTCCCCAACTTCTGTAGAGTACTAGGAGCGTCCTTGTGCACTTCATCCTGCTTCAGCACTTTGCCTTACTTCTTTCTCCATCCCTTCCCCACTCACATCTTACACATGCTATTGCTTGTATTTAGCACACATCTAAATGTCTAGTATTCTGAGCATATTTTATATTGATCATCAAATGAAACTTGTTACACTTTGGTATGTATACCTTTAGCATCGAATTTTCAATTTTTTACATTTTAGTACATATAACATAGAGTTTTCTGTTTTCTTGTAGAGCTATTGTTTTTGTTGTTGTGGTTGTGGTTGTTTTCCCTGGTCCGTTGACCTAGAGCTAAATCTTTGCTGCTGCTTTATTCCAAACTGACTTGACTTGCACATTACAAAAAAGGGTAGGATGAGCCAAGGACCTTCTTATTTGTAGCACATCTGAATCTGAAATCTTAACTGAGAGGTAATTTTAAAGAGTATTTTTACATTTGTTATTTTTACTTAATATTCTTTCATCACAGTTTGTCTTTATTGGTTGCCCTTTAATCCTCTTTCCCCCTTAGCCAGTTATACTTCAGGTAAATCAGAAAATTTTTATAGGTCTAATGTGTTGGGTGTATGCCCATTCAGTTCATTCTTCACATACTTCTCTCTATATATTTTCTTTCTAAAAAATAGAATATGTTGAGAGCGTAACAGTTTATAAACATTTAGTGAAGTAGAGGTGTTACCATAAACAAATTGGAAAAATAATATTTCAATTAAATGTGAAATTTTTTATCTCATGGTCTGTTTCTGATCTATTTTGCTTCGATCATATTTTAATGTTATTTTTGCTATAACAATTCTGAATTTATCTTTTCATTTATTTATTTATTTATTTTTGTCTTTTTGTGACAGGATCTCTCTCTGCAGTTCAAACTGGCCTTGAGCTCATTTTGTAGTCCTGATTGGTTTCGAACTCGCAAAGATCCTCCTGTCTCAGCCTCCCAAGTGCTGGGATTACAGGTGTGCACCACCATGCCCAGCAATTCTGAATTTATTATTCCTTTTATAAACCAAAAAACCTCCTCATACCAGTCATTACATCAGATTACCTTTTGGTGTTACCAGAAGTAGCCGACCCATTTTACATCAGAAATTCGATGTATTTTTAAAATTGCTTTATGTTTAGACCTTATTACTACTTCTGCAGTGCCTTATTCATAGAATTTGAAAGCAAGTGATACTATTTACTGTCAGCCTCTGAAATTGGAAGCTACAGGTTGCTATGTAAGATAGTTTTTCAGGATATCACATTCTATTGGAGAAAGGAGCACAAAATTGTGTCAGTTATTCAGCCACCATTTTGATACATACTGTGCTAGACAATGTAGTAATAGATGCATTGGACTCTGGTAAAAAGAAAATTGAAACACTTTAATGAGGGAGGTATGTATCTTGTATCTGTACTTTTCTTTCTGTTCCCCTAAAAATTATATAGCCTGTCTAGAGCTGCTGACATAATATCCTAGAGTGATTGTGATGACCTTTAGGTTAGTAATTGAAAGATCTAGAATTAAAACTTCTTTAATTCACTCCTTTAATTTTGAGCAACAAATTTATATAATTTTTAAAAATTAATAGGAAGTATATAAAATTTCAAGCATTTGAAATGAACAAGTCTCGCAGAGTATACAGGAGTCAGTTGTGTTATTTGTTAGGTGGATAGTACAAGAAACAGACTAATTCAGTAGTCTGTTCAGGTTTAAATGTAGTCCTGTAACTGATGAATTAACCATTTTAAGCTTTCCCAAAGAGTTTAATCTTTATTCATTCCCTTTCCTGTCTTTTGTTCCTTTTTATACTTCAGATAAGAGTGAGCACTCATAGGAACCTGATTATAGTGGCCTCAGATAAAATAATTAGTATCTGCAGAGACATTCTGATCTACTTACTCATAAAACAAGAACCATTATTGAAAATAATAAGCAAAGTATATTTAGTGATGTCTCCCAAGTTCATACCTTTTTGAGCATTAAATCTTGTACTTGATAACTCCCAGATTTTGCTAACAGCTCAGAATTTTCCAGTCAAAAAAAAAAAAAAATTACCAAGTCAACTCCGGACTCCTACTTTATATTAACACTCTGATGTTTAATATCCAGTTAATGTTAATATCTCAAACTTAACACATCCAAAGCTAAACTCAAGGGGCTGGGAATATAGCTCAGTGGCATAAGCGCCTGCCTGGGAAGCGCAAGGTCCTGAGTTCGATCCCCGGTACCACAGGAAAAACAAACAAATCTAAACTCACGATATTTTCTCCAAATCTGCTTCTTCCACAGAATTTCCCCTATCAGTTAACGGCAAGTCTTTTTTTCCAGTAGTCTGTCCTATAAAACTTACAGTCTACCTCAGCTCCTTGCTTTCTTTCGTATTTTCTATCAGTAAATTTTGTTGGCTTTGTTTTCACAGTATATTCAGAAACCATTTCTTACCACTTCTGCTTTTTCCCTGGTCTAAACCGCTATGATTTCTTGTCAGTATCATTTTTCTAGTTTTGTAATCAGTTTCCCTTTCTTTGACCTTGGTTTCCTTCATGGTGTTCGACACAGTGGCCAGTGGGTTCCCGCTAACACAGAAGTCAGATGATGTCTCTTCTCTGCACAGAACTGTTCAGTGACTTTTTTTTAAATCTCAAAATGAAACCAGCATTTCTAACAGCATATGAAAAGCCTTGTGATCTGTTCTGATCTGCTTCATTCTTCCCCATCGTTTTCATCATTCATTTTTAACTTCATCTGTTATTTTCTTGTTAATGTTCTTCTTCTAGATTTGCTATTACCTGATTATTTCTGGAACTTCTCGCTTCACTGTCTTCAGTTTATTTTACCTAGAATGTTTTTTCCCTAGGTCTGCACATTTCCTCCATCATTTCAGATACTTGCTTCAATGACCCATTCTTAGTGAAATTGTTCATCTCCACAGCTCTTTATTCCTTGCATTATTTTGACCCATACTGTGTTATCTCACATGTTGTATATTATTTAGTGTCTTGTCTCATGCTGTAATTTCAGAAGAGCAGAAATGTTTATCATTTTGTAGTTGTTACATTCCCCAGCTCTAAAAATAGTGCTTGATATATGGAAAAAAAAAGCTGTCTTCCAAAGAGAAAGGACTTTGAATATAATATTTATAATAGGATGTTCTTTATAAATATTCATTAAGACTGCCATTGTGAATTGTGAAGATTCAAGTTATTTCAGATTGCTTTTCATATTAAAACAATGTTAATTAGAGCCTGTGGTTTTGCCAGTATGGTTAAGTGGTTTTTTGTGGATTTTTTACATACTTTTTTTCTCTTTAGCTATTGTTCATAATCGTACTTGATCCAAATTTAGTAGAGAATCTCAATATTTTGCAGAATTTGTGATTATGTAAATAAATGTATCTGTGGTCAGGTGACAGTTGAACTGATTTGTAGAACTATTGTCTGATAAATTTGCATTAGTGATAAACAGTTAGCAATAGCCCAAGTGTTTCATAACTAAGGTGTTTAAATAAAATTAAGCCTTTACTAAACTCAAAAAAAGTCACAACCTCTCAAATAGTACATAAGTGAATTAATTCAAAACAGGAGAAAGTCTTTTTGTATTTGTTAAATAGTAAGTTGTGGTTTTTACTGACTCAGACTAGTTTCTTTTTGAGATTAAATTATCTGGTCAATTGCCTGTTGTTAAGAATAAGTACATCATTGTCTATACACAGTGTTAATTATTGTTATTTGCCATTAAACATTTAAAAGTGTGGGTTGTATTTTTATGCTAATATTTGAAAAGTAAGGTTTGTATTTTTATATTAATACATAAAACTTTTTATATTTTTGTTTCTTTAAGTTTATTAATTTATTTTTATTAGTACATGTTTGCAATATATAATTACATTTATCTTGGAGAGTTCATATATGTACATAGCACATCTTAATTCTTCCTTTCTTCCTTGCTTTTTTTTTAGGGGGAGGGAGGTCTCCTGCCCCTCCTTCTTCCCTCCAACTCTTAATCCCTTTCCATTTGAAAAAGTTCTATTTCCATTTTTTCTTTGTTTTTTTTCTGGTACCAGGAATCAAACTCACTACCTTGCGCTTGCCAGACAGGCACTGTGCCACTGAGCTAAATCCCCAGCCCCTGATTTTTTGTTTTAATCCTTTTTCCTTTCCTTATTCTTAACAAGAATTTTAACAGTTCCAGGGGTAAAAGATCTACAGTACTTGATGAAACAAAAGCAGCACAGTCTAGTAGATTCCCAAATAGTTCCGTTATATATCCTAGTCAGAACTTCTTCTAGTGTGTTTGCTTGTTTGCTAATAAATTTTGTGTTGCTGTCAGTGGCAGTCATGAGGATGACATATACTGAGGGGAAGGTGAATCAAGAACAGATGTAGATCTGTGATTTACATAGCCATTTTAATACCTTTGAGGGTTTTTGGATTGATTCATCACATCAAGATATATTTTTCTAAGTTAAAAGAACAGATTTTTACTAGGAAGAGAAACCTCAATTTCCCATTTTTGTTCTTTTATTACTAATAGCTTGTTCAATCCATTGTTTTTTATAGGAATCTTTAAAGCTTATCCATTGTATGAGTGAAAACTAAGTCACATCAATATTTTTACTGAACTGGACACACAGAAATTGCCATATATGTCACAGTACACTGAAAAAGAGCCATCAGGTAAGGAAGCTGTCAGTTTTCTATATTAAAGATTTCTTTCCCTCTGTGTACTTTGGGTAACATATAGGACAAATCATCATCTAATATGTGGCCTTTAGAGCCAGTTTTGTTCCTTTATTGGGTATTTGTAACGCTCTATTTTTAATTCTTGGTATAAAAAGGATTGTGAAATTTTCTTGCCATACCTTTTGACTTCTGTTTACATTCCACATTAGAGACTGTTCCTTTGGAGAAGTTGTTAAGGTTATTGGTTCTTAAATTATTGGACAAGTAACCAAAACACTTAATTTTAACTTTAATTTTTTAATTTTTAAAAATACTATAGAGTATATATATCAAGCTTTTTGAGATGTTTAAAATAATGTAACTCTTGATAGTGTCTGTTAAACACATTTTTTTTCCTGCTCAAAAATGATTATAATTCTTAATTCAGTGCAGGAAAACATGAAGTTTGTTTATTGACTGTACCATGTACTGTGAGATAATAATTTGCTTAGTTTCTGCTTGGTATATGTAATATGTAATAGGCTAAACAAATTTAGATTTAATACGTGTGTATATAAACATAATAAACTAGTAAAAGATGCTATGGTTTACTACTATATACCATATAGTCATCAAAACTTAACATTCAGGTTATTTAAATGTTAATGGCTTTTCTTGCCATTATATATACCATTCATTTATAGTTTTAAAAAATGGGGTAGCATGTGTTTGACTTGGCTCATGACTGTTTTTGGAGAATTTTATTTTAGGCTTTGGGATGTATTTTATTGTGACCTAGTTGTTTCTTTGTAGTACATTTACCATTTAAGGAAGTTACCTATGTAGTCTTTGGCAGGAACTTTAAAGTAATTGAAACTATCACGTTATGTACTAATAACTCATCAAATATGTAGTGAGCGTATATATGAAAGATACTTCACTTGGGTGCTTGGGAAGCTAATTCTCTAATCTGTAAAGAGGTTTGGCAGTGTGATAATGTGGCATATAAAAATTTTTTCTGGTAGATTTCATTATAAAAATCTAAAATACCTTCAAGACCCCACATTTTAGAAGGTATGCTTTTAGAGGAAAAGGCCACTAAGTCTCACCATATAGTATTTGAGGTGTAATGATCTAGTGTATGAAGAATGTTTTATGGTACTGGTAAGGTGCAGTTGATGTTTGGTAGCACATGATCTAGTAAGCATATATGTTGCAAGGATAAAGGTCATTGCTGTCTTTCTTCTATTTATATTTTTCAGTAATGGATCAAGAATCCAGCAAGGCTGTGTGGCCCAAATCAGCAGGAGGATATCAGACAATTACAGGCAGGAGATATGGAAGAAGACATGCATATGTCAGTTTTAAACCATGTATGACCAGACATGAAAGAAGCTTAGGCCGGGCTGGTGATGACTATGAAGTGCTGGAACTAGATGATGTTCCAAAGGAGAATTCCTCAGGTATATAGCATGTAAATACTTTAGGGTTATTAATAGTTACGTGGTGATTGACCTTATAACATTTAAAATTTAGAGTAGGTTTTGTGGGTATCCATGAGTGTAAATGTCATGCATTTTTCTGCCAAGAAATTCTGTTTTGAAATTTTTATTGAATTTAATATTAATAGTGTAAATATATTTGGACATAAAAAAACAGAATATGGCCTGTCTTTAATATATAACTACACTTTCATGGTGATGATTACATTGTCATAACCTTTAGCCATAAATCACTCAAACAGAAAAAACAAAACAAGGCTTTTTAATATGTATTTTTCCCAGCATACTACATTTAAATAACTTTAATTTTGTGTCTAAATAATTTAGCTTAGCTAGTGTATTTTTATTGTTTTATAAAATATAATTGTCAAGTAATCCTTAATTATTCCATTAAAAAGTTTTAATCAGTGGTTTGAAATGTATTTTACAGATAACCAGGTACTGTATTTATCCCTTTGGATTAGATTCATGTTCTTCCTCTTGTCCTAAGCAAAGTAGATAAATTACTAGCTAAAGTCTTTCCAATAAGGAAGGTTTTACAGTAACACTGAACTTCATTGTGTTCTAA
Source organism: Chinchilla lanigera (assembly GCF_000276665.1). Lineage (NCBI taxonomy): Eukaryota > Metazoa > Chordata > Mammalia > Rodentia > Chinchillidae > Chinchilla > Chinchilla lanigera. The sequence goes on from NW_004955418.1 coordinate 5,452,994, forward strand.
TTTATTTGTTCCAGCAAATCTGAATGTCTTTGTTTTTCATTATTCAAGTAATGATAATGAAACAGTTGTTTAGAGTAATTCATAGGCTAGATTTGATGTAACTTATATTACAAAGTCTGACAGACTATAGAAAAGAATCAGCATATTGACTTGTTTTTCCAACATAGCTGTAACACATCTAAAATTAACCCACTATAAATTATTGAAACTGTATTTTGGGTGTAGAAATCTAATACATTTTTAGAAACTGAGGTACAGTGTTCTAAAGTAATATCCAAGCACAATAGAGTCCCATTTCCCTTAGCTCTATAATCTGTAATATCTATCGTAAGTATTTTTAAAGTGTTTTGTTTCTAACCTGCATGTAGTAAAAGAAGGTAGGTTTGGAGCTCAGTGGGAGGGCAGATGGGTTACCCTGTGACATCACTTGTATTTATCATTAGGTAGCTTCTCATTAACCTCTCGTTTATACATCTTACAGAAGGGTTTAGGTAAAAGAAAAAAAACCAACTCTGCAAGAGAAATGTGCGTAGAGATACTGAAAAGCGACACAGTGACATAAATGAACTCATAAGGTAGCCAGTTAATATAGGGAGCATAGAAGCATTTGCCAAATAAATGCATTCATATTTTCAAGTAGGTAATAACTGGTATGATACCATTTAAATGACATTTGATAAAATTTGTCAAAGGTAATCCCTCTAAAATGTTTTCTTTTGTTCTATATTCAGGTTCCAGTCCATTGGATCAAGTTCATTCTTCTTTACCCAGTGAACCTAAACTTGCAAAAAGTGAAACAGAAAGTTTCATTCGTGGCACAGAAACCATTGAGAGCAGTCCATCCTTGGCTGTAGCATGTCATAGTGTGGAAGGCAGGGAGACCTTAGGAAGCAGTAAGAGTGTTGTTCATAAGCACTCTGACTGCGGAGAGTATGCTCCAGGAGCTTGTAATGCCTCAAGTGTCCAAAACGGAATTGCACTGGTTCACTCTAACTCTCACGATCCAGACAGCAAGCATGGGGAGGATGACTGTCTTCAGCTTTCTGTAGAAATTGTGGAAGGTGGTAGATATCAGGAAGCATTAGGCAGTACAGTATTCGAGTTGGAAAATGGAGAGGCAGAAACATATGTTGGTCTTTCACCATCACTTCCTTCTTTTAACAGTGAAATAAGCGATGAGTTTGAAGAGTTAGATCCAGCATCATTAGTGAAAAGTTCAGGGGAGACTGAATTTGTCCATCAGAATGGCCAGGAATTTCAGAGGTCTCCTGAAGATGTTGTTAGAAAGGAACAGGGAGACCATACTGACCAGGAAAGACAGACAGAAAATTCAACTGAAAATGTAGCTTGTATTACAGGGCATATTTGTAGTGAACAAAGTCCTGGTGATAGGGACAAAAAGCATGGAAGTTCGCCTGAACAGGTAGTGAGGCCGAAAGTTAGGAAAGTGATAAGTTCAAGCCAAGTGGACCAAGAAATAGGATTTAATAGGCATGAAGCTAAACAGAGAAGTGTTCAGAGATGGAGGGAGGCTTTGGAAGTTGAGGAATGTGGCTCAGATGACCCCATAATAAAGATTGACGAATACGATGGAGAGCATGAGTGTATGTTCTTGGATCCACCTTACTCAAGAGTTACACCACGGGAAGCACACAGCCATATGACATCTGAAAGTAGAGCTGCAGCAGGAAGGCAGGACATTCGGGAGAACACCTTTTGGAATGGCTGTGGAGATTATTACCAACTTTTTGACAAAGATGAAGACAGGTAAGGCCTCAGGCAGTATATTATCAGATTGTGCCTTGAACAAAGTGATTTATTTCTAGTATTGTGACATTTAATTGATGAGCTATCAGATATAATCAAGGAATTAGATATTTCAACTTACCAGATATTTTTACTAATTTTAGCCATATGTTCAAACTACTAGAGTTTTTCACAGAAGCATTCTCTGGGACACTTTAATAGTTTACAGAAAGTAATAAATTGAGATAATGATAGTAGTTCTTACCTCTAAGAACTAATATTAGTAACTGATACTAGTTCTATCTCTAAGAGTAGAGATGCTAATTATTTCATTTCGTGGTATTTCAGTAAGTGAAATGTACATATTTTTGGTGTTTTTAAAAATCCATGTTAAACTAGGCAAGGCTTAAAAAGTGATTAAGATCACAAAAGTTATTTATTGATAATATTGCGTTAACTTCGTGAATAGTTAATATCACCCATTTCCCTTTCTTACTGATCCTTTCTCTTGCTCTTCCTATCATTAACTTTACTGTTACATAATTTATTTTTATTAGCATTTTAAAATTCTCATTAACAGCTTTACATGGCAGGTACTGTTCTTTACCCCATTTGTAGATAAGAAAATTGAGTCACAGAGAGTTAACTAATTTCCAAAGGTCACAAAGCAACTTAATGATAGAATTGGATTTGTGCGTACTTACCTATTTGTTAGCGTTAGAGGCTGTGTGCGTTAAACCCTGATACTGTGCTGTTTTCAAGAGAACACACAATTTAAAATAAGCATTCTAACTGCTTTTACAAGACATACATTCCTTTCTTTTCCAAACATAGGACAACATAGAAAAGAAGAATTTCTTTACACAATTGCTAAATTTTCATTATCTCAGAGTACAGACTTTTAAGCTAGTTGCAGTGTGAGGTATTGCTCAGTTATAGTGCAGCTGCTAGATTTTATTAACGGTAGAAATAATTGTACATTTTTAAAAACTAGAAGGTATAAAGGACAAGATTTACCATTTTAAATATGAATACAGTTTATGCATTTTACTTCATATCATAAGTAATAAACATTTATTGGGAAATATGAATTAAACTGCTATAATCTGATATTTGTAAGTTACAGAAAACAATTGAAATGTAATTTGTGCTGCTGTGTTGAAGCTTGTAAATTTTAAGGCATGGCAGATGATTTTTAAGCTAAGAGTAAAGTTAGTTAAAACTTTTGCCCAGCTTTTATTTTTTTCAGTTAGAGTACATAGTCTTTTACCCAAAATCCAAAGTTTTTTTTTTTTTTTTTCTGGTACTGGGGATTGAACTCATGACTTTGCGCTTGCCAAGCAAGTGTAAAATCCAAAGTTTTAAAAGCAGAAATTGGCTACAAAAATCTGACCTGATGATGACTTCCTTGGTAGCTTCCTTGATAGCTGGTAACTAACATAAAATGAGGCTCTTTTTCTCAGTATTCCTGACTTTAGTTGCAGAAACAGTATGTTTGATTACGGTTTGCGAGCCTGGACCTACCTCACTGGGGATTGCCAAGCAGCATTTCTAAACCTTGGGGGAAATACCTAAATTCCACAGCACATAGAGCCCTCAGATTTTTGTACTGAGTTGTGAATATTTGTTGGATCTCTAGGTTGGTATTAAAAAAAGCTTTGATAATTTATCTGATTGAAAGTATACGTATTTGCAGTAACTCAAGGTGTTGGTTTGTAGCTCAGGGTGGGTTTGAGTTGCAAGGTCTTAGACTCACGGCAGTCCTCCTGCCTCAGCCTCCTGGGTGCTGAGATTATAGGCATGCACCCCACGCTCAGCACTTACTTGGTTCTTAAAAGAAAATTTAACTTGGCTATGCCTGTACCATGTGGACACACTAATCGAAAATAAAACTCCTTAAGTTTTGCTTGCTTTTACACTCAGGTCTAACGTGTTGAAGTTTATGAAATCTTTATGTTGTTTGCCAGCCCCAGGGGTAGTTTTATTGGCTTCTTATTTCTCAGTTTATTTCTTTTTTGGTGGGAGAAGTGTTACGTATCTGCCTATTAGAAGAACTCTGGGCTGTACATGATTATAGGGTGTTGTCTTAGTTCCTTTTCTCCTTGCTGAGACAAAATACCCAATACCCACAAGTTAATACAGGAAAGGTTTGTTTTGGTTCCCAGTTTGTAGAGGTTTTTAGTTCATAGTCGGCTGGCTCCAAAGCAGGGTGGTGTGGCAGAGGGCATCACAGAAGAGAAACAGTTTGTGGCGGGGCAGGCAAGAGGCAACAACAGGAACAAACCTCCTGTTCTGTTTTATCTCATCCAAGCTGGAAACCTTTTGGGTGGTGCTAGCACACCTAGGGCTGGGGTGGGGCTTCCCATACACCCGGGACTGACAAAGCAATTAGTGACCTACCCTAGTAGCACAAATCCGTAATCCCATTGTCACACTTTCGTCCACATTTACACACCCCAATTTAGCCACCTCCTAAAGGCCCCGCCTATGACTGCATGAAGTTCTGGGAGGATGTGGAGATATGGACTATAACAGTATACTTATTTATAAGTTTTTTTCTTAAGTGATATGTTAGCATCATGAACAATGATAGTCTTTTTTTATAAACAACATGCAGATGGGAAAACACTAATAGTTAATAGAAACTATTTTCTTTCAACTCCTTAGTAATATATTGACTTACAGAACTTGGAATATGCCAGAATGACAGAACTAGCTTTGTGGCATTCTTTAATACACAAAGTATACTTGAAGCCGGGCATGGTGGTGCATGTTTGTAATCCCAGCACTCAGGAGGCTGAGGCAGGAGGGTCCCCTCGAGTTCATGGCTAGCCTGGGCTATATAGTGAGTCTAGGCCAGCCTGAACTACATAGCAAAACTCTTGTCTCAAAAAATAAATAAATAAAATATACTTGAAATACTAAAAAGCACTGAGTTTTTTTTAGAATCATAAAGTAAGTTCTGAAAGATAATGGTTCTACTTTGGACTGTACTTGAGCTTGCATATATCAACCTTGCATGTGTTTTAGGACCATATTTCAATAGTCTAAACAGTTTTGAAAGTAATACTATTTCTGTTTCCTGTTATCTACCCTAACTCTCTGCAAAGTACTTTTGCCAGGGTGCCTTTTATCAGAGTGCCTGCTGAAGGTTGAAATTTAATAGCCGTACACACTGTTTCATTTTGCCTTAGGTCATCTACCTGATGTTTTACTGTCATCGTTGTTCATCTGTCTGATGTTTTACTGTTATTCTATGCAGCGGATACTAGCAGAGGAGAAATAGGCAGTGACTACTTTTCTGAGATTTGTGTTTTATGTAGAGCTTCTTAGTTTGGGTTTGAGGGTTTTTTTTTATTGTTGTTTAGTTTTTCTGCTTTGTAAAACTTAAAGGTGATATATTGTAAAAGATTTTTGGTCTTGTTTACATTATGAAGATTACAAATAGAACACTTATCAAGAACATATCTCACTATCATTTTTTGTTGTGGGAACTTTGGCTACCTTTAAAAGTGTATGGATTATATATTCTTTTTAAGTGGAAAAGTATTTTAATGAAGTCATGATCACCTTCCTTGGAAACTTCTAAGTGATCACTTTAATCACATCTGAAATGTTACACTCTATGGGATAAGCATTGGAGCTGATAGCACTGCTCCGAGCTATTTGACAGGAACTGAATACCACCTTATTAAATTAGAACTGCAGGGGCAGTTGTAATAGGCAGCATGTAATTACCAGACTTGAAATTAGACCAAAGAGCTAAGGTTAACACCTTGATCTTTAGAAATATACCCAAGAACTTAAGTAACTAAGGATAAGATGTTGAGTTTTAAAAATCCTTTCAGTAATGCTAGCACATTTTACCCTTGTGCTTAACTGTTCTGAAGAGAGCCATGCCATCTGTTGACCGATCCTTAGACCACTGGAGGTTTCTTTGAAGAGTTTTTCTGTCTCTGGGACTTAACTTTGCTTAAAAGGGGAAAGCAACAACAACAAAAAACATATTTAAGAGAAAACATCAGGACAAGCATTATTGATATTGTTGGGAGAACAAAATGAGTATTAGCCATTTAGTTTATTTCAGTTTTATATATTAAAACAGGATTCATTGACATTTTCTTAAGTGCCGGGATTTATTTAATTTGCTCTGTAAATGTAATAGTGGTCCCTGCTCCTGTGGTGTTCACCAGCCTTATAGAGAAGACAAAAATATATAGATTCACTGTTGTAAAGCTGTTCCTATTTTATGTTAATTGAAAGCTAGGGAAAAGCCTACCTTGATATCCAACAGGTAAAACATCTCTGAGCAGCTAAAACAAGGGTATTAAAGCATGTTATATTTCTACAGACTTTTTTATATTGTTTTCAAGTTCATAGACTTTTAGGAGTAAATTAGGGATGGATGAGACTTGTTCCTCAGGCATGCTAAGGAGTTAGAATTATTACATTAACTTGCTGTTAAGAAAAAAGACAAGGGGGTTGGGGATTTAGCTCAGCGGCACAGCACCTGCCTGGCAAATGCGATGTTGTGAGTTCGATTCCTGGTACTGGAAAAAAAAAAAAAAAAAGAAAAAAGACAAAATGGTAGCAGGCAGGCACAGTTTAAACTCTCAGGGCCTTATGAACTAAATTAAGTTTCCTTATATTTGAACAGATTTTATTTGTATCATTGTATTGCATCACAGCAAGGGTTGTAAAGTGTCCAAAAATGCTTACTTTCTGTCAAAAATTTTACTTTTCCTAAGGCTCCTCTATAGCTGAGTTTCTTAAGAACATGTGAGAAATACGAGAAAAGACAAGCCAGTCATTTCCTGGGACAGTGAAGGAATGACACATTGCTTTTGGTTGTGTTTCAGTATTTTATTTCTACCTGAGATTTATACATAAAGTGTTTTTCTATTTTCCTTTGTAAGTCAAACACAATTTTATTTCATATTTGAAAAAGTTTCTTTGGTCACAACTAAATATGTAAAGGAGGTGACATTAGAGTAAGTTACTGTTGCTTGCTTTTGAATGTATCTGTTAAGTGCTAGCAGGGGTAATAGAAATGAAATACCATTGAAAGATCAAAGAGGTAGCTTTAACTTTGAGAGGATTAAGATGTCTAACTCACCTGCTATTAAAATGAACAACAAACAGCTGTAGCTCTTCACTATTGTACAATCAGTGTGTCTGTGTCCTATTTATTCTGTTGCTTACTGTCGTTGAAAGTTATTTTTAAATCTTTGCTTTTTCACACCTTAGACTCATGTCACTCTTAAAAGATAACTTTGTTTCTTGGTTTCCTGGAGATATTGAAATAATCAAATGTGAACATTGTTTTCTCTTTTCTGTATTAGAACATGGTCTGCAGTCATACCACCCTGAGCACGCCCAATCTCATCCATATTAGAACATGTTAGTTTCTGTACCTGTACCAGTGAACTATGCATAGTTATTTCTGATACCTTACTTTATCTGTGTCCTTACCACTAGGTTTTTTCCCTCTACATCTTAACCTTGAATATTTCTAAATCCAGGAGGAATTGTTCACTTTTCCAGGCTCTCTCTGTTAGGTGCTTGCCTGTTAGCATTTTCTCTTCCACTGCTGAATTTATAGAATAAATGTTCTGTATGCACTGTTTCTATTCTGTCTCTATTCTTACCACTCTTGCTGTCCTAAAATCCAATTCCTAGTATTCTTACTTTATTCTGTAATAGCATCAGTGATTTCCTGCTGTCCACATTCTTTCATCTTTTCTCAGTACCATTTATTTCCCTTGATTTCTCTGTTACTATGCAGGCTCCTTAGTCATCTTTTCCTTTTTCACTGTTTTTCTTCTATTGGCCTATGCTAATTTCTTTTTTGCTATCTCTTTTCAGGATCCCAGAGGTCTGCAAATTTGTTCCTAGAGGGTAGTCACATAGTGAATAATTTAGATTTTGGGTAAGAGAAGAGATACAATGTAGGAATTTATGTGACCATTTACAATATAACCATTAAACATGTAAAAAAAAGTCTCATTTTCTAACTCATTAAAAAACAGACAAGTGACTTAATTTGACTAATGGGCCACAGTATAATTTACTAATCTCTTGTGTAAAAGAGGACAAAAGTTGTATAACCAGGAGGCTAAGTGTTGGTAAAGACAAATTGGAAGATGTAGAATGGGTTTTCTATTGAGAAAAGGAGGAAAATAGTGGTACTAGTGGGAAATGCACTGAAATTTCTAAACAGGTTGTATTATGAAAGGAGTAACCGTTGCCTTTTTAAAATGTTCACTATTTTCCACAAGTTGTCCCAAGTGTTTTGTCTGCAGTATGTATCCAAACACCATCATAGACTTGCAAAGTGAATTTTGGGCTGGAGATGTGAGAGTAGTAGAGCATTTCCCTTATATGCATGAGTGTTTGATCCCTGGCACTGAGGGGAAAAAAAACAAAAGACAAAAAACCACCCTCATTCTACAAATGAGAAAAAAAATGAACCTAGGGAAGTTAATTGCCTAAGCTTGCATCAGTAGTGAGAGTCTAGTCAAATCTTCTGACTACACAATAGCTCTTACCCATACAGGATTCTACCACCAGTGGTAAGAAAATGGTAGCCTTGGGTTCAATAGTCACGTGATACGAAGTATAGGGCTTTGCTTCTTCAGTAAAAAATTGCTCATGGTTTGTTTTTGCTCAGTTTTATTTTTTAAATAGTAGAAGAATCTTAATCTAGTTGCATGGTCTTCTCTGACTAACCCTCTAAGCCAGTTTAGAATTTCAGAGCTACAAAGTAGTGCTGCGTTTGAAACTGTCATAGATAATAACATTTACAATGAAATAGAAATAGTTTGTATATTAATCTCTATCACTCATATAAAAACAAAATGATTTCTTGAATACAGTTGAAAGTATTTATTGGTAGCCGTTTTCATACAGACTGTAGAGAACTAAATGTTCTCTGCTTAAATTCATGCAATTACACAATGTTTAGTACCTTCCGAGACTTTATAAGCACTTCACTCGCTGTTCGATCTCCTTGGAAACTACTGGTCAATTATTAAAGAAACTGTGACTTTGCACTTACATAAAAAGGAAAATTCCATGGACCAGTTGTACTTAACAAGTTGAGTTTACTTGAGCAAAACAAAACAAATAATTCCTGAATCAGCAGCTTCCTGACAGAACATGGTCTGAGAAATTCTGCCAATCATGATCAGACAGCATTTAGGAAGGTGAGGGTGGTGGCATAGAAAGATTTAATTGGCAGCAGCTTAGTCCATCAGCCGGTAGATGGGTACAGCTTACTCAGTTCTCTCTTATAGCCAACCAAAGCTCCCTATGCTTGAAATACATACACTACTGTACTGATTGGGTTTGTTGAGTGCAGTTCAGCTTTTCAGCTCAAATCCATGGCCTCCAAAAATTTTATTTAATACCTGTGAAAAATGTACTGTTAAAGAAGCAGCTGTACGATAGTGAATTGGACTGAATAAGCCAGAGTGCCATTCTAGAAAATAATTGAAAAATAAAACGATATTATACAGGAGGTCTTGAAAGAAATGAAGTCTAATCTAGTCCTGACGGGAAAAAAAGATGAAGTGATTTTGAAGATCTTCTTAGTGATGAGAGGATTAGTTGTGGAAAGTAGCAAAACATCAGTATTATTCAGAGAAATTTAACTGGTACACAGACAAGTGTTATTATTACTTATTTACTGAGAATCTTCAGATGTGCTTAGTGTTTCACACCTGAGACTTGAAAGATACTGCTTATGAGTTACCAAGTGTTTTTGAGTAAAAAAATACGTTGTTAAAGAAATGATTTGCTAACAGTTATTAGTGGTTTTGTTATTTACCAGGCACTCTTCAAGTGATATATATTAACTCATTTATCCCTCAGATAAGCCTAATAAGCTATTGGATAGTGTTATTATATTCAGCTGATACATGAGGCCCGAACAAGACAGAAGTTTTCACACATAGTAGGCGTGGATTCAGGTCAGGCAAGCTAACTCCAGAACCTGTGTTCTTACCTCTTGTACCTTAGGACATAGTGTTAATATGCAACTGTGATAAAAATTATGAAGGTGAGGCACATGTTTGAAGTTTATGAAATACTGTTTTAGGAAAAATGGCTGCTAAGAGTTTCTAGAGTAATACTCTGAACACCACATTAAGTATAAATTAAAGTGATGCTGATATTTTAAATGCATTTTTTAAAGTGAACTCAGGGATTAGGAAAATAAACTAATAATTAACTATATAAATCTAGTTTTAGAAGAAACAACTTAAACTAGCATTTTTAGTAGAATGGACATAAATTAGGATAGAATTACTGTGCAAAAACAAATGCAAAGTGAGAAAATCCTTGAGCATGGGGATTTAGGGAATAATCAAAGATAAGTGATTTCCAAAACGAGAGAGTGGCAATACCATAACACATAGAAAATTCAAGAAAGGGACTCATCTGATGATTATTTTATATAAAAATATGACTTGAAGATGAAAATCTAAGTGTTCAATAATAGTTCATCTGCAAAAATATCATTTGTAGTTCCTAATTTAAGAAAAAGGCAGCAGGACCAGATTTGGCCCAAAGGCTATAGTTTGCCAATGCTTGACATAGACTTCTTAAAATCTATTGACTATTGATCATAGACATTCTTTTTGTATTGGCTTTTAGAGGTATTCCATCATTTATTTCATCAACAGAAAAAATAGAGGTTTTGTGTGTTACCTTCCTGAACAGAGTCACAGTCACACTGCGAATTAAATGTTTAAAACATGGGTCTTCTGTGTAACTAAGTTAAAAGTTCTCACAAATTTATGTAAGTGTACTACTGTAGTTGTTAAAGACATCAGAACTGGAGCTGGTGTGACTTGCAGAGCTTCGTAGTGGAGGAAGCTTAGTTTAATAAGTACCTTTACACTATTCTGTGTGTTAGATTTTTGATACTTATGTAAGTCTAGAAATGGTTTACTTGATCTTCTGTTATTCTTTGGGTCATTGAAAGTCTTACGCAGTGCATGCAGTTTTGTCTCATACACAACTGGAGGTCAATTCCTGGTACCAGAAAAAAACCGAAAACCAAAAAAGAAAAAAAACAACACAACTGGAGGAACACATTTTAGTTGCTACATCTGCTGTCCAGGATGTTTGGGCCCTGCTGCTCCTTATTTCCTGAAATTGGGGGTTGGTTTTATTTTATTGCTTTTCATAAACCTCTCAGAGCCGAGATTAGTGCCTCTGTTTGTTAATAGCATCTTGATCGCTTGATTGATCTGTAAAAGGGACCTAGATATTTACAACATAATATCATCAAAAAAGGTAACATTCTACCACTTACGTTTCTTTCCCAAAATATAAACTCAAATTTGTTGTTTTTGATTGTCCAGAAGTTAAGTGGAAAATGGAAATCTTTAAGGGGATTCTTGACCAGAATGTTGGAAAGCACACTTAAGACTCATTTTCAGTATTGATCAGTAATACTTTAGCCTTTATTAGTATGACTAATCCTTTAAAACTTAAGTAAATTGTGACCAACTTAGCCAAAGTCAAGTGTAATCAAAAGTACCTTTCCAATTTCCTTTATTAATCCTGTTTATTGTACATTGTGTTTCCTTATATCATTTCCTATTGATTCCTTATTTTCCATTGAATTAAAACTTATTTTCTCATAGTCTTACCTAAGGATTTCAGTAAAGGTTTTTCAGTGCTCCTTTTTATAAATTTAAATATCTTTCCTTTCATAAGGGTATGTGTATTTGCATGCATGTGTGTAAAAAGAACAGTTCAGCTTTTACTTCCTGGTAATACTGCCCATTTTTTCATAGAATACACATCATTGTCAGTATATAATTAGGTGGTTATTTCAGTCAAGTCGGTTAAGCAGTAAATCTGTTATGCCATTTATGATTAGCAAATTGTGTTTACATTTTCATTTAGAAATGTCAGGTCAGTATCTGACTGAACATATAACAATATTTCATTTTATTTCTGTTCTCATTTATAGTTCAGAATGTAGTGATGGGGAGTGGTCTGCTTCCTTGCCTCATCGATTTTCTGGTACAGAAAAAGATCAGTCCTCAAGTGATGAAAGCTGGGAGACTCTGCCAGGAAGAGATGAAAATGAACCTGAGCTACAGAGTGATAGCAGTGGCCCTGAAGAAGAAAACCAAGAATTATCTCTACAGGAAGGGTATGTTTAACAGTGAGATTGATTTTTATGTGTAGTGTGCAAGAATAGTGTGTATGTATCACATCCAAATGTTTGGTATGCAGTTAATTGCATTTATAAAGCCTCATGTGGGAGCAGTAGGCTGTACTGATTTTTTTATGACACCTTTGATATTTTTAAAAAAACAATTAAAAATACCAGCTGTTTCATTATCTTAATGTTTGGAGTTGTAACATATGCTTTCATGTTGCTTTATAGAGAAAATGTGGACATTTAAAAGATCATTTGGTTTATGTTAGGTATGAGTAAATTAGAGGTGCCATTGCTATATAATGGCCAAGGAGAATGTGCAACATTCTCCAGACGGAAATGATTCACAGAAATAGTTGCAGAAGTTGAAGTTTGAATGTTTTTACCGAGTGCACCAGATGGTATCTCCAGAACAGCAGTGATTGTTGGTAACCTCCTTGACTATTCCTAATTTTAATGAGAATGTTCCCAGTCTGAGGGTTGTTGAATTTACATTGTGAAAGGCCAGATAAAAAATATTTTTTTCTTTGTATGCCAGTCTCTGTTGCAGCTTCTCAGCTGTTTGGCTGTAGTATGAAAGTAGTCATAGGCAGTACGTGAAATGGGTGAGTTGTGTTCCAACAAAATATTTACCAAAATGGTGACAAGCTGGAAATAACCCGTGGCCCAAGGTTTGCCAGCCCCTATTGTAGCATTTCCACAGTGAGAATGATTGATTTTATATACATACATGTACAGAAATGCTTTTTAAAATCACACTAAGGAAATAGCCACCTTTTTTTAAATGGGTTTCTAGCAAAAATGTTTGTTGTACATATTAAAGTCTTTACTGCATCAGTGGAAATGACTAGTGATTTTTCAGTTCTGGCCGATCATCCTGAGGAATTATTCATTGATTAGATTTGCTAATATTCAGCTACTTTGCTTTTGGAAATAAACTCAACATGGTCATATAGTCATGATTTAATGTTAGATTTTGGTGCTATTATTTTATATAGGACTTTTATATTGAGATCCTTAAGTGGGCATTGTCTGTTGATTTTTGTGTTAGTATCATTTTGATACTTTCTTCGCTTAAAAAAACATGCTGTTTTGTATCTTCTGCATCTGTTGGTTAAATAGCTTATTTATTCCTTTAAAGGTTGTTAGCATTTGTTTGTGACACTTTCTGGGTTTGATGGAGAATATCTTTATTAGCACATACTGCCAATGTAGAATAATGAGATTTGTGCTGTTACATTGATACATGCTTGTAACATGGTTTCATTATTTGCATCCTCCTTATGCCTCTCTCCCTTGTGTCCCTCTCCCCCTCATCTCATTCCCCGTCTCTAAACGTCTACCTTCTAGTTACCTGTCATCTTTCCTTAATTTTATTATGTTAGATTGCTCTTACTAGAGAAAACATGCAATATTTAGCTGAGCCTGGCTTATTTCTCTTAACATGTTCTCCAGTTCTGTTACTTTTCCTGGGGAATATCTTTTTGATACTTTTCTTTTTTTCTTATGACAAGTGGTTAGTTCTGTTTTTTAGTCTCTCACGAGATCTATTTTGCTAAGTTATGTTTTCTTAGAGCAAGATACTCATTCTGGGTAAAATTAAAATTTGTACTTTTTGAACTATATATATTTCCAGCTAGAGATTAATTCTGTAAGAAAATGTAGTAAGCTGCATGTACCACAAACACATACTAATAAAAAAGAAAAAATTTATGATTATCAATTTTTTAAACTGAATACTCAGACGGAGTTAAAAGTCTATAGTCAGAAAATTCACTCAAGCTGCTGGGAATACTGAGGCAGTCTTCACCATAACTTTTTATGTTATGTCGGTGGTATCTATCTTTAGTATACGTCTGTAACTCACCGTGATCTCCCTTCAAGGCCTGTTACACCATTTCCAGTACAGTACAAGCAGCATTGAATGTTTCCATTTCCCGGTTCCCATCTTTTGTGCTGTTGGTGTATGAAACCTATTGTAAACTATATTACATTGTTGTGATCTCTGTTACCCAATAATATTTTAGTAAGGTTTAATTGATAAAAGTATTTGCACACATAAAAAAAGAAAATCTAGGTAGAAGAGACAGATAGTAAACAATATTCATACACGATAAATTACAGGCTGTGATGTTTACTGCCAATGGAATAAAGCAGTAATGTGATAAAAAGGTAACTGTTAGGGAACTACATTAGAGTAGTTAGCAAGAATGGCTCAGGAAATGACTTTTTTTTTTTTTTTTTTAGGTTTTTAGGGTTTGTTTGGTTTTGGTGTGGGGTTTTTTTGAGACAAGATCTTGGACTATAGACTGGCCACGGTGTAGCCCAGGCTGGCCTCAAAGTCTCAGTGATCCTCCTACCTCGGCTCCAGAGTACTGGAATTGCGAGCATGCGCCACCAAGCCCAGCTAGTTTCTTTTTTTAAATTAGTGTCTGTAATACGTTACAATTTCATTCATGGTGGGGAATTGGTACATCTGCATATAGTCTTAAGCTATTAAGGAAATGGCTTTTAAGCTGAGATCAGAAATGTAAGAACAGTTGAAGAGTTTTGTAGGCAAAGCTAAAAAGAGAAATATTGAAAAGGAAAGGGGTTGATAAAAGTAGTGGGACTGAAGCATAGATGACACTGACAAAGTCCAAAAAAAATAAATTTTGCCAAAACTTACTCAGAAAAAATAGTCTGAATAATCTTGCAGTTACTACAAATATGGAATCAGTTATTTAAAATGAAAACAACTGATCCAGAAGGTTTTTGACCTAAGTTACTTTAAACTATACTTTTAAGGATCACATCGTTTCACTGTTAACATAAATTTTTCCAGGGAATAGAAAAAGAACTACTCCCTCAACTCATTCTGTAAGTCCAGTGTAGTCCTGTTACCAAAAGTGTATGTGAAGAAAATTAGAAGCCTATTTCATTCATTAAAACAGGTATTAAAATTTTAAGGAAAATTATTGGAAATCTGAATTTTAAAAATAACTTGTATTTTTTAAAAAGATAAACAATAAATAATCTGAGTTTATTCCAAAACTGCAAGCGTAATTTCAGTCTAATTATTGCTCAGCGTATTAGCAAAATACAGAAGGAAATCCTTATTGTAGACTGTAGATGTACTGGAAAAAATCAGTAATACTCAGCACCTTACCTGTATGGTAAAAGCTCAGAAGCTAGGATTAGAGTGGTATTTCTTTGACCAAGGGTATCTGCAACAGCTGAGTAGAAAACATTCTCAGTAAGGAAGCATTACAAAATTTTCTCCTTAAATTTAAATTGTGAGTTAAAAAAAGGAATGCTTAGGGGCACTGTCTTTATAACCATTGTAGTAAAGCTCTTTAGCATGGCATACAGGGAAAATAATAAAAGGCAAACGATAAAAAGGGAAGAAGCTGGGCCTGGTGGTACACACCTGTGATCCCAGCACTTGAGAGGCTGAGGCAGGAGGATCATAACAAGTTCAAGGCCAATGTAGGCTACATAGTGAGTTCAAGACCTGCCTGAACTACATAGTAAGACTCTGTCTCAAAAAACAAATACATATTTATGCACACAGAGAGAAATGTATTCACAGTTACTGAGGAAAAACAAACTTGTGTAAATATTTTAATACTAAGTTTATTGAGATACCATGGTGTCTTAGTTATTTCTCTCTCATTGCTGAGACAAAATACCCAATGCCCAAAATGAAGGAAGGAAAGGTTTATTTAGCTCACAGTTTGTGGAGGTTTCAGTCCATACTTGGCTGGCTCAGAGGCAGAAGAAGACAAAGCAATAAGAGCAAAGGGGGGAAATGGCAGCTGAACAGCAAACAGCCAGAGCAAAAGGGAGGAATGGTGGCAAGCAGCTTCTTTCCCTCCCCTACATTGTAAAACAGGCTACCCCCACCTAAGGGGCGTGTAGCTCTCACATAATCTCCATGCCCTCCTCTTCCACAGGCTCAGGATGTATACAAAGTAAGCAACCCTGGCTTCCTGCTGAGTCACTTAGCCAAACCTCTAGACTCCCCAGGTTGACACAGTGTATCTACCATAACACCTGGGATTAATACAAGTTACCTTTGGCCTCCACAATTGCAAGAGGTGCTCAAAGTGGTGGCCCTTAGCTTCCAGACATTTATCAGTACAGTGAACTGCTGCTTGGGTAACTTTTCCTTGGTCATTGAGATTGCTGCACATGCATTTTCAGTTTCTTCCCCAAGGGCTGGCAGTGTAGCGGGTTTTTTGTGATACACAACATTCTCTAGGGTCCCCCTACAAGGGAAACACCATCTGTTCAAAAACATCATCCTGTTTTTCTTATCCTGAAATGGGTATGCATTTTTTGGTGAGATATATATATGGAAGAATAGCAATTCTCTTTAAATATATTTGAGATTTTTTTGAGTCTTTTATATTTATAACCATGCATTTCCATGGTGATATTTCTCCCTGCTGTTAGCTACACAAACGAAAGAAACTTTTGATCCTGTTGTTCAGAATTTTTTTTTAATTCACAAAGAGGAGGTTTTTGGCTTATGGCATTCGAGGCCGGGAAGTCCAGGACACCACACTGGCACCGGGAGAGGCTGCTCGTGCTGCTTCACAGATTGGCGGAGGACGCCATAGTCAGCACAGCGTGCCGGCTCAGGGCTCTCGTTACAGCCACCAGTGCCATTGTGGAGGCCTCATCTCCTGAATTTGTCTAGTCCTGATTGCCTCCCAAGGCCTCATCTTCAAAACCATTGTCAAATGAATTTGGCGGTTGAGATACCAAAGCTTAGACTTTGGGGGTGCTTTCAGATCATTTCAGGGCCCCTGCTGTTCTGTAGGAATGGCCCTTCCTCCCCACAGGTGCTCCCTTCTCTCCCGCTCATCCACCCATCCCCGCTGCAGCCCGTTACTGCGGCCTGGAGCCCACTCCTCCTCCCCTTCGTGTCCTCAGTCTTGCTCACCCGCCTTGCCATGAGGCCTTGCAGAGAGCACAGGGTGCCGTGCGTAGTGAAGCGAGAAGGTGTGAAACGGGCAGGGAAGAAGCCCATCTTTCTTGAGGTAGTTAGGCCTTTCTTTTTAATTAAATTTATTTTAACATGTATAGAAACAAATGGTATGTATTCATGTGGTACTCTGTGATATTTAAACACGGCTGCCTCAAACACCATTTCTTTATCGTGGAAATGATCAAGATCCTTCTACCCTTTTGAAATATACATGAGTATTATTTATACTCAACTCACTGCACACTGGAACTTCTTGCTCCTGTTACTTTGTACCCATTAATCTAGCACTTCCTACCCCTTCTCAGCAATTTTGTTTTTTAAAGGCAAAACTCATTTTTTAAATATTACTATCAAGTCAGCTGTGGTCTGGCACAGTACCACTCTTCTAGCCTACTACATTTTTGGTTAAGTAGTAAGAATTTGTATGACTGTAAGTAAGCTGTTATTGGCATGTGCCGGATCCCACTTACTTTCTGTCTCTGCAACTGTTAGAATGAACCATTAAGGACAGAACCAAATATATAAGCAAACTATATAGCCACGAATTGCTTGTACAGGTTACAAATTATTTAGATTCAGAATTATTTATTTTAGTTTTGTGGTGTTTAAAGAACCTGTAAATTAATACTTCTTCTTACTCTGAATTTTTTTTTAACCAGTATATTTGAGTATTATACATCTGAAACAGAGTAACAGGTTCATTGTGATGTCTCTATAATAGAAAAAAAGAGTCACGTGTTTTTTGTTGGGAGTACATTGGAAATAAATATTTCTGAGCACCTTTCTAGGCTTAATAATTAACTTGTTTTTTGAAACCTGTTTTTCAAGGATTTATTACTAACATTTGCACCGTATGGCTAGAGAGCGACCATTGTGTGTGCAGCAGTGTTAGCAAGGGTGAGGCTATGGCGATGGGTCATGGCACTGTGACCCCTAATGTAGAGGCACCAGTGCCCTGGAGGAGCCAGGGAGCCACTACATGAGTTACAGTACAGTGTGACTGGTGCTGTCAAGGTGTGACATCAGCCTCTTCTTTACAGTTTGCAAATGCGATCTTGCAATTTGATTCCATTTGGGTTTAATTTTACGTTGTAGCTAATTACATTGTGCAAAAGGAAAACATACTCTTTAAAAAACTTCAACAGGATGGACAAAACTTTGTTGTGTTCATTTTTCCTGTTTTACTAGACTGGCCATACTTAATGCCTAACCTTAAAATCTTGTTATTCTATAGTGTTAGTTTGCTGTTGGAAATTACCTAGGCATTGATGGGTTTAGATCCATAAAGAGATGTTGTTTCAACGTACAGTATTTAAAATGCATGGATTCTTCCAGGTGGGTATTGTCTACCTCTCCTTTGTGTCCACCTGGGTTGGCTTCTTTGTCGAACCCAGAGTCTATAGATCCTCAAGTCCCTTATATAAAGTAGTGCAGCATTTGCATACAGATCATACACTTTTCCCCATATATTTTAAATCATTTATAGATTATTCATAATACCTCACACAGTGTGTCTTGGTTACTTTTCTCTCGTTGCTGGGACAAAATACCTGACGCCCCAAATTAAGGAAGGAAAGGTTTATTTTGCTTACAGTTTGTAGAGTTTTCAGTCCATACTTGGCAGATTACAAGGCAGAGTGGCACATGGCAGAGAGCTACAGCTCATGTCGGCAGAACACAGCAAAAGCAACAAGCACACACACAAAGGAGGAAATGGCCAGAAGCACCCTCTTTCTCTCCCTTACATATGCAAACTGTCCACCCCAGGGCAGGTGCAGCTCTCACACCCACAATCAATTAAATTCTAAAAGCCTGCCCCATGGCCACATGAGGCATTGGGGGGACACCCAGACACAAACCATAACACAGTGTAATGCTCTGTAAGTAGTTACTGCATTTGTCATTTAGGGAGTAACGACAAGGAAAAAGTGTATGTGTTCAGTACAGTGTTTTTCTCAAGCATTTTTAATCTAAATTTGGTTGAGCCCTTAGATGTAGAACCTAAAGGTACAGAGGACCAACTGTATAATATTTTTTGCTCTTCAAAGTTTGCAACAGTAGAATTTTACTTATAATTTTTATAATATTTTGTGCTCTTATAAATTTGCAACAAATATAAATAGAATTCTAATTGGAGCTACTCTTAAAGCTGAAATATATAAATTGTTGTACAACTGTATCTCTTAACAGTAGAGCCAAAATTGAATTTTGCCAAGACTTTGTTCTAATACTAACTTTTCTTTGTATTATAAAAGGTATATAGGCTCTTAGATCTTCTGTTCAGTTCTGTGCAATCTGGAAAGTTGATAATTTTAAAAGCCCAATTTTACCTTTCTTACCATAATGCTAAGTTACAGTTTTACTCATAGTTTTGCCATTTAGACTTTGTCTCAGAACTAGCAAACTAGTTTTGGTGAATCTGTGGAAGAAGAAAAAAATATATATATATATATGTATATTATATATATGTAGTTTATATATTATGTAGATATATATTGTCCATATATTATAGATAGTTTTATATAAGTATATGTTATTTAACCTAGATTTTGTTTTCTAACAGTTTTTAATAGTTTTCTAACTACTTCAATATGATAGTTTTTACATGATGAAGATACACATAGATGTACCAATCTCCAGTTGATGTATTTTGCATTCAGAAGGATGCAGTGATGTATTCATTCAGAATGATTGAGTACATGGAAATTCAAATGCATAATTCTTCTGGCTAATTAAATCTAGCAAGGAAGAACTATTATCTGGGCTGGAGCAGAGAGAAGAACAAAAAATAAGTTCATGCATTTTCAAAATTTTGAGTTGTCCAAATAATACTGTACAATTTGACTGATGGAAAAAAAAAAAACCTTCAAGATTTTAACATTTGTTAAATGCCTATTAAACATCTGTTACCTTAGCTAAACAACTGTATGATCCTTAATAATTGATCACATGACCTATATGTGATGCTTTCCTAAATATTAGTAAAAGTAAATGCAGCTATACCTTTAATGATACAGGTTTTGTCCTTTCAAAATATTTAATAAATTGCTAGCAGCATATTGTTGAGATAACTGTTTTTGGTTAATTTCTCTTGATAAACATGTAAAATTACATTTTAAGAATAGAGATTTTCTCATACCTGAAAAAAAATAATTCACATAATGTGAAAAGAAATAAATTATTATAACCAATTTCCTTTGGGAACTACCGGAAATAATCTATACATGCAAAAATATTTATACACATCCTTTTTTGTGTGTGTGTAACTGGTAGCATGTTATATAGATATACTATGAATACCTTACTTTTTTTATTTGTAGATCTGTTTTTTAATAATTACTATATTTATGCATACAGATGTCCTTAATTCTTTTTTTAAAAATCTACATAATATAATATAAAGTGCTATATGAGTTACCTTTGGTGGATGTGTAAATTTTTTCAGTTTTGTCTACTATAAACAATGTTGTAAAGAAAATATTGTACATACTTTTTCAGAAGTATCTAGAAGCAGAACTACTAGCTAACTGGACACATGCACTTTATAACTGTTGCCGTGTTTCTCTACAAAGAAGCTGTATCACTTACTTTCTTACCCACATTGTACCAATTATCTTTCTTTGGTTCTTTATCAACACAGTATAGTATCTGAATTTTTTGGTTTTACCCATTAAAAAATGATAGTTTATTGTTCTTCAGATTATCATGTAGCTTATGCATGAGGTGGATCATCTCTTTATATATTTAAAAGCTGCCACGGATGTAGCTCAGTGGCACAGCACCTGCCCAGCAACTGTGAGGTCATGAGTTCGATTCCCGGGACCAAAAAAAAAGCTATTTACATTTCCTTTTCCACTAACTAGTATCTTTTGCTCCTGTCAATTTGTACAAATCTTTTCCTTTTTACTTTGCTTTTATAGTTTTTACTTCTATTAAGGAAATTGTTTTTGTGTCTCATGTGTTTTAAAATTAATTTCTCTCAATTTAAGCATGCCTTTCCAGGATTTTAGTGCTTTGACTGTTTTCTTTAAAATGTAAATTGGGAAGTTTACCAGTTATTTTGTGGCTTCAGGATTTATCATTATGTTTAGAGTTCCCTTAGATTTTTTTTTTTTTGGTTCCAAGAATCGAACCCACAACCTCACACTTGTGAGGCATGCATTATGCCACTGAGCTGTATCCCTGGCCCAATATCATTATGTTTAGAATGACAGAATGACATGAGAGGTTTGCAGAATTTTCTCTCATGCTTATCCTAGTACTTGTACTGTTTTAATGGCTGAATGGTTGTGGTGTTGGCTTGCATGTGCATTCCAGGAAAGTACAGCAAACTTATGTAACAGCAAATAGTGACATAGAGACCGAACTTCCCTCCCAGTAGCATTGCCCAGTATATTTATTGACTAGTCCTTTTTCCCTTGTTTTGAATGCTTCATTTATCTGCTTAAATTCTTTATCTGTATTACTGATTTGTCTCTTTCTTTCTCTGTGAACCTTCTAGTCTAGGGTAATAGAATGACAGTAAACAAATAAAATATTCAGTAAAATTAAATTATATCACTTAAGTAAGCAGAGTGATGTGGTAGCCAGTAACTGGCTTAACTATGAGTGGTAAGGTAGGACTGTCTGAGGAGATGTCATGGACTCTGACCTGAATATCAAGAAGGGAGTAACTGTAAAAGTCTTGTAAACAAAAAAAAAATTTTGCCCCAAGGTGGAAAAAATCTCCGTGTATTTCAAGAGGAAACAAGAGTTGGAAGCACAGCAGATAGACAAGAGTTGGTGCTGGAGAAGTGAGCTGAGGCAGAAGCACGGCTTACATGGGATTTGTGGCTAGTTTGAGGAGTTCAAGTTTTATTTTAATTCAGAAGAAGGGTTTAAAAACAACAGTCTAAGATGGATTTCTCTTATTTTTTTTCTCCAAATAAAAGGAAGTAAAGGAGCATAGATAATTATGTAAATCAAATCAATATGTTCCTGTGTAGGAACTGTTTCTAGGCACATACGATTCCATAACAAATTTGCTTCCTTTTAAAATAATTTTGCAGTTAAGGAAATCATGAAAGAACCAATAATTTAGTTCTCAAAGAATCTGGAGTCTACTTGCACTACATAGATTTCTTTAGAAAATACTGTTATTACTGTGTGGTTTAAAATATGTTTTCATCCTTGAAATGTTTTTATTAGGGAACAGACATCCTTGGAAGAGGGAGAGATTCCTTGGTTGCAGTACAGTGAAGTCAATGAAAGCAGCAGCGATGAGGGCAATGAGCCGGCCAATGAATTTGCACAGCCGGAAGCTTTCATGTTGGACGGGAACAACAACCTCGAGGACGACTCCAGTGTGAGCGAAGACCTGGATGTGGACTGGAGGTGTGTAGGCAGTGTTACTAGCATGCCTAACTACACACTGAGCAGAACTGATTCTTCATGCTAAATTACAAGAATTGAATCTTTGGTAGATAAGAGGTGTCCTGATGTCCCTGTTAGTCTTTTTTGAAGTTCACTTTCTTCTTTTTTCTTTCTTTTTGAGACAGGGTCTTGCTATGTGGTTCAGGCTGGCCTTGTGCTCACTTTGTAGCCCAGGCTAGTCTCGAACTCACAACGATCCTTCTGCCTCAGCCTTCTGAGTGCTGGGATTACAGGCGTATGCCACCATGCTCGGCTTTGACATTCACTTTCTACATAGACTTGTGCCCTGTAACCCTTGACATATTTTTCACAAAATAGGTTCTGAATGAATACTAAATTATTTAAAAATCTGTAATTGGATCAGAATTTAAGAATACAATTTTCCTTCTCCATGTATAAAATACGAAAGATAAAACAATACTTTTCTGGAGATGTTAAAAGTATTAAATGTATACTGACAAAGAATGCTGAGTTCTAAATAAGAGTGTACCTAAGTGAAGTGTACTATAGTATTGTTACTTTTTATGACAGACACAGTGCTCAGAATTTAACCATTTTGGTTTATCAGGGTGGGCTGATTTTTCAAATGTGCAGCAGTTCATTGGAAGCAACTAATTTTTGAAATTTAGAAAAGATTCTTCTTGTTCTTTGTTACTTTTTCTGGGGAAAAGTGGTTTGGTGTATTTGCCTGTGTCCTTCTCTGCACTAATACATTTTAAGCATTTGCCTTTTCTTCCGGTTGAATTCCGTTACAGAAAATTTAAAGATTCATTTGAGTATTTTTTTTCTGACCTCTTTGTGTATTTCTAAAACCTGTTTCTAAGGCCACCTTTGTGCTTTCATTTTCTCTTCCTGTCCTGTTAGATTCTTTTTGAACTTCGTCAGGTTTTCCCAGATGAGAAACTCAGCATCTTATCAAGCTCCTTCTTGCCCTTTCTGTTCTTATTTCCAGAGAGGCCGGGGTGTGGGTGTGGATAGGGATCTTGTGTGCAGAGCGGACTCCCTTCATTTTGTGGAAGTGAAAGTGGAGTAGAGGAAACCATGCAGTTTGTATATCCATTTTTTTTTTTTTTTTTTTTTTTTTTTGGTTTTTCTCCGGTACCGGGAACCGAACTCACGACCTTGCGCTTGCCGGGCAGGCGCTTTGCCGCTGAGCTAAATCCCCAGCCCTGTATATCCATCTTAAAACATGCTCATTCTCTAGAATTTTCTTTCTGACTTTCCAGCTGTTCTGAAGAATCAGTGATTTTACTTTGTCTAAGCTTTACTGACCTTGAAGCTTCTTGTCTTCTCATGTCTTCACATGAACTCCCTACTGTACTTAAGTCCGTCTCCAGTTCACAGAAAAACAATGTGTAACGTAACAACCACTGTTACATTATACTGTTACTCCTATCATTTTGCTTTGAAATGTTTTGGTTTTGTCTATACTGTTATTTTGTTGTTTCCTTTTAATTCTCTTTAAAATTAAAAAAAAAAGGAATAATTCCTCAAAGTGTGCTATAGATGAAAGAGTAATGTTGAGTAGCATCTGTGTTTAGAAATGATTCAGATTTCATATCAGGGAATTTTTTCTGTTACACATTTTCAACACTAAACACGAATTTTCACAGTTTCATCATGGAGATGGCCCCATTCTATATCTGTCCTAAGATTTAGTGGAGTGAATCATTTTCCCCATTAAACTTGTTCTGTACTTCTGTTTATTCCTTTAGGACTGATTAATAGAGTTAACATTACTGAGGTATGTGATATTTTTCAAGATTCGTTACAGATTTCCAAGTAACTTTGGAAAAGGTAGTCCCACATAAAAATACGAAGGAATAATATGTCTGTTGAACACAACTTTAACTTGTTGGGGACGTTTTACTTCAAATTCTAATTCAGCAATGATCTGTCTGGATATCTGTCTGTTACGTTAAAGCGTTAGAGACATTACTGATGGTCCCAAAATTTACAGAGCTTCAAATTCAAAGTAGTTTATTTTAAATACAGAAAATCATTTTAACAATGATTTATCTATAAAGTCAGTCTTTGGCATTACTTAGGAAGCCTTTTGGTTGCTTACTTTTTCAGGAAGATGGAAAGATTCCTCTAGCATCCCTTTGAAAATTTTTCTTCAGAGAGAGAGTAGACATAGTTTGTGTGCTTCAGTAGGCATAAACACATTTAAAAAGTAAAAGTTATTAGTAGGAATGTTATTACTTCCCATCAGTTTTATACTTTAGCTTCTCATGCTGGCACTCACCACCTTAAAAGTAGCGTATTGTCTACATGGAGGTAATATTGCTACTATTTCTCAGATATTCACAGTGGTGTGCTGTCTGTGCCAGGCACCTGTGTGCATCTTCTCACTTAACTTATTTTATAGATAAAGAGATAGTTACAACTAAATAATTGTTTTAAGTGAACACACTCAGTTAATTAGCTGGTGCCAGAGCCCTTCCTCTATATTACGTCTCACTGTTAGAGGAAGGAGTTGCAGTATCACAACAGTGGGTAGGCTGAGTAATTCTGCTCTTAGTGTTAATTCTAAAATCTATGATTGTATGATAATGTTCCTTTGTACCATGTGATATTTGCTGATTTACAAATGCTTCTAAGCGATAACATATCGTAATCACTTCTGTGTCTCTTTTTGCAATTTATTTGTAATATTAATGATATATGTGGGTTAATAACACTATTTTTGAGCTAGTTTGTGTAGCTGTGGATGTTTCTGAGTATAATCAAATTATGATAAGATATGGAATCAACGGAAGTTTGCCTTTAAACAAAATAAGCTATTTTAGAGATCTTGGATTTATGAGATTATGGGAATACAGCCACTAAAAGTTCCTCATAGACAACTAGAAAATAGATCAAGAGCTCCAGGAAGAATTTGGAAATAGGTCCAGATTGAGGAATTACTTGCAAAGTGGGTAATTGAAGAAATGGGATTGAATGTAATTTTCAAGGGAGCAAGATTAGAAGGAGGCCATGGACATATATATGGTTTTCAAATTTTGAAATGTTTTGTATTTCTAGGAGTAGAGAAAAGGAGAAACTTTGTATGCCTAGGGGTGGAGGTAAGAGATTAATATAACAGTGAAATGTATTTTTTTCGGGGCTTATTGTCCTTTAGGGAAAAAATATAAAAATTAACAAGTGAAATAATTTTCAACCTGTGTAATACTGGAAGAGGCCTAATTCTTAGTAGAGTTCAAGAAAAGAGATTAATTAGAAAAGCTTAAGAAAATAAAATATTTTTAAACCTAAAGCAGTTAAATAGTACAAAGTGAGAGAGGATAAAAGAGGTCTTGATTAATGATAGAATTAACATAAATATGGTTATTTTTCTTTCCCATATTCTCACCTACACTGATACTGGAAATTGAAGTAAACAGAAAAGGAAATATAGGAAAGAGTTATCTTGATGCAGTGTTCAGAGTTAGACCTTGAAACACAAAAAGAAAAAATTCTTACAAATATGTTACACAGTTAATGTGGCAGCCTGTTGGAGAAACAGTGGTATGCTTCTTAAACCATACATTAGAATATTTAAAGATTTTCTGCTTGCCAGGTTTTTGTTACTTTATCAGTATGTTAATATGCTTATCTCTTTAGAATAAGATTTTCCAAATTAAAGGTTTTTTTTTTGTTTTTTTTGTTTTTTTTCCAGTCTATTTGATGGCTTTGCGGATGGACTAGGAGTTGCTGAAGCTATTTCTTATGTGGATCCTCAGTTCCTCACCTACATGGCACTTGAAGAGCGCCTAGCCCAGGCTATGGAGGTATTTAGTAACACTGATGCTTGTATATAAATTGATAGGATACAAATGATAAAATCTGAAGGTTTTCAAACTATTCTTAAGAAAAGGTGAATAGTTTTCTTAATAATTCATTTAATAGCAGTTACTGAATGGTGATTATCACTAGTATGTGTATGTAAGTTATATTTTATGTCCTTCTGATTGCCTCATATTTCTCAGGGGTTTTATTTTACTGCACAATGAAAATATTTTGCTTACATTTAAAAAATACGCTTTTCCCCTATATTGGATTAGGCAGGAGGGATAATCTGAATATTTTATGCAGATTCACATGCGCAGATATATTTGTGAAATGAAATTGAGGATCTCTGAGGATACACAGGTATTATAAATCTCTTGTTTTCATTGGTTCTAAATACTGCTTTGCTGTCTCCTTCAGTAAGGAGATTTGTTTCTTCTTATCTGCCATATACATACACACTGTCATAAATGTGGTGCATTCTTTGCCTGAGTTTCTCTTGCCTTCTTTTCATTATTTCACTAAAACACAGACTTGTTCTTAGATGTATTTGTGTGTGGTTAAAAGCCCAATATTATCACAGTTAGCAACTTGTACTACAGTGGTGAATTTCATTATAAAAAATTTCCTTTAAATCACTACATCTGAACTTGATTTCCAAAGTATGGAACATTAATAATTAATGAATGAGTCAGGGGTAAGAGAAAAATAATTATTATTTCAGGAGTATTTGTGATAACATTTCATTTTGAAATTTTCTGAGATTAGAAGTTCCATTTTAAATTGCTAAATTAGATGATCAGTATCCATTTACACATGCATACCCTCATAGATGCACACATATACTTGTGTTACCTCTGCTTTGGAGATAGATATATTTCTTCCATGTAGACCACTATTCTCAGTTATGCTGTATAGTGTATATTTTTCTCAGAATTACCGTAGCAGAAATACTCTTTACTAAGAAAAGTCAGAACTTCACAAAACAGGATATATTTAGAACTTTTTCCAGATTATTTAACCCACCTTCACAAATTCTGTCATATATGAAATAGTGAATCATACACTATGATAACTTTCATCAGAATGTGTAAAGATTAATAATTCCTAACTTCTTAAGCTACATCACTTTTGAGTGAACACAGTGGGGTACATCTGTTCTAGATCTGGGTTCACATCCCTTAATTCGTCTTTCATTTTTATGCTAGTAGGTTTTGATTTCCTATAATATCTTTAAATAGAAGTATTCCTATAATATCTTTAAATAGAAGATATCTTTAAGAGGAAGTATTGAGAATAAAGTAAGTTTTACTAATTACTGATGGGAAGTGTCGCATTTGCTTGCCACCATGGAAGAAGAGCTTGGTTGTGGAAGGTTATGCTAGATAAAAACAGTACCAGGAAGAACAAAGACAAGAAGTGAGAAGAAACAGTAGTGCAATAGCTTGCAGTCTTGCACATCTTGGCTTCTGCTAATGAGGAACCCAGTGGCAGTGCGTTCACAGTTCACAGTTACTTTTATTTATTTGTCCTTTTGTCTGATGAATGGCCTCACATTTCAGTGTTCTTTTTCTGAATTTGGAATTGATTGAGGTGCTTCACTACAGTGTAGTTCCATTTTGCTGTCCCTCCTCCTGCATTTATAGAATCATTTTGAAAAAAGAAACTGAAATAACCCACACTTTTCCTTTTAGATTTCATAGTAATATTTAGACGGGACCACAAATAATAAAAACTGGCGGCATGCTGTCATTTTGTGTGTCGCAGGCAGCCCCATCCCTTTGTGGAAATAGTTGCTCTCATTTGTTTTCTTCAACTGGACTCATCCTTCTTGTGAGGTAGTGGGTCTTGGTGAAATCACCGGCAGTATATTAGTCTCTGGTGTGTACCTCAGATTTGATTGAGGTCATTATAAAATACCAACATCCCTAACATTTTGAAACAGTGATGCTAAATTTTTGTACTTACTCGCAAACAAATTTGAAAAAAAGTCCTCATACATATTTATGTTGAGATATAAAATTGTTTAGCTTAAATCTAAGTGTTGCTTACCACATCATACTTCCTTGCAGGAAAAATGTTTAAATTTTTATGTAAAAATTTCTTTTGAGTTACAATTAGCAATACTCAGTTAATCAAAGATAAATTAAAATTTTAATTAGCCTTGATTAAAACATAAAATTTTACTAGAAATGCATCTCTTAATGAAATGGAGGCTTTTCCTTTCCCAAGTACTTCATGAGTGATTATATTTGTTCCTAGAATGAAACACATTTCAGCATATTTTTGGTTTTCATCCTTATGAATGTAAGCTGGAGAAACCTTGTTAACGTAAATAAATCAATGCAGAAAGTGTTACTCAGTCCTTCTGAGGTACTTGCCAGAAATCTCATCAACTTAATTTTCTTCTTTAGGGGCTGGGGATTTAGCTCAGCGGCAAAAGCGCCTGCCTGGCAAGCGCAAGGTCGTGAGTTCGGTTCCCGGTACCGGAGAAAAACCAAAAAACCAAACAAACAAAAAAAAAAACTTAATTTTCTTCAATTTTTTTTTAAAACAAAAGATTAGAAGCCACCTAAAAAGATTTAGTAGTCAGTTAAAGGTCAGGTGACCCCGGTACTTTAGATTGTCCCTCTGAATGGGCTAGAAATGCACTTCTATTTGCAAAGTAGGAGAAAGGTTAGTATAAATGGAAGTTGAGAACACAGCATCAGCATGATACACACTTTGCAGGTTCATTTTCAGGTAGGTCAGTCTGACGAGAGATGTGAGACAATTAATCTGAATTTATTCCCACACCCAGACTTACAAAATCAGCATGTTCCCACTGAGGTGTGGACCCTGGGAAGACAGACAGCATTGTGGAGTTAAGAGCATGGGTATTTGAGTTCCATAGGCCATTTTGAACAATGCGGTTCACTTCTAAACTCAGTAACCTGATCTGATGTGTCAAGTGGGAATAATAAAATAGGCCTCAAGGCATGGGAATAATAAAGTATACCTTATTGTGAGACTGTGTTAAGACATTTAAGAAATTCCCTGATATAATGGTGAGCTCTCAGGAAACGGCGTATTCATAGAGATATTTAAATATGGAGCCAACCAAGCATTAATCACCCAGCGAATCTTGATTTAGTAGTGATCATTCAAAATTGGCATTCAATTATTTATTATAAATCATCTTCAAAAATTAATAGTTTTGTTCCTTTAAAACTAAATTTTGTGCTACTTCAAACCTAGATATAGTCTACTTTGGGTTATTTAAACTCTGAGTTGTGTTATTTAGACTACTTAATTATCTTCCTTCTGCTAACTCTTAAAAATATACTATACTGCCTAAAGTATAGATATTTCAGAACAGTGGCTATAAAAGTCTCTTGCTCTTGTTGCTTGTAAGTGGTACCAGACTGTCTTAAAGATATGTCAGTATTAGGGGCTGGGGATTTAGCTCAGCGGCAAAAGCGCCTGCCTGGCAAGCGCAAGGTCGTGAGTTCGGTTCCCGGTACCAGAGAAAAACCAAAAAAAAAAAAAAAAAAAAAGATATGTCAGTACTAAGACAATAATTGTACATACATGAAATTGCAGATGTTTATTAGCACTACAAATATGGAGACACTCATCAAGGAAGCTAATGAACTCGTTGAAACAAACACATATCAAAGCAGCCAGCCTGGAATAACCTGCCCAAATGGAAATTTACTGTACCTAGTATCCCTTGTTTCTGTTTATTTGTAACACAGACTAGTTCTTTCAAGCAGAGTCCATGTTAAAGGTATGTAGTCATTTGTATGAGAAAGGTTTAGATAACAGGATCTTACCTTCTACTTCCTGTCTTCTGATGGGAAAGTTCAGTATAGGAATTGGTAGGTACAATAAGATACTCGAGTAACAGGGAGAGTGCTAGTATTAGAAATAATTGTAATTATAAGGAATACAGGCAAAGCACATAGGAGGAGAAGCCACCACCTGTTAGGGTAAGATCGAACACCCAAGGAAGAGTCCCTACTCTGTGGCATGTTCTGGAAGAAGTGCTGGAAAGCTGTCCTTGGAACTTGCTGGAAGTCCGCCCTTGAGGGTACTAGGGCAAGCTGTGCTTAGGAAGGTTTCTTCCTGAAAGCATTCCACTGTGGAACTGTCCAGGGTTGGTTCTAGGGGCAGCTGCTGGCTGCATGAATCACAAGAGCTGGCCACTGGAGAAGCTGTGTGCATGGTGAGTCTGAGGCCAGAGAAAGCAACAAGTGCCACAGAAGCCTCATGGGCAAGCAGAGCTCTTCCACACTGCATCTTTAGTATCCTTTGTGAACAAGCTTAACATGATGCCTACTGTTGGAAAGAAAAATATTGCATGGCCCAAATCCAGTTTCACAGAGCTGGCAGAAATAGTGAATTTGGATTTCAGAAGCAACCGTTCAATAACTGGAATAGCCCATGCCCTTAATTACTTTTCTTTGCACATGTGATTTCCTATCCAACAATTCAGTTGTATTCTTACCTAACAAGCAAGTTAGACAATTCTTACAAATAGGGTTTTCACCTTTTCCCCAAAATGAGCAATCCCAAAATCATTGTATCTGTCACTAGTTAAGCTAATTACTCCACAACTTCAGTCACATGGAGTATTCTCTTAAAGACTAAACTGCAAAGCCAGGCGTAGTGGCGCATACCTGTAATTCCAGCACTCTGGCTGAGGCAGGAGGATTGCCACAGCTGGACGCCAGCCTGAGCTATGTAGTGAGGTCAAGACCACTACAAAGTGAGACCCTATCTTAACCCACACACACAAAAAAAGAATAAATTGTGAAGGTAATTTCAGGCAAGAAATGGGTAGGAGAGAAAGCAAAATGGTTGGTACATACAATTAAATACACACATAAGCAAATAGAAAACATGAAAAGCCACTAGTTTCTGTATTTGGTTACAGGTCATAATTAGTAGTTATGGTTTCCTTCTCCCATAACCTCTTTCACATTTTCCCTGTCCTCAGCCAGAACCTAACCTTGCTTAGAATACTTTGCCTGGTAGAATGACCCAAACCTACTTTCCTAAAGAGTTTGTGGTACCAAAATCTGTATCAGTCAGGGTTTACTAGGGAAACAGATGTAACACAAAATATAGAAAAGTACAAGAAATTACAAGATTGGCTTACGACAGTCAGCCACGGAGTCAGATGAGAAAGCGTGCAGAGGGTGTCTGCACGCTGGAGATTGAAGAGTCCAGCCCCAGGGCTGGAGCTCACCGCAGTGTCCATACAAGTCCGTATCAGGAGACTGATGGGTCTGCCATGGAAGGCTGAAGAGTCTACCACAAAGGCCGGAGAGTCTACACCAGAAGGCTGATGAGCCCCAGGCAGAAGGCGAACAGGCTGCACCAGCAGCCAGGAGATGACCAAGCTGAAGGTGAAGACTGGAGCTCCGAAGAACCAGCAATCAGTTTTCTCTCATTTTCCTTTTATTATATGCAGCCTACCCATCCTGAGGAGGGTGGTCCTCCACACCCGCACTATCTCCAGGCCCTGCTCTTGCACAGGCTAAGGAAGAATACCAAATAAGGGCCCTGGCTGCCTGCTGAGTCGCATAGTTAACCTTCTGAACTTCTCAAATTGACACAAGGAACAACAACCTAGAACGGTGTCCTTTTCACCCCAGGATATAGCACTGCTGAGTCATTTAGTTAAGCTTCTAGGCTCCTCAAGTTGACACAGTGTATCAAGCATAACAACTGGCCTTTCTTTTTTTGACTACTGTAGTTTTCTGATAACTCCACCATTGGGCACGGAAGAACAAAGAGGTGAGTCTGCAAGTGAGATTGTCCTAGGCCTTCTGACAGAGGGAGCCGAGAGCATGGAGAGTGACCTGGGGATTGGTGATGGTCGGTTTCATCCCAGTACAACCAGCTCTTTCCTTCCAAGTTTCAGAATCCCATTCTCTAACCAGTCAATGATACAGCTTTTGAAGAATTCGACAAGATTGATAATTTTATCTCATTTTATCCCATTTAGCAATCCACACAAATTTGTTTGAGTTTCAGAAATAAGAGCTTCTTTTAGCACTATCATGTAAACTCTGGTTCTCATTCTGTGTCTTGAGCTGAGACTTTACAGACCTACGTTTGTGTTTGCTCTGTAAGTGTACAGGCACAAAATAACGCGTCCCCATGTTACAATTTTTATAGTAGTCAGATCACGAAAGCCTTAAGGTCAAGTGCAGTTACCACAGCTCCAAGACGTGTCAGCTCCTCATCATAACAGTGATTAATTGTCATATCACCAGAGGCCACGGTTAATAGCATCCGATTGCCGTTGGTGCGGACCTCAACACCAAGCTCAAGCCCAGAGGCCCAAGCAGACTAATCTCAGAATCCTTTTCTTGTAGATCTATTGTCCAGGACTGTGCCTAAAACCAGTTTTGTGTTAGTGTGGGATCCATCACAAGAGAGAACACTAATAGTTTGAACAGGGAAAGTTTAATATAAATTATTATTACTTACCACAGGACATGAGAGATTGGCTTATTATTATGACTAGTAGGAAATAAAGTAGACGCTAGGGAATATAGGAACTGCTGATTTAAGAAACAACTTTAAGGCTGAGATAGAGTTGTCTACCTCCCGACTCCCTACAGAGAGATCCAGACCTTGTTGGGGAAGACATAAGCCATGACAGACACGGTACTGTGCTGGCAGAATTTGGCAAAAAAGTCTCTCCTTTGAGGCACCTGAGAACCTCCACTGGAAGCACTCTGCTACAAAAGCACCCAAGATGAGTGCCAGGAAAAGCTGCTGGCCACCAAGTACTGCAGTTGGTAGACGCTGGAGGAGCTGGCAGAGCTGCCTGTGCCGGATGAGACTGGTGCGGGAGAAGCTTCACACCCCACAGGCTCCTGGCCATGGAGCCCAAGGGAGCTGTGAAGCAGTCGTGTCCTCCCGTGTCGTCTCCCCGGCGTGTTCCGCTGGCAAAGCTGAAGGTCATGCTAGTTGACACAGGGAAGACACTTAAAGGGCACAGTTCTGTTTTCAGAGAGTAGAAATGAGATAAATTTGGAGCAGTGGGCAGTGATTCATTTACCACTGCACTGTTTCTCTCCGTGGTGCCCCTGTATATCCAGAGTAAAATTTGACGTTGAATATGATTGTGTTTATAAGCGTAAGATGAACCTTTTGTTTTTTTCTTTAGTTCTTATTTTGCTTTGGGCTTGACCCTACCCTTTAGTCTATTTAGTACCTATGGAAGTATCTATGCTAGGTAGTAATATGAGGTTGTTTGCTGTCCAAAAGAATACAGTGGCAGCTGTCAGGCAGGCTTCCTGTACATAAGAAGGCCAGCTTGTCGGTTCATTTTTTTATTGAGGTGAAATAAACGCACACAGAGTTTACTGTTTTAGTCATTTCAGGGTATAGTTTAGCGTCTTTAGGCACATTCACATAACTACAAACAGTAACTCCTGTTTGCTTTCTCCTCTACCCCTGGCAACCACCTTTCTACTTTCTGTCTGTGAAGTTGATCACTTCAGGTGCCTCATATAAGTGGGATAATACATTAGTTATCAGTATTTATCCTTCCTTAACTGTCTTACTTCACTTCATATAATATGGGTTCATCCATGCTGTAGCCATGTGGTAGAATTTCCTTTTCATGGATGACAAATATTCCATTGTGTATATATACCACGTTGTGTGTGTTTGTTCATCCATCAGTAGTGACTTCGGCTGCTCCCACGTGGGCTCTTGGGAACAACGCACAGTGGACATAGGTGTGCAAATGTCCATCCCAGCCTGTGCTTCCAGTTATTTTGAGCATAAACCCAGAAGTGGGTTTTGGGTTTATGTGATTATTCTATTTTTCATATTTTGAGGAGTTGTCCTACTGGTTTCTGTAATGGGCTGTGTGCTTTTGCATTCCCACCAGGAGAGGAGCCCTCTAACAGGGTATTAAATTAAAGCTAAGATCTTAAATCATTCTGTGCTATTAATGATGCCATAATTAGGATAAAATACAAGGAATTGTTAACCTGTATAGTATTAATTACTTAAATGTGGTAGTAGTTCAGGAGGAAGATACCAGTGTGGTCTGGGACGACTGACCTAGGTTCCCAGAAGAGACAGGACTCAGCCAGTCCCTGAGAAACTGATAGGCCCTAAGTGGCAGGTAGAAAGTGCACTAAGAACACATAATTGTACAGGTGGTGTTCTGTTTTAATTGGACCCAGAAAGAGTGAGGATTCCTCAGACGAGTGGGCATGTGATGTAATGCTCTTTCCATCCTTCATTTTATACAGACACTCAAGCCTCACACCCAGACAGCCTAGTAATCTTCCGCGCTGGTAAGATGGGTGTGCTCACTGCATGCCAGCAGTAGAGAAAACCATTCAGAAGTGTGTCGTTGGTAATATACCTTGAATGTGTGGTACTCGCACTACATTTTATCTTTTGTGAAGGGAATTTTCAGTGCTTACTTTCTTTCTAGCCCACATAGGAACTCCTCAGTTGAATGATAAAACCAGCCCTTCAAAAATACGATTGTAATGGCAAGTAGGGGATTACTGAGGCAAGGTAGCCTTGGGGAGAAGGAGGGCATTGTGTATGTGCACTAGTGTTTAGTGTTTGGGTTGGTGGTAACCGTGATTCTTTCTGAAGGAGGCAAAGGAGACAAAGGACTAAAGCAGAGAAAACTAACAAGAGGAGAATATAATGAATTTAATTTGTAAGATACCTTAAAAATGATTTCCCACTACTGAGTTAGAATATTTACTGACAAAGAACTGTGATGTTTCCCCTTCAGACTGCACTGGCACATTTAGAGTCCCTTGCAGTGGATGTTGAGGTGGCCAATCCACCAGCCAGTAAGGAGAGCATCGACGGCCTTCCAGAGACCCTTGTTCTTGAAGATCACACTGGTAAGTGCAGAGCGCATCTCGGGTGATGAGTGATGGATGTGTTGTGCATCTAAGTAAATTATCAGTTTACCTAGGACGCTTGTGGCGAATGTATCGCACGCATGCCACAGCTGGCTATTTGCTATCTTTGAAAGCACTAAAAGTTCACCCTCACGGGTAGAAGAGGAAGTACGTGACTGTTGAAACTTTCATTAGGTCTATGGAAACCAGATACTGACACTTCCATCTCGTAGAAGAATATTTAATAGATTGAAAAGTCAACTTTTCTAGCAAAAGTCATGTTTATAAAATTCCAAATTGTCATAAATTAAACATGCACCTTTGTTGATTGAAGTCTGTTTCTTTGTCTTTTCCTCGCTGTCTTTTACTGTCGGCTTCTAAGTTTTTTAAATTGAAGTTTAGGCAATTGATCTGAGTATTTGTTGTTTTCAGCTATTGGTCAGGAGCAGTGCTGTCCAATCTGTTGCAGCGAGTATATAAAGGACGATATAGCAACAGAGTTACCCTGTCACCACTTCTTTCACAAGCCTTGTGTCTCAATTTGGCTACAGAAGGTGAGTTTCCGGTTTGCTTTTTAAAATTTAATACTTTTAATAGTTTCTCTTATAAGTTAATAGTAACAGTATTATCTTTTAAGCCTACTTCGTTTAGCCACGGATTTGTAGTAGGTCAGAATTAAAGACTGGTTGCCTTTAATGTTTACAGACTGGGGATAATATGAAACTGTTTTAACTGACAGTACTAACATTGCATAGAGAGAACGGAGGGCACAGTAATTACTTACTATGCTTTTAATCACAACCCTGAAATTTCTTTTTTAAACAAAAATCACAAGCAAAGAAGCTTTTGACACTACTTAGAGGGTACTATAACCGTAGAAACAGGTATTCTACTAGTGTGGGTTGGTGCTTCTGAGAACGTGTATGAGAAATTTAATAGCCTACTTAGAACCACCTCGTCCAGTTTTGTTATATTATCTTTATGTGTTTATCCAACAATTTAAGTGTATTTGAATTACTTAAGAAATGAGAGTTTTACTTAAATCTTCTCCATAATCTCTGTTTTTCATAAAAGATACATAGCTACCATCCAGCTCAGTAAGAGTTCCCAAGTCCCTCACTTCACGGTTAAAGTCCCCTCTGCCCTGCACAGCTGCTGTTTCCCTTTTTCCTATTTTTCTCCCCTCCTTCCTTCTGCTGTTCTGTTCACCTTTCCTGTGTGAAATCAAATGCATCATTCAGTTGTTGCCTTTAGCTCCTGTTTTATGTCAATATCCATAATTGGTGTTATAGTTTTATTTTTACAAAGGATTATTTGCACATTTTTTCGTTTGCTACAGTCCTTTGTTTTCTCAATTTCCTTTTCTTCCTGTCCCCACCTACTCATTAACCAGTATTCCTATCTACCAATGTGTACATCACACTTCTTCCCAGGTTTTCACCCGTGTTTTCCCATTTCATCCTCACAGTAGCTTGAGAAGAGGTTGGTATTCGTATTCCCACTTTTTAGCAATTGTTACCCAGCCAAGGTTACACAGCTTCGTTCATGGGGCTGACCGAGACTGCACTCGCCTGTCTGACTTTGAGGTGTTGTTGATAGGGCCTACTCTGTACATGCGTGCACAGGTAAATGTTACGGACTTGAGTTCTTAACTTACTGACATTGTACATGTTGTATAGCCTTGAATTGGACTTCACTTTGCTACATGTCCCAGGCAAACAGCCTGTTCAGTCTGTGTCCCGGGAGGAGGCAGCTTAGGTTGAATCCTTTCCTGGCTTTCTCCAGAAAGTTAGTTCTCAAGATACGTTCTTTGTCACCTTCAATAGCATGACCTCTTCAGCCTCCCTTCTGTCAAGATCTCTTTTGGGGGAAAAGACCAGATTTTCAAGGGAATGATCTGCGTGGCTAAAATTTTGGCCAAAGTTTCACAGAATTTAAAATCTTAAATGTAACCCTCCCTGAGGTAGGCAGTAAATTATTTAATAAACAGCAGGAGTCCTTAATTTAAAGACTGGAACAGCTCTGTCATCTCCCCTTGGTCCTGAAAGTGTTCGCAGTGCAGTTACTTCCCCTCCCCACCTTCTGCATCAGGTCTGTGGTTAACTTGGTTGATCTGTTTTGTCAGGTGCAAGGTACCTACCAGTAGCTCCATCTCCTTCTGGGAAGGAATTGCATGGCTTATAAAGAAAGATCTGAGGCCATCGTCTGTGCTACATTAAAGGAGGCTTTAGTATATATTAAGAAAGGTCCTGGCAGAAATAAACCTGGTGATGTAGAGTGGATGTGGTTTCTCTAATATGTGCATAATAGATGTAATACAGTCCAGGTCATTGTTGAGCCAGACTCCGGCCTCCCTGAGGGTACATGCTGTGGTTCTTCGCTCACCCTCTACCACAACACCAGCACCAACCCTGAAGACTCTTAACTAAAATTCACTAAAGGAAGGGGGAATTGCTTTTTATCTTTACTTTTTTTTTCTTTTTGTGATACCAGGGATCCAATCCAGGGCCTGGTACATACTAGGCAAACATTTTGCCACTGAGCTTCATTTCAGCCCTTCAGTGAATTACCTTAAAATTAGAAACATGATGAAAAAAATTAGAAACATGATTAGAAGACATTGTTTGCCCTCAAAGAAATTATAGAGTACATAATATTAAAATTTTGTCTATTTTGTACAGGTTTGACATTTATTTGGTTTCTGTTTTTAAGATAGTTGATTTGTTATTTGGACAGTGACACCATGTTTTCTCTATCAAGATCCATGTTTTTGGTGGCAATTAACATGTCTCTTTCCTCAGTCGGGAACATGCCCTGTGTGCCGCCGTCATTTCCCACCTGCAGTTATTGAAGCGTCTGCAGCTGCTTCCTCTGAGCCTGATCCCGATGCCCCACCTTCAAATGACAGCCCTGCAGAAGCCCCCTAAACCCTAACAGTGGAAATGAGATCAATCTATCAAAGTAAATCTTCACATTTCTTCTAAATCTGATGTGCAAATAACTATATATAAATATATTAAAAATGCTATGTATAGTCTATGCCATAGTTTAGAAGGAGAATACTAACTTTCTAAACTGAATTTAGGTTTGCAGAAAGTACTAAACATTTTCAAGCTGAATGTTAAAGCAGTGCATCATTCTCTTTAGTTGAATATGTTGATATTAATTGTAGAGTCAAGCTTACCGGTTAATTCTCTCCAAAAGAGAGAGTCGTCTGTGTGGCACACGTTACTGGTTTTGTCTAAAGAACTGCCACGAAGAGATTATAGTTAAGCTCTCCTGTTCACATCAGATGTGAAGACTGTGATCCCAACAGTAGTAATATTTGATTTCATTGGAAATAAATTATAAAGCGTATTTCACTGGGCCCTTTGGTTTTGCTGTACCCAAATCTCTTGATTCGTAATGCGGAGATTTTTAGAAATGCATCTACTTTTCCTTCTTTGTTTATCATTGGGACTTTTCAATGCCAAAGTCTAAAATTTTGGCCAGTATATCACAGAATTTAAAATCTTACATATAACCCTCCCTGAAATAGGTTGTAAATTATTTAAAAAACAGTGGGAGTGCTTCACGTAAAGATATCGGTAAAGCATATAAAGAATTTGTTGTGCTCAGTTCTTGGTACAATGAGACGAATTAGATGGCCTTATGAAATAGGTTGATCTGAACTCAACCTGTATGTACTTGGTTAAAATTATACTTGAAGGTCCAGAACACTACTGGCATATTTGCTTAATAAGTATTGGATATAGTTAGTTTCGGGTGATTTTAGTTTTAAAATATTTTGGGGAGGTCTGAAATTTTGCACAGGGTCATCTTTAATTCTCTAACCCCAAACCAAAATTGCACAGCTTCTCTTAGGTGATCACACACAGTAGGCAGGTTTGTACAAGTGTGGACATGATTGTGAACTTCAGATGTGATACGATAATCACCACTAGAAAACAGAGGCTTTTAGAATATCACATTTGAGCAAGTGAAGTAGTAAAGCACACAGTGAGTGTACACCCATCCAAGTGGTCCATCAACAAGTTTAGTTGAAGGAATATTTCTGTGGCTTTCCAAATGCAGAATTTCATTTTATTTGTGTGATTCTCTGAGTATTTATATTTTGTCTCTTTTTTCCATTCCTAAAAATAAATGAATTTTCACTGTTGGCACATTTGAGGCTTAAATATAAGGAACATAACACTTGCATTCTAATTTTTGCATATATTGTAAATGTGTCTGGTATTTACAACAAAATACTGTGTATCCTTTTATGGGTAAAACAAAGTGAACATTGCATGCATGTAATGTGGTGAATTTGTAATTTAGGGGTTCTTTGGGGCTTCTGTGACTTCGGAAATGCTTACATTCAGGCCTTAATGTTGCATTAGCTAGCATGTTTTCCTTGGGATGTATATAGTCACTGTTGTATAAACTAATCTTTGCCTGTTTTCTACTGTGTGATCTTTCCATGCCATACTTCATTGATGATC
Source organism: Chinchilla lanigera (assembly GCF_000276665.1). Taxonomy (NCBI): domain Eukaryota; kingdom Metazoa; phylum Chordata; class Mammalia; order Rodentia; family Chinchillidae; genus Chinchilla; species Chinchilla lanigera. Next base: position 5,492,450 of record NW_004955418.1, read on the forward strand.
AGTTAGTGTCAAGGAGTCAGATCAGATTAAAATTAACTCTCATGTGTATCTTGTGGAAATTCGTGGCTAGTACGGTATTTTTGTTTATTTCCTTTCAAGTAGTGTTGATCAGTTGTGACACTGGTTAAACTTACATTGGTACAGATCACTTTGTAATAAGCCACACATTATATTTAGACAGTATTAAGGGACCTTGGTTTTCTTCGCCTGGATAGCAGCTATCCCAAAGAACGTTCATGTTTCTTTTTTGCCGGTTAAGATTTAGCAGTTATCTGCCAGTTAAGAAGTTTTGGTTCCAAGCTCAGCCAGCACTGTTGTAAACTGAATTTAAGGTAGCTGTTGTACCTTTTGCTTTCGATCTGTTACCGTCCTTTGTTACTGACTCCCTGCTATTTATAAGCGGCTGCTACAGAGGAGAAAAGTTGAAAACTAGTTGTTTTAAATTTTAAAAAAAGAAATTGAAGTTTTAGGATTTTTGTTGTAACAAGCCTCTATAAGCTGAGAGTGACAAGTTCAGACCCCAAAATATTATTTGATCTTGCCTTGGATCCTTTTGAAAAAAGTTAAGAATATATAAAGATTAATTAGAAATAAGTATGAATATTAATAAAGTATCATTTATCTTATTTCTCTATTTTATGTTGTGACTTAATAATTTTATTTTTTGAACATTTTCTTATTTCTTGTAATATGAATGCTGATATTTAAAGTTAGACTCATGTGGTTTTTTGTGTGTTTTTTGTTTATCTCTAAGCTAACTCTTATTTGTGATCTGGACTCATACATAAGCTGTTAAATATATATAAACTGTTAAAGTGGAATGCAAGTTTTTTGAAAGCCCAGGTCTAAATGTAATGATTGGTTTATTGTTCTACAATGCCAGCCCATTGTTTTCAGTGTAAATCATAAACAATAAACAAGTTATACTCGGTGGTCATTTCTAATATTTAATTGTGTAATCGTATCGCTTCTGTCACGTAGCCCTGAATATTTAGGGTTAACAGCAAAGAACACAGAGAGTAAGGTCCTGACACATGACTTTGAGATCATGAACTCTGATCTGAGAAGGCCCTGCAGAGACCCCTACAGGGGGGTGATGGTCTCCCTGCCGCTGAAGCTCTGCAGCTGTAGACGGCCTTCCTGCCTCACATTCCCAGCCTTCCTGTAGGTTTCAGCAGAACTTCATTCCCACATTGTTTCGGGACTGTAGAAACTCAAAAGTTCAGGAGAGACCTACCTCACCTCAGTGGCTTTCTTGAAATAAAGCGACTCTTAGTAAAACGACTTGTTTAGAAAAATTCCTTGTGATTTACAAATGTTTGAAAGACTTCAGTCATTTCATAAGGGTCAGTTGGGTGATAAAAGAGTATGTTCACCTTAAATTGGACAAAAATTAAATCGTTTTGTTTAGAATTTTTATAATTCTGGTTTCTCCCTAACAGGAAGGAAATAAATGTGCTAGAAAAGTAGTCTCAGAACTAAAAACAGCAATATTACCCTCAGCTGCAGTACCACAATCATTCTGTAATGACATAATTTTTATCCAGCTGCTGCTGGAGGGAGCCTGTCTCAGGCACTTTCTCATTGCTGAGACACAGTACCTGACACCCACCGTTTAAAGGAGGAAAGATTTATTTTGGCTCACGGTTTGCAGAGGTTTCAGTCCATTGTCGGCTGGCCCCAGGGCAGAGTGGCACAGCAGTCAGGAAGCAGGGAATGATCAAGGATTGATAGAGGGAGACAGACCCTTCCTGTGCCCCACCTCCTACCAGGCTTTACCTCCCAGATCACATTTAGCTATAAACTCATCAATGGACTGATCCACTGATGAGAATTGCTCCCATGATCCAGTTATCTCCCAGAAGCCCCACTTTTGAGGCTTGGCGGGGCCGGTGCACATCTAGATATAAACCATAACAAAGCCACAGGGTACCTGTAAAAGGGATTGTTTCCACTGTTAGAAGAGTGTTAATTTTCTCTATAAATAACACATGTGAAACTAGACAGAAAAGTTCTGTCTTTTTGGGTGGCCACCTCCTTGTATCCTTTTAGGCTTTAAGCTTTTTTGAAATCTGACATGATATGTATTCCAGACCAACCTGAGATTAGCTTTCAATTCCTCATAAGACACTGTTGCTCGGAACTAAACATGATTCTCCTGAAACCTAACAAGAAGAGGGCTCAAAGGCAAGATTGCCAGCCTGAAAATGGTGCTGCTGTGGTCTGTGTATATTGTGTTTATTGCCAACGTCTTTTTTAAGGCACGTATAGCACATGGTTCTCTCTTGCTGAAATGCTTTACTGCATTGCTGGTAAGTCAGTGTCCACTCCTAAAGTTACTCACATAAATAGCATTGATCCTTACAGAACTACCCTGTGAAGGCCTTGTAGTATAATTGTAATCTGCTGATGTATTAAGAAAGAAAATGAAGTTAGCTGGAAAGGACTCGCTCTTGGTGGAACTGTCCCACCTCCCTTTTTAATTGCCCAGCGTGCCATCTGTTTAACAATCTGCCCTAGGATTTGGTAAGAGCAATGTCATGCTCATCTTGAAAACTTTTAGAATCTTTTCCTCCTAAAAACTATTTGAAATAATGTGACCTTGACAAGTCATAAATGCTGTTCTTCTATTTTCACTGTGTGAAGTGAGGAATCTAATAGGTTTGGTATTTGTTCATGGATACAAGAACTGCCTTTTGGAGACTGATACACATATCAAACATAAATTCATGTTAACCTCAGGGCTGATTTTTGACAGGGAAACTATTAAATCAAAATAAATTTTAATGTTCTTATAATATTAATTTTGCTAAAAAGTTAAAGAGCTGGCTAACAAAGTGTCATAGTCACTTTCTTCTTTACTAGGCCACAACATCGAACACGCACAACTTAAAAAGGAGGAGAGGGAGCTGGGGATTTAGCTCAGGGGCAAAGTGCCTGCCTGGCAAGTGCAAGGTCGTGAGTTCGATTCCTAGACCGGAAGAAAAACAAAACCACAAACAAAAATAAAAAGGAGAGGTTTATTTTAGCTCACAGTGGCAGAGGCCTCAGTCCTTGGATGGTTGGCCAGTTCCAAGGCAGGAATGGTTTGGTGGAAGAGCCTGCTGTGGAGGAAAACTGTTCATGCCATGGGCAGGAAGCAGAGATAGGTGCCAGGGAGGGAGGTGCACCTTCCGGATTACCCCTCAGTGACCTGTCTCTTCCAAAAGGGCCCCGCCTCCTCACCGCACACTCAGCTGTGAGTGCACCGGAGGATTAACCCACTGATGGGCATGATGGGGCCATGAGCCAGTCACCTCCCTAAACCCCTGCCCTCATGAGTATTTGGGGACATCTAGAGCCAAACCATAATAAAACTAATAAGGATAGGTAAGAATGTGGCTGTTTAGATTCTTAGTTTATAATCAGTATGGTTTGTATAGTGAAAATTGGACTAAATGTCTTCATCTCAGCCACTCATCAGAGAAATTCTACCTGCCAGTATGATTTCTTTTTCTTTTACTATAAAAGTATTTTATGAGGTTATTTTTAAATGCATTTTTATATATTAGTAGTTCCTACATATGATCTACTTGCTAAATGTTAAAGTTCATGTAAGACTGTCTTTGCTAATCTTTGTAAATCTACAGGGTTAGTTGTATTGTCCCCACTTTATAAAAAAGAAAATCCCAGAGATGGCCAAGGAGCCATCTAAGATCCTGGGGGTTCTTTCCACTTAATGCCACCTTCCTGAGTAGATGTAGGCTATCTGGTCAGTGTTATTATTTAAAGTAGGTGTTTTAAGATGAAGTTTGATTTTTTTTTTTTTTTTATAATGGGAAAAATTGTGGTCTGTTCAAAATTCTGGAGAATATTTTGTTTTTCCTTCCCATATTACAGTGTGACCTCCATATTCATGGGTTCTGCATTTGCAGATTCAAACAAATGCAGATCAAAACTATTCTTTAAAAAAATACATCTGTATATATTACATATAGGAACCCATCTTTGAAAAGACCCATTAATTTTGTTATTTTATTAGAAATATATCTGTACTGAACACATGCAGCCTTTTCATTCCATCATTCTGTAAACATTAGTCATTAATGTTTACATTGTATTGAGTACAGTATTATAAATAATCTAGAGATGACTTAAAGCACAGTATATATGAAAATGTGGGTAGGTTATATGCAAATACCACATTTTAATCAAAAGACTTCAACATCTGAAGATTTTGAGATCTGCAGGGATGCTAGAACCAGTCATATTGAAGGATTACTGTTTTAGTAGTGTTATATAGGGAGGCATATTTTTACTATTGACCAAAATTCTAACATGGTTCCAGTTAGCAAAATTTCTTAGTCACTGGTTACATCGGATAAGAACTTTGTATCTTTGCCTGATAATTTGAGATGTTTCAGTAACGGTTCAGACTGCCTCTGGCCTGAGAGGTATGTAGCATCTTGTCATCTCTTCAGCCAACAGGCCCCTTGAATTTTTACAACAGTAGTAGTATGTACTTGGCAGAGGTTTCTATTTTAGATTTTTTGCAGCCATTTAAGGTATATCCTATTTGTCTAGTCCCATTTTCTTAAATAGACACAAGTGTTACTGACAGTTGATAACAGAGGCTTCACTATGCACCCCCGTACTGACTGGCCTTTGCCCTCAACAAACAATTTTTCCCCTTGGCCTGACCCAAGGATCTCCTGACCCTCATATTTCAGTATCCTAGGTTTGATGGTATTTCAGAGTATCGGATTTTATGTTCAACTTAATTTAAAGTAGATGTAGGGCTGTGGAGCTTACAAAGTCAACCTTGTCTAGAAAACAAGCTCAGTCGGATGATGAGGCTATTCACAAGGTAACCCACATCTACATGAGTGAATAGCACCTGATAAAAAATGTTTCAAACAAAATAACACCTAAAAATGTTAGGACATGCTAAACTGGCATCCTCTCAATATCTTCACCAAACCCAACGGGTGAACTATTTGCATAATCTCAGCTACTCTCCATTTAACAGATGTTTCCTAAGCATCTACTCTGATAAACCTGTGAACAATAGAGAAAATCCCTGACCACCCGAAGTGTCCACAGTAGTGAGGAAACTATGACTTGGCTCCATCCTCATCCCGATACCGCTAGATTTGTTCTGTAGGAAGGACGGTATCTTAGCCTGGGGAGTGTCTGACACGCGGGGCCTTAGAGGTGGCTCTGTGGTTGTCCAAGCTAGAGACAACCAAAGCAGGGAGAAGGAATTAAGTGCTCACTGCTTCCTCCTGCTTGCACACCTGGAGGTGACTCCTGCTACTAGCAGCTGCTCTTAAGCCCAGAATATCTGTTGCTATGTTGAATTATTGATTGCAGATCTCTTTGGAGGCTATATGCCTAAGGCCTTAGGAACCTGTGGTGGTCTCAACTGAGAAATTTTCTAGAGTTGGGACTGATGCAAATAGAAGCAAGAATGAACAGTGTTTCACTCTAATCTGTACTACCTTCGCACTATCTGTCCCATTCCCTTATGCTCCAGAGCATTCACACACGAGCATCTACTGTATTTTCACCCATGAAGTGGAGCTTAAAGTAGCCAATCCTGAAGCATTGCTTTCCTCCTAGCACAGCATTTTCTGAATATTGACAAATACTGTATAAGTTTTGGTAAACATGCTTGCCAACCAGGGCTCTAACACAGTCCTGTGGACTGTCTTACTAAGGGTTTGACAAGAGCTAAGTACCACTGCTGAATTGTCAGCCTTACTCTGCAGTTACTCAGCAGCTGAATGAGCTAACTGAAAGTACACTGGGCACCAAGGGGACTGCATGCTACATACATGCATAGTAGTCTTAGGGCAGTCCCTGCCTGGCTCAGCCGACATCACCATGGTAATCAAAGGTGCTACATCTGAGCCTGCCAGACCTCATCAGAAGTGTTGTGCAGTGCTTTGGGTTTGCCTTTCTCTACTTCCAACTGCTATACAGTGTAGTTTTCTTGATCCAAAAACAATTCCCCATAAAGCAAATCACATCCATTTATAGCAAAACTCTAGAAGAAGCAGAACATAATGCTGCATTAGGTGGATAATCACAGTGCCTGGCGCTGTTCTTGAATGAGACATCCCTACTCATTGTGAAGAACTTAGAAAGTCTGTTGTTTTGCTGCTTGCAGGATAACACATTTCCCAGATTCTGGAAGAATATATGCAATCTCCAGGTCAGAGACAAAGGACTCTATTACTCATGACCCTATGAGCAGCCAGTTTCACACTTGCAGCAGTTTCTCTTGCCCCCTGCCCTCAGCAGTGCTGTGGGGGTTGGTGCGGGTAGATGCTACACACAAGGTAAGTTTGTGTCACCGTTGAGAAAATCAGCAATTAAGAAACCCCAATCTTACAAAGGGGCGCTTGTGAGCCTGCTCCCAAGCAAGTCCTCATCACGAGCAAGAAACAGACCTGCTCTAATTTGGGGAGAGCAGGATCCGCTCGATACATTGTTTCAAACATCCTTGAAAAGATAGCACAGAATAATGCTGCCCATGCTTCTTGCTGAAAAGACACGAAGAAGAACAAATGTGTGAAAAATTATTTCCCAACACCTGAAACTCCTGCCAATGGGATGACACAATGAAGGTCACAAAAATGTACTCCTCCCAGCCACAGCTGATTGGGTGGCCATGGGCACCTGACTCCAGGCCCATCTGTTCATTGGTTAACCATTAACCTTATGCTAATGATAAAGTAGGTCACTCAGGGTGTCTGGCTAATTTAGGTTGGGAAATAGGGAATTCTCAATAGGACATGGGGACCTGAAGCAAAAGGATTGTATTAGGGATGACACTAAAGTTGTAAGGAGTCTTGACATGGTAACGTGATGAGGAAGCAAAATGACAAGCAATTAAGAGTCTCTGAGTGGGGAAAATATGCAGTAGATTGAGGAAGAGGCCCTTTGTGCATAGCTAGAGCTGAGCCTTGTCACAGGAGGGACACTAGGGTGAAGTAGTTATTTCCCCTTCTGTTCGTCAGCCACCTTACTTGTTATTCCCATCTGCTGCCCACACCAAACGTGGCTGTCCTTATAATGACACATGCACCAGACTTTACAGGAGAGGGTGAGAGAGTCTGTGTTAGGTAGGGAAGCTCTTTGGTTATAAAGAACAGAAAAGGTACACACAAAAAGAGTAAGACAGTGGCAGTAAATAAGCCAACATTTATCGAGCGCATACTGTATGCCAGGAACTTTTCTGCATAGTTTTACATGCATTAGCTTAGTTAATTCTAACAATTTTTTTATATAGACTCTTAAAATCTCTCAAAGGCACCAAGAGATAGTAGCTGCCAAGAATCACATATCTAGTAAGTAAGGGAATCAGGATTTCAACCAATACTCTTAACTGCTGTTACACTGCCTGCTGCGTAGATAAATGAGCTAACACTCAAGGTAAGTTTATATAAAAGAACTAAATTTCATCTGTTACTAGTAGGTTTTGTAGACTAACGTACAACCTGAGTAACTCTTTAAACACTGTTTCAGTGACAGGCAGGTGCTAAAAGTTTACACCAAAAAGTAGATACATGTTGGTAATTACCTATTAAATACCACAGAGAGTATCCCAGAGAGGTAAAGAGGAGTCTGAATGTCAAACTGGTTTATCCTCCAGGGTGGGGGGTCAGCAGACGTAGAAGCTTACGTTATGTTCAGGTCCACTGCAGACGGGATTCTGCCGTTACGATTTCCTTTTGTCATTCCCTGCGGTATCCACAGGGCCAGTGACTGCTGTCCGTGCCTGTGAATAAGCAAAAACAGAATTATAGTCAAAGGAGGCCTATTGTATCTGTCAAGTTGTGACTGAAATAGGGAAAGTGTTGAGTCCCTGCTACCTCTCAAGCTGAATCCACTCTAAGGTCTTGTTCTGCCCTGATTGGTGCCTGTCCCAGGCAGCCAGTCCTTTGGTCAGTGAGTACCAGGGCCTCATCATCCCCAGTAACAGATCCTCCTGGAAGCTGAGAGCACATTGCCAAAGCAGCTTGGCAGAAGATACTTGTCTATTCCTGGACTGCTTTGATTATGGAATCAGTGAAAAGTAAAGGGTGTAAATCACCATTATATTACTCACCTATGGAGGAGACAGTGATGTCCCCAAGATGACACAGTAAGAAAACGTTGGGGTAGGACTTGGCTTCGGGTCATATGATGATAGACTCGGGTTTTACACTGCGGCCAAAGCTGTGCTGCTTTGCTGTGAGTCGGGCAGCAGCTAAGGTGAGATTGGAAACCTGCCCCGACTTGTTTGCCTGGCAGAGTGAGAAAATAGTGAGTTAAATAAGCAGATCAAGACTTTCTCATTAGAGGGTGCCTGTTTCTCCGCCTCCGTTTGGGTCAGTTTTAAGTTGGGCGGATTAGGATAAGGCGATAGGAACATTTCTCAGAGCTCGCTGTGCACGCGGCCCTTCAAGAAAAGGGGAAGTGCAGGATGAAATTTGGAGCTCTTTAAGGATGACACATTAATAATCCCTGTGGGAGCCTGTGATTGCTTCATGGTCCCGGAGAGGAAAACTGGGTTTTTGAAAAAGACAATAAAGGGAGCATTTTGTCTCGTAGATTGAGTAACGGCCTTCTCTGGTGACCTGTTAATGTCAGAGTTGATCTCTACCAAAGTGAAGATCAGCTTCACTGCACCCAAGGAGAGCGTGTTTTCAAATGGAAATTCAAATGGAGGCTTTTTCTATTCAGGCTTTCCTGGGTCTGGAAAAAGGCAATCAGTACACACTCAGGGTTCTAAAGAAGGAGCTGAACTCAACCTTGCCCGTTCCTCAGAGGTCAGAGGCACTAGTCTCTGCTTCTTTTTCCCTTCTCTGCTTCCCTCCTCTGCTTCCTTCCTTTACTCCTGGTCCTCACCAGCCAGATTGGCTTAGTTTAAGTCCTAGTCCTACCGTGTACTGACTGTGAAGTCTTGAAAACCTGACTCACCTCCACATGCCTACTGCCTCATCTGTAAAGCAGAGACAGATGGTGTGTATCCTGTAGGCTTATCGTGAGGGTTGAGTTAGTATATGTGGAGTACTTAAACTCTGGCACTGACGGGTTTGGGAACACTTCCTCCCCTTTCCGGATGTGTCTGTCCATATGGAGGGAACCCGAATGCTGGGACTCTCCTGGCTTCTCTCCACCCGCTCCCGTAGTGGGAAGTGGCCTGATCTAGTTAGCACTGGGGTGAGCAGACTGACGTGCATGTCTCTCTCACTTCCTTCTTTTCCTGTCTCTGGGAGTGAGCATTTGCCTCTACAGCACGGCCAGGCTCTCACTCGGAGGTCACTATAAAGAACAGCAACACTGGCCTTAGACCTGTCCCAGCTGTAGCCACAGAGCTCTGATACCTTGGACTTCCTTCCAGCCCTGGATCAAGCTGGACAGGCAGTGGGGCCTGCATGAGCATCAGGTGGGCTTCATCTCTGCCTTTGGGATGACACCTGCTGTACTCCAAGAGGGCTCAGTAAGAAGCCCACAGGATCCCAGGACTCACTTCTGGGGGGTTGTTCTGGGACCCGGGGGCCCGGCTTTGGCGCTAGGAGGAGCCTCCCTGCCTGGAGAACAAATGTTTCCAGCAGATTGGCAGCGTATTTTTTTTAGTAGAGCAAGATATAGAATCACACTGCTTCGGATTGACCCTTGCATCAGACACAAAGCAACTTCAGGGCTTGTCTTGAGCTGCATGTGAACCCATGCCCCCTAAGAGCCACCTGCAGGGTACCTAGGGATGGCGCAGAAGATGTCCTTTACCCTGTGCCGCCCCGGCTATGGCACCTATGACCATTGCCCCATTGAACACGCCTCTCCAGTATGTGTACCTGTTTCCTCTGAGGCCTCAGGAGGCTACTGCTTCACTACACCAATAGGACCTGTGAATCTGTATCATCTCCTGCCTCCAGGTGGGGCATCGTGCCCTCACCGATTGATCTTCAAACTGCGCTTGATGACTGGTCAGTATTTCTCATGCAAAAGCGATGGGTCTTCTTGCTCTACTCCTGTCTCTCCTCCCTGCTGTGGTGCGTGGAAGGCAGTGGTGCAGCCCGTACGGAAAGATCACCGCATAACAGTGCAGCGAGTGTAGTCTAAGGAGTTGAAGAGGTGATGTGGCTGGGTAAGCTGTTCTGTTTATGCTGTAAAATTCAAACTGTACATTTTGACAAGGCTACAGAATGAATTATCGTTCGTATTTCCCTCCACGTTCTGGATAAAACGTGTATGTGTGGCTACCATCGGTGAAGCACACAACCGTCTCTGATAGAGTTGGTGAGCAGGATTCCACCTGGCATTCGCAGGTGACACTTCACGGGATACGGCGTCCGGAGTGATGACACACCCAGCGTTAAGTAAATAGAATTGGAGTACTGCAGAGGCAAGGCCTGTGTTTTTCCAGTAGAGTTTTTGAAAAGCCATGGTATTGTAATAACAGTATTGATACCTACCTTTTCCTCACTAGGGAACAGTGACAATAGGAAACATGAAACATGAATGAAGGGTTCCTGAACGCTAAGAAATGCTGCCAGATACTATAGCGTGAAACATCTGCACAAGCACCGATTCGATCATAAACATGTAGGGTCCTCCTTACTCATTCTTTGTCCTACACTTTCATTAGTAAATCACACAAACCCATGAGTTTTGTTATAAATATAAATAATATTTACATTTTAGCAAATGGTTCAGATAGAAGCCCCCCAAAATTTTTTGCCCAGGACCTTGCACATTGTAGAGCAGTGATGAGGAAACATTGAGAGCTTTCAGCGGTCATGCGGCACACCTGCCACAGGTTCTGCGCCACTGCGCTAGAGGAAGTTCCCGAGAAGTGCCCACAGAAATGAGTCAGTGCTCCCGTCTCAGCTGTGGTCAGTACCAGAGGTGCTGTTTGGGGCTCTATCTACTGCTTGTCTTAGTCCTCTGTTTAGAATCTGATCAGTGTAGAAAGATGCTATTTATTCAGATTCCTTCAAATCTTCAATGATAAGTGCTCAATAAATGTTAGATATCATTTTTTTTAGAATACATTTTACTTTTCATTTTTTTCTTTTCTTTCCATTCCCCCAAAACCACCTTTTATCTTCATAAACTTTTCTCAGCCTTGAGAGATTCCTGTTTATTTTCGTTCACTTTTTACTGTAATTCCAAAGACCTGGACAGTCTAACATGTGCATATGTGACGGGGGGGGGGGGCATACACGCATACACATCCCCTTCCTTCTTAACATCCTTCAGTAATTGGACTGAATGAAAATTCCATCACTTCCAGGCTGTTAGCAGCACCGTCTTTGAGGCTGATGGTCTGAACTTGCATGCTAACTTGAGGTGACGTTCACAAGAGAAGCACAATTTGATGGGTTAAAAAACCAGATCTGTGTGTGAAGGGAGCTCCTTTAAGGATGTGATCCAGAATGTCCAAGGGTTGTAGTGGTGAAAATATTCAGCATAATAAAATTGGAAACTAAATGTTCCGTAGTAGAATAATGTTAGAATAAGTTAAGCCAATGGATAGAACAACATGGGGTGCTTTACAGTTAGTTAGGCTTTGTGGACCAAAAAGAGACACATATCACAGCTTATGAAACAGGAGTGTAGGATACAGTTTATAACTGTAAAATTAGGCATCAACAACAGATGGAAATAACAGATAAGAGTTAACTTGTTAAAATAGCTGGATTATAATATTTTGTGTTGCTTTTTTGCAAAGGGATTATGGTATAGTTTTGTTATTTTTTATTATATCCGAGGGAGGCATGGCCTGCCTTTCCTAGAAATGGCAGCCCAGGCAGGTACCTCCCACGACACCCTTTCTCTTTGTGCCTTAATTTTTTCTTTCTTAAAGTGTGTTCTTTGGACATTAGAAACAGTCTTCTGGGAATGGGACCGAGGAACCTGCACTGCAAACAGGTTTCTGGGAGATTCTTATGCACCCTACAGTTTTGAGAAAGATTGCTTCATTTTTCTACCAAGGTAATTAAATCACACTGATATTTCCATGATCTTTGTTTTTTTCTTGAAGCAAAACCTATCTACTAACATTTTGTCTACTGTGTATGTTTGTGTTTTAAGAATTTGGTGAACACAATTTTATTCATCTTCAAAGATAGTATGTCTGTCAGGGTTTATCACCAGAAAATCATATATTCTTTCCTAACCTCTATTGTTAACAGAAGAATTTTAAACTTTTTTTTTGGGTCTTTGTGAGGCGGGGTCTCACTATGCAGTTCAGGCTGGCTTTGAGCTCACTTTGTAGCCCAGGCTGGTCTCAATTTTGCAATGATCCTCCTGCCTCAGCCTCTGAGTGCTGGAATTACAGATGTGCACCACCACGCCTGGTTGGTTTTTGGGTTTTTTTTTTTTGGTCTTTTTTGAGACAGGGTCTCGCTATGCAATTCAGGCTGGCCTTGAGCTCACTTTGTAGCCCAGGCCGGCCTCGAATTCGGGACAATCCTCATGTCTTAGCCTCATGAGTGCTGGGATTCCAGGTGTGTGCTACCACACCTGGCTAAACCTTTTGTGTTTGTTTTATGCAGCAGTAAATTTTAAAGCTCAAATAAGATGTTTTGTTTAGAAATGGTCACTTTTAATTTGTGAATACTTTGTGTTTAAAATATGACCCTACAAACCAGCTGCCCTGTTGTAGAATTCCTATTTTGTTTCCCTCCGCTTTGAGCCCTGCTGTGTTCAGGGCAGACTGGCATTTCGGGACACATTTACCTGGCTTCTTCGATCACAATGAGACAGAAAACATAGGACACCTGGGCCCTGAGACTGAGTAGATGATTTCAGTTTGCCTTAATTCTCTATTATCACAAGGCCTAGAAAGGCCCAGATATGATCTCCACAGAAGCGGGGGACTCTCCAGCTGTCCAAACAACCCTGGGCCCAGCCCAAAGCTCACTGTGAGCGCTGCAGCGAGGGCCAGCGCCACAGGAAGGAGCCCTTCTGACTGCCTGGAGAAGGCACTGGGCTTCTGTAATTTCACTCAAGGCAGAAATCGAAGAGTTCAAGATTCCACCTGATCTCAATCAATTGTACCCTTTTTTGGTAAGAACTCTTAAGAGTCAAAAACCTTCCTGATCTTTTCTAGAAACATAAAGGCGTACAAGTATGTTTTCTAAAGCAAATCAAGAGATTTGGAGACTGGGAGGGGTCCTTAGCTGCCGTGGACCCTGCTTAAGGAAGAGAACGCAGTGTACAGTTGGGGCTCCAGTCACTCTTCCACGGGGTTGTCAGGAGGCCCCGGGGCTCACTGTGCAAAGGTTCTGCTGAAATACAACTCCCAACACAGTTAAGCAAACTTCTGTCACCTCCTAGGCTTGTAAATAAACAGAGTTATTCAAAAGACATGTTTTTCTTGATAATCATTTGAAATTCTGCCGAGGATAAAACAATCATGCAGATTCTCAAAGAATTTGTAAATAATATTTAAATCTCCTCTCCTACACAGCAGGGGTTCCATTTAAATAGTACACCAAAGCGCAAGGACTAAATTTATTCTAAAAGCTTTGAAAATAAATGATGCAACGTCCCAGATTATCTTTTATGTAGCAGAAGAGAAGATATTTGAGAGTTAAGTTGCTCAGGCAGCCGAGGAGGCCAGATTCAAGGCCCAGGGGGTTTTGGAACACAGTGGAAGGATGTGTGTCGTTATCCACTCTGGGGACAGCTGGTGTTGAGCACCTGAGCTAATGTGCCCCTTTGCTGTGCCAAGGCTAAGCCAACAGTAGGTGTTCCTCAGACCTGTTGTCCTCCTTACCCAGTGAGGACAAAGTACTTTCACTAGGCTGTCATCTTTAAAGACATTCAGAATCCCTCAACCTATCACCCTCAACAAAGCAGTGAAAGAGAAGACAAGATCACCTGGACGCCCCTCAAATATGTGTTTTATATTGATTCTGTTCCTCTAGTGGAACCCTAATACAGAATCCATTCAAGACATCAGCTAGAACCTGTGTGGGGTGAGTACTGGGGAGTCCTGGTAGTGGCAGAGGTGGGAAGTTGGGTGCATGCATAGGATTAGAATATATATATATATATATGAATTAATGTGAATTATGTATTTTATATATATGAATGATATGGAGCAGAGAACAGATTTTTCAGAATCGGTTCAGGAAATTACAAATGCAGAGAGAGAAAACTAAAATGAACTGTGTTGAGTTGGAATTAAATCAGTGAGAACTGGTTTTTCATATGCATGGATATGACAAAATAGATGCAAATGTGTGTGCATACATACATCGCCTGCAGTGTTGATCATCCTAAAACCCAGGTTGTGGTCTTAAGGAAACCGTCTTCCACTAAAAAGATCCAGAGCTCTTTGAGAAAAGGATGATTCCAGAGCTGGGAAAAGAAAAGTAAAACTGAGCCGAAAACATCTTGATCCAGAAAAGCAAGTGACCAAAGAATTATGAAGCTGTGTCACAATGACTCAGAAGCCAGCTGGAAAGGACACACACCTCCCAGGTTGGGGAAAGGTAGTGAATCGAAGTAAATAATATCATGATAGTGAGAGATTATAACCCTCTGAACAAATGGGAGATTAGGAATCCACTCAGGGATTTTAAAAACATTTTAAAAAGTTTGATAAATGGTATATTTACATAATTTCAAAGGATTTCTCTACCAGCACTTCCTAACTGCGGAGGTAAAAAGAGTAGCTCTGCCATGGGAGCATCAGGTGGACACACCCTTGCTCAAGTGGTCAAAGTGAATCACGTCATCAATAATGGGACAAATTGAAATCCTCTGCACCTGATAGCAACCAGTTGGTGGAACTTCATGGTATTCCAGCTAAAGCGCATAGCCTCAACTGAACTGTGAGAAAACATTAAAAAATACACAAATCTGTGAACACTCTGCAGAGTAACGAGTAACTGGTCAGTCACCTTCAAAGACTCAGGTCAGGAAAATCAAAGAAAAACAGAAAAAAATTCCAGACTAACACCTAACAAACATCACAAACGCAATGCATGATTCAGAACTGGAGTCTTGGGCCATAGGTGACATTGTGGGACAATTGGCTACTTGAGAACTAAAAATTAAAGATAGCAATGCCTTAGAGGTAACTTCCTGATTTTGATAGCTGTATTTTGGTTCTGTAAGGGAATGTCCTTGTCTGTAGGAAATGAGTACTAAAATACTTACAGATGAAGGAAATCACATTGGTACATTACAAATGGACCCAGAGAAAGTTATTTGTCATGTATTTGTAACTATTTTTAAGTATGTGACTATTTCAAAAAAAATTTTAATGTAAAACTACATTTTATTTATTAATTTCCATCCTACGTTTAGCTGTTTTAGGCTGACGTTATTGAAACTGAGGTAATGTCACATGTTGGTGGAAGTTATTTGCCAGCATACTCTTGCTGTTGGATAATGTGAAACTAGACTGACAGCCTGGGAAAGGACAACATAGCCACCCTTTCTTGTAAGTATGTTTTTCTACAAGTGTTGGTTAAATAAAGTACATTGAAGTTTACGCTACTTTTTTTTAAGGATAACCAAAACATACTAACAGACACACAGGCGTAAATAAAACAACATAAAAACAACAAAAGCAATGCATAATTTCACACAAGGCGATAGGAAATTAACAATGGTTGTTATATTACAAATTGGTATCTTTAAATTGGTTACTCAGATAAATATAGGCCTGTAAGATTGATCAATTAAACATTAGCTGTAACTTTCACTAACACAATAGAAATTAGTAGTACAATTATCTTAGCTATCTTGTGTATATATATTCATATTTTCCCCTTTTTTATTAATTTATCTCAAAAATTAAGGAAAACATATTAACAGACATCCATTTACAAAATAGCATAAGAACAATACAAGCAATACTGAATTACAGACAAAGTGGTAGGAAATTAACAATGGTTGTTGTATTACTTATTGTTATCTTCAGAGTAAGTTTCTGCTACTTGAAAAGCAAAACACACGGCAAACAGGAATTCGGGGAGTAAGTTTTCATCAAATTGCTTAGCATGCACTTAACCTTCCCTTCCTTGAATATATATACCACTCTCAACAATCTTCCTGACCTCTTTTCTAGTTCTCCCCCAAACGCTGGAGTTGGCAACTAAAACAGTGGCTTTGTGTGATGAGCAATTAATGTCCACACCTGCTGGCATGGATCATGGGCCCGCACAAATGGTGTTCTCCTCTTAGAGGAAACTAAAAACTTTATGTTCAGGCCCAGTTAGTAAGTGAAGATGTCATAAATTTGTTTAATATAGTTGCTGCCTCAGCATCCATGCTTGGACCTGACATAAGTTATTTAAAATCCAGTCATACCCTGCCTCCTTTGGCCTAGTTAAAACTTCTTTGTGCAGTGGTTTTGTGAAGTAGCCTGCTTGTATCTCGTCTCACTGATCCTAACCGAGCATATCCCACAGCTGCTGAGGATGACAGACTTAATGGTCTACACTGGAATCCTATAATTAAGTTCCTCCGGTAGCACACGTTTTCCTGAAATCAGCCAATCCACAAGCCCTGGGGAGGTTCACAGTGAGAAATAAAACCTGGAGTCTCAACCCAGGCGTAGTGTCCCCGGTCCCCTTGTGCTTCGTGTTACTGCAGAAGATCTCCCTGCAGTCTCTGACTGCTTGTCAGCCCTCTTGGATACTGCTCTTGTCACCTGGACCTTCTGCCATTTCACATGTTAGTTTGTGCTGTACCCTCTGTGTGTGTGTAATGCCCAAACCAAACTTTCCTCCCAGTGGGACCTCTCCAACAGGGTGGCTATTTTTGTAGGAAAAAAACCTGGACATCAGACAACAACCCAAGAGATTCTGTCAGTGTAAATAAGCCTGGGACTTGGGAGTGGCTCACGGGCAGAGCACTTGCCTAGCATGTGTGAGGCCCTAGGTTCCATCCTCGGTCTATCTGTCTCTGTCTCTGTCTCTGTCTCTCTCTCTTTCTCTCTCTCTCTCTCTCTCTCACACACACACACACACACACACACACACACGTTTGTGCACGTGCCACATGTGGTGATGCACACCTGTAATTGCAGCACTCTGGGAGGCTGAGGCAGGAGGATTGCAAGTTCAAGCCCATCCTGGGCAACTTCAGTGACATAGTCAGACCCTATCTCAAAATTAAAAATGGGCCACAAATGTAGCTCAGTGTGAAGGCCCTAGGTTCAATCCCCAGTACTGAACAAAAAAAGAAATTCCAGTTGTAGAGATAACTTGTCACAGGTCAACACTTAGCATTAAACTAAGACAATCCTAAAGGATTGTCATTTTACAAATCTCAGTTATTTTGGTCAGATTTGTAGATATGTGTCCATGGTGACCCCTGGAGAATAGAATTGTTGTTCTACAAATGGAGTAAATTTTGATTAACAGAAAGAACTTTTCAGAAACTCTGTGTGCAGACTAACTCAAACTAACTTTGTTTTGAGAAATCAGAATGTCATTGAGATCAAAGGACATTGACATGAAATAGATGAATTCTAGGTTATTTATGGTCTGCCTCTTACAGATAGAATTTTATAAAATCTTACATGGTTTGAATAATTTGTGACTGTGCATGCTCCTGTTTCCAGACATTTTAATTGTTAATGAACCTGTACCATAAAACACCATCCAAGCCATTTTTATACTATTTGGTAATCTGGAATAAATCATCAAATTAACCTTGATGACTATATTTTTTGGGTTTGTCCAGCAGAAGGGAGTTACTGTCCATCTGAACTGCAGAATAAGGAGCAGGATCTCACTGAACTTTACAATGGTGGTCAGATTCAGGGACTAAGATTTTGACATCTCCTATGCAGTCACCTTTCAACATCTGCATACCTCTTGCATCAACATTTTTGAGGCTGAGTCCCAGTGGCCATGTAGACCTGTTGGTATGGTTACCGTATAACTTAGCACCCACACTGGGGCACTTTTGAGGGGCGTTCTTCTAATAATTACATTGTGGTAACAGCTATAGACAAGGGTTATCCTAGCCAGGAAGAATGGATTGACTTAGTAACAATCCATTGTTACCCAGCAGCCAGAGATCCTGACTCACTATTTTTTTTTTTTTTTTTTTTTGTTTTTTCTCCGGTACCGGGAACCGAACTCATGACCTTGCGCTTGCCAGGCAGGCGCTTTGCCACTGAGCTAAATCCCCAGCCCCCTGACTCACTATTTACATGGTCTTCCATGAGCACTCGACTCCATTCACCTGAAACCCAGGGCCTACTGTGTCAGCACACGGTGACCTGGAAGGCTGGGTCCTCAGTAGCCCAGTACATACAGCAGACGGCAAGCTATGCTGTCAGAAGCCTAGACAGGGTCCCGTTCTTCTGGACACCTACCTCTGCTTCCTTCCTACCCTCCTTGGTTTAAACCTCTCTAAGAAGTCAAGGCTGAATGACATTCATCAAGGCTGACGAAAATGGTGTAAATCCCATCTAAGAGCCATGTTTGGGTGTTACAGGGAAATGAGAAGATGGGAAAGTATCATGCAGTCATGCAGTCATGCCATGAATTCTCCTTTTTCCTTATGAGTGAAAACCATTTCATTGAGACTGATAAGTAGTGACACTCTTTCAGTCCCAGTTTGTCCATATGTAAGATGAAGATGATAACCTCTACCTAATGGGATGCTACAAAGCCACAGACCTCTTCTCTAACCACATTTAGTCTCCCTTTCCTCCTCTTCGTGATACAATTTGCCAAGTTTTAATCAACTCTTTACATTCACCAGCTTCTCTTAACTCCCTCTGGTGAAAGTGGCATGCATGACTGCCTGATCATGTCTTCATGGAGCTTCAGGGCCCCCTCCCTCGTTCTCTCCCTCTCTCCTAGCTCGGAAATGGGATCATGTACTTCCATACCAGCGCAGGAAAGAAAAGCCAGCATTTATCTCACTTAAGCTACTGTATGTGGGGGCCTCTACTTACAGCCATGAACCATAAGCAGCAATAATGGATTCGGAGCCCAGTGACCCTGGAGTCAAAGGTACCTGTTGTAGTCCTGCTCTGTTGCCTATGTGGTCCAGGCAGCTCTGAACATGTCTTTTCTTGTCTTAAAAGATGAGTAGAAATAATACATACTTAGAAAACAGGTAACCATGCGTGTGTTGGCTCACACGTGTAATCCCAGCCCTTACGAGGCCGAGGCAGAAGGACTGGTCTGAGTTCGAGGCCAGGCTCAACTACATAGTGAGCACGTGTCTCAGAAAAACAAACCAACAAAAAAGTGATCACTAAGTACCATACTGCTATTTCTGAGCCAGAGTTCATTGCTATGACTTCATTAATTCCCTGGGCAAACATTTAAGGAGCCAGGCAGTATTTAAGGTTTGGAGTGATCTAGCACTGCATAAGCTACTGCAGGTGTTCAACCCTGGTGTGGATAGAGTAAGTGAACCGGCTTGAAGTACGTAGCGATGAGTGTACTGTGAACGGAAGGCAGTGCTTTGGAGAAGAAAGGGCCGGTTGTAGGGGACAGTCAGAAAAGGACCCTTTTTTGTGAGACTGAATAACAAAAGAAGCTAATCCGTGGAATCTAAGGGGATAGGGTTCCCTTTCAAGACCTGGGGCAAGAAACTATAACTTTTTCAAGTAACAGAAAGAAATCTATTGTGGTTGCAGCAGAGGTAGAAAATGATGGCTAGTGAGACATGGGATCCATGTTAGATAGGGCCAGACTGTCCATATAGTTCGTGGAATTAGTTCCAAGGGTAGTAAGTCATCGGAGGGCTTTAGATGGGAATAATACAAAGAGAGTGCCTGATACAGACTTTCTCTGATGCAAATGCTATTTGCACTTAGGTGCAGACAGTGCATCTGAAAATATAACCTATGTTATGAGTCAGGGCTGCCTAAAATAGGGAAAAAGTTCTAGCCACCAGTTATCTGCGAACATATGAGGATTTTACTGAGAAATACATTTTAATACAAAGCAGGTGTCATTGCTAAGGCCTTTGTTCTTGTTGATAGATATTAGTAAATTGCAATCTGATGTCAAGGTTGCCTGGCTTTGAATCCCAGCTCCCCCTCCACTGGATGTGTGACCTTAGCTAAGGTCCCCCAGCTCTTGGAATTGCATTTTCAACCATAAAATGTGGAATATAATCTCCATCTCAGCAGTATTATAAGGCTTCATGTAAAATATCAGATACACTGTAAATTCTCAGAAGCAGCGTATGAAGTTTGTGTACAGTTCTACAGTTCACGGGAGAAATCAGAAGTCCATTCTGTCACTCCACAGAAGTTCTGGAGTGGGAACTGAAGGACTCCAGAATTTCCCTGCCACCCTAACCCAGCCTGCTAAAATTCCCTGCTTTTTCCACCCAAGCCTACTTCCCCAGAACTCACCCTGCCCCCTCCTCTGAACTCCTGTCGCACTGACACTGCTCCCACACTGACAGTCTGCTTCCACACACAGCTGAGCTTTCATGTTGATGTTCCGTGTAGTTACCCATGTCCCCCCATTCAATGAAGAGCTTGGGAGAAGGGACCACTCACCTCTCACCTATGCTTTCCAAGGTGCTTTCATTTAGGGGAGGTGTTGGACAAGTGCATGTTGATGAGTGAAAGATGAACCAAGACATGGGCAGAACATTCAGTCGATCACCTTTCCCTTGATCCTCCTTGTTTGCTGCAAGTCTTCCATGAGCCGTAGGACGCCTTGTGTGCCCTTCTCTCTCTTCCGTGCCCCTAGAGGCTCCGTCAGCGTCTGCCTTGCCTCCCGGCTTTTGACAGTGTTGGGCCAATTGGAGGCCCTGGCAGGAGACTGGAGGGTAACCAGAGTGTGAACTCTGGGCTAGAAAACGTTCTTAATGCAGCTGTTCTCCCTGGGTTCCCATAAATACTGCTTCCCGTTGAAGGACTCTCAACTGCTGCTGGTCCTGGGCATTTCCTTGCTAGTTCCCAACCTCCAGCCCATACCACTGTAAGTAGTTCGTTTTTAAAACTCTGCTCCAGTTGCCCAGTTTGGATTTGGCATGTTTACCCCGAAGAGCACTGATATATTCCATATACACATCGTCAGGCAGTATGCAATATCAGATACGCTATAGAGCTAATGTATCCTATTCTAAATTCGGACTTACACTTACATCTTCTAGGAGAGCAGATTCCCCCATCTCCTTGGTCAACTTTCATTGCTACGATTTGGGCAAAGAACTCCAGGTGAAACTGTTCATTGTGCTGCAGAACTGAGGAAGTTGTTCATAGGAATTACAGAATTTAGCAGACCTGAACCACTGCTGACAGTTAAGGGCTTTTTTAACAAGAATAAAACAGTCACTTCAAGGAAGAAACTCAGAATACTTTTCAAAGTGTATGTTGTGTAAGAGGGTTTTTTTTTCCTTCCCTACACTCGGTTGCCAGGCTGTGGGTGTTGAAAACTTCAGAAGATTTGGTCTGTCGTGTTTAAAGAATAGTGGGTGGCAAAAGACGTTCTATGTGAGAAAAATCAAATTCGTTCCTTTATCTCTTGTTCAAGTGTGAATTGTAGCACGTTGGTTAAAAAAAAAATTGGCAGAGAGAAGGCCACTAGGCGGTTCCGAGGGGAAGGCGGATTGATCGCCTGTGCATTGGTGGTCACCTGGCTCACCCTCCTGGCACGTAGACTACCACCTTGATCGCTTAAAACTGATTCCCACAAAGACGGGATATTCTCCGTCAGGTATAATCTTGGAAATGGCCAAGAAAGTTCAATAAATTGGGACTTCTATACCTATAGAAAAAACATAAAACATTGTTTATTGGCAACATTGATTGATCCACCCAATAAAAAAGTCATGTTATTCAGAAAGATCAGTGAGAAAAGTAAAAAGAGATGGACATGAACAAGCTTCTGATGGGTTAGTCTGGGAAGGTACACTTCACTGACACCAGCTTAGGAGACACCCATTTTCAGATTCTTGATTTGACAGCATGGTACCCCCGAATCACCCCCTGGAGCACCTCATCGTTCTATGTCGTGAGTTACCTTTCTCAGCTTTGCACTAGTCCCACCGTTCACTCTTCCCTCCCACCTTCACTGCTTCCTGGTGGGGTAATGCGTAGTGGCCCACGGCTGAGGTGTTGAGGTTGAACCAAATGACCTTTTCCCAAGATAAACACAGGTCACAAACCACGAAGTCTTGCGTACTCCTCACTCTGCTGGGGAGAGACCATACGCTCAACCAGGAGGACTAGGTGCTACATTCAGAGTCTCTGCAGAGAAAGTGAGAAGTACTGACAAGCTGGGTCATGTGTCTCCCTCCCTCTTCCCAATTAAGACCAATTATTTTCCTGATTTATCATCCAGAATTCTGGGCATCGGGATACAGTGGTACCTTGGCTCACGAACTTAATTCTTTCCACCATTCTGCTCACAGAATTCTTTCCATGTTGCAACCAGAATCATGGAACGACTTCTGCAACAAGAACTGTGGAAAGAGTTTAAGTTTGTGAACCGAGGTACCACTATACATCCTCTAGCCAAGCGATGTTACATCTCATTACAGAGAAGAGGGTCGGATAACAAATGAATAAACAAAACAACTACAGACATCCAGTCACCTTCCTATTCCCTGATTTCAAAGAACAACAGAAGTGAAGTGTAACAGAATTAAAGCCATGCTGTGGGCCACCACCCCAGCTGCCATGTACAGACACATGCTACCCTGGAAATATGTGAGGCCAGACCTTAGAAAGCAGTCTAAATTGCTGATACTTTATGGGGCTATAGTTGACAGAATTAGCATCTGACCTGTAGACAGGACTCAGTCCTCTGGAGCACTTAGAAACACCTAGTTTGCAGAGATTCCTGGAAGGGAATGTTTACATCTGCAACATAGTTGAAGCTTAACAACCTTCAGCAGCGAGACAGTTGTTTTTGCATCTAGGTAAAATTCATTTTATCCCGGGCTCCCAGGAAAAATGGACATCACCTCCACTTGAAGAGATGCCAAAGCCAAGACCAAAGAAAATGAGTCTTGGGTAGGGAAACAGAATGAGATCTGCTCACCAAGATCTTATTGTTGCTGTGACTGTCGTTACAGAAATGTGTGCTAGAAATCTGAGTTGGATATTCAGCATCTTACAATCCTATGATATAAGTAGTTCCAGCAAAACTGAATCACTTAGGGAGTTTATAAAAGGACATACTCGGGCCTCCCTCATCTTGGGTATTCCAACTAGTAGACTCTGAGGGGGAGCCCAGGAATCTTCAGTTCATTGAAAATTTTCAGATGACTCTACACTGTAGGTAGCTTCACAAGCTATAGCCTGGGCCAGCTTCACCCTGCAAATCAGAAGAGATGTGTGGTTTCCCATAGAAACGTCAGTGCTGTGGCTTTCCCAAGATGATTCCTACTAGCGGACACGCCAGGTAACGCTTGTGTCCTCCTGTCACTGTAATGCTGCAGTCCATCCCTTTGCGCCTCCAAATTTGGATCCTGACTCTGCACCCAGGGACAACACAGGACCAATTTACTCCCTGATTTTCCCTTAGTCATTTATTTTTCTAGCGAGAAATAGAGAAGAGGGATGGCTTTTCAGCTTTTGTGTAACTTAAAAGTTATTTGGGTATATCCTCAATGCTACCCACACCTCACAATGGCCAGCGCTGAGCTCCTCTCCAGCTTCCTGGACCACTCTGTTCCTCCTTGAATATGGGCATCAATATTTCCCCCGTCTCCAGGACACACCCCTCTGGGTAGATGCATGGCACAGGAATGGTGTTCTAGTCCTGTTGTAGAAAGGCCTTCAGCAAATATAAAGAGTCAGACAGGTGAGAGACAAGCAGAAGAAATGACACATGCAGCTGCAGGATACAGTATTTTCACAGGAGGTGTTCATACAAAAAGGCAATATAAAACTACAATTGCATGTAAACAGAACCTTCAGTGTACCTTCATAAACGCCTTAGTATCTGACTCCATTAACACAATATAACAGATGTTCTATATGTTGTAGAGGAGCAGAGCTGTAAAAAGGGTCTATAGCCAGATGTGGTGGCACACACCTGGAATCCCAACACTTGGGAGGCCGAGGCAAAAGGATCACCATGAGTTTGAGGCCAGCCTGGGCTGCATAGTGAGTTCAAGACTAGCCTGAATGACATAGTGAAATCCTGCCTCAAAAGGGAGGGGGGTCTATAAAGTTTTGTCAAAGGACATATATTGGCTTCTATCTATAACCTGTACTAAAAAGATTTGTAGCATTGCTTTCTAACTAAGCATAAATACTCCAAAGATAAACTACAAAAAGACAAGTGTCATCAGAGCTACCACAAGGAACAGAGAGATCCATTGCTGCCGCACTCCAGTGCTGGGATGGGGCTAGGTGCACTAGGTAACCACCGTTCAAGGAAAATGAAATCCTGACGTCCTGGTGAATGGGTGGTTCCGTATGCACTTATGTGTGCCTGAGCACATAGCAAATGTATGTAATATGTTTGGATACATAGCAGCTAATCAAAGTATGTAGAAATTTTTTAAAATAAGTCACCTGCTAAGGCCAGCCTTTCCTGTTACTAAAAAGAGATCAAGAGAGACTGAGGAGGCCAAACAAGTCTTTTGGGGCTTTTTTTCAATTTTTAGTTATTAGTGCCTGTTTACCGTATACAATGGTCACATCCCTCGTGGGATGCAGGCACATAACACATCCCAGATGTTTCTGCACCCCTTCCCCTCCCCTTCCGCCCCCTCCCTTCAGTTCTTGGTCCCCTTCCCTTTTGCAGAAGATTACAATGCAGCTCCGCAGGCAGTGCCTGCAAGTAACACGGAAAGGCATGGGCTGGTGCTTAGCTTTGGCTTCGTACAGAGCAGCACAGTCCACAGTAGTTGCTCTGCATGACAATGTAGTCATGGATTAGCTGGGTGCAGTCGGTTATGTTTCCATGGGTGGCAGGAGCGCAGCGTCTGCCACGCCGTTATTAACCCGTGAGATAAGCTTGGGCACTTGGGTCCATGCAAAGAAATGGAACTGGCACCAGGAAAGCCAGGAAGCTGGTGGCATGTTAATTTAAATGCTTCCTCCTCAACTTGGGCAGACAAATGCTGTGCTGCACTTGAATTTGTAAAGTATATGTTTTTGATGTGAGACTGTCTACCACATAAAGAAAAAATTTAACAGCAGTTCAGTGTTTCCTAAAAGTGATTTATCTCTCAGGCAGTACTTTCTGAGCCAAATAACCAATTTTATTTGGAAATTGAGAAAGGACAGAGGATTATTTTTAAAGCCATTTTTCTTAGGCTCTTATAACCTCTGAAGAAGGCAGACTTATGATGACACAGAGAGCAACAAAACTGTCATCGTCTGTGTCTTTGAAGAGGACCATCTAATCAGACATGAGATAATGCCTTTATGACCACTGTTCTCAAGTGGATGTGATTATTCCATCTCACTACTTTTGGAAATACGATTTATAGCTCACTTCAGCTTATTTTTCACTCTGTATGCCTATTGTTTCCTTTTAGAGGTTGTATTTTTTTTTTTTTTTTGAAAAAAGAACCAAACTATTTGACTTAATGTAAAATCAGAAAAATAAATTGGCAAGCTGGTGAGAGCAATTTGAAGTAGGAAATCTATTCAGGAAACATAAATTTCAGACACAACTATTTACCCTGGGTTAGCGTATACTTTCTTCATCCCCACGGCCTGAGCTTGGAGGAGTGGGAGCAGCCTCCTGGCTTTTGTAATATTCAGTTTCACCTTCCAATGTCCAAGATCCATCGTGATACTTGGGGCCTGAGAATAATTCAGAACTTGCACCCACCTCTGTAGGGTCCTAGTAAGCCTCACTTTTTGACATCTGAGGAGCAACTGCACCCTGAACCACTTGTATGTTCACGCGCCTCCGGGGATGTGCTGGGTGTGCGCAGTGTAGAGCACTTAAAATGCTCACAGGCTGTGGGTTCCAGCGCTTGCACTGACCAAAAAAAAATAAAAAATTAAAAAATGGTGATTTGCTGTTGCTGCCAGAATAAAACTCATTCCCGAGCCTGGCTTTTGGGGTCCTCCCCAGTTTGAGGATGACTTTTTCTCCTGTCCTTATCTCCCGCTACTGCTCTTGAAGTGTGCCAGCCATGCATTTTACCAAATAGAAAATCTATCGTATTTTCTGTATCCCAGGTCTCCATATCTTGGCCCTTGTGATCACCTCTGTCAGGAAGGAACCTCCTCTGTGCTATTAGAGTTGTGCTTTGGGCTTCATCTCCATCTCCTCTATTAAACTGTTTCTGATTGTTCTAATAGAAACAGTCTCTCCCCGGAAGGTGTTATCACTATTCCTAACGGCCCTTGAATGGGCTGTCTTCAGGCACGCAGGCCCTCCTCCCCAGCTCAGCCGCTCTCCCCCGCACTCAGGGCTACTGTTCTGACCCCTCCCATTCCCCAGCGCAGGCCGGGCACCGAGGCTGCCCCAGAAAGCGTCGCTCGATCCATTCCTCCTCATCTCAGCTTTAAAAGATGGAAGAAGAGGAGGACTAGCCCAGTCAGTGCTGAGGGGAGAGGACCGCCTTTGGATGCTGTCGCTGTCCGTGCTATGGCATAGGTTCATCTCCAGGAGGCGCCATTGTGTCTCCTGCAGTCGCAGTGTAGCATTGTTACTTTTAAGGAAGGCTCCTCTTCCCTGTGGCTAATGCTTCTCTGGACCTGGACCGTTTACAAGATGTCCTGGCCTCTTTGCCTGACTTGTCACAGCACTGGAATTCACACGACTCGGACGAGCCTCAGCAGCAGCCACCTTCTTGGCTTGTGATCCCGTAAAGCACCTGGTGGCTCCCCTTAGAGGAGCTCACTTTAGTTCTACATACGCTCCTGCTGCCTCCCCTTCCCCGTGCTCCTGAGTGTACCCCTGCAGGGGACTTGTCCGTCTGGGGCACCCCAACTCCCCTTCCAACCTACCCAACCCATGGTCTTCAGCCAAAGTTGCGTTTCTGGCCATCGAACTCGTGACACCTTCTCACAGGGGTCCATTTCCTTTAAGTTTTGCAAATCACGGCGGGAGTAAAGGGAGCCAGAGACACTGCACCAGAGAAAGACGTAATAATGCTTACAATGTATCAGAGAAAGACTTCCTGTGATACTTACAATCAATGCATTTTTAGTTTTTTATATTCATCTCCCCCTCACTCATTTATTCATATAACAGTGAATAAATTGAGTGCCTATAGTGTATGAGACACAGCGAGCAGACACAGATTCTGCCTTGTGGAGAGGCAAAAGGGAGACGGACAATAAGCCATAAACCTAGTGGCTGACGTGGGAGGGTGGGAAGGGGAAGTAAAAAATGAGTTTTGTATATATATATATATATATATATATATATATATATATATATATATCCCCAAGGGATAAGTCATCATTATGTGCCACAAACATATACTAATAAAAGAAAGGAAAGATCCCCTAGTAGGTAAATAAATGGTATCATTTGCCACGAGTGAAAGGACAAAGCAAGAATTGGGCGTCAGGAATTCTGGGACCAAATGGGCAGGTCGGAGGGGCTCTGGCCACATTTCAGCAGTAGACGGAGCCCGGTGGGAATTGGAGAGAGAGAGCAGAGGTGCCGGACAGGAGAAGGCCCATGGGACTGGGAGCTGAGCTGGCAGAGAAAGGTCCAGCGAACAGAAGCTTGTGCAGAGGGGAACAGGCCCTGTGAAGCACTGTGAAGACCTCAGGTTCTTTCTTGTTTTAGTAAGAGTGAAAGCATTTCCCTTCACTCAAAAATAATAGATAGAGGGTTTTGAGGTGACTGACCTCAATGGCGACATGAAATTGTCCTCACTTAAAAGATTGCCTTGTAGAGCACATATGAGTCCCAGGAAACACATGTGTTTTGGGTAGCCCTAGAAAGAAGACTAAGGAAATAAAAGTGAACGTTATGGGCATGAAGCTGGGTTTGGGATTCAGTCAAAACACTTATTAAGCACCACTGTGTGCACGAAGAACTCTTTAGCGTAGAGAATGGTTCAACAGTAGCAGTCTGGTCACCAGCAGGACTATCCGCATTGGGGCTGAAAAAGGCAAATTGCAAAGTGCTGCCTAACATACCTGGAAGAACACCAGCCAGAGACCACAGAGAGCAACGCTTGTGGCTCCTATATCTCCATGTCTAAATAAAAGCAGAAAACTGCAAGGGGAGCAAATTCAGGACTGTAATGATATGGGCACCATGGCTATTTGGATAGAGGTCATGGCTCCTATGTCACAGTAGGACAAATGTGTCAGCTGGGGTGAAGGTACAGTCTGTGGCTGAGAGGTTGTGGCTATTTATAAAGCTTCAGGAACCTGACAGTGGGGTGGTGTGGAGGAAGGACATCAGAGTAAAGAGAGAAGGGGAAACAAATGGTAGCTCACTCTGCTTAGCTCCACCCATTAGGAGAATATTTGCTTACAGTTTCCATAGAATACTGGACAGATAAACTTACCAGAAATGTAGGAGGAAACATGTCTTTGCTTTTGCTTATTGCCTAGAAGCTGTCTGCTAATTCTTACTCCCCTGGGCGAGTTTTGGGGAGGAGGAATGGGCAGGTGCTGCAAACCTAGTCTTTGCTCTTCCTGTACCAAGCAGCATAACTGCATTTCCAGCATTAATGTGGGGAGAATTTTGAAGGCCTGATGTGTATCCTGTGAATCTGAATCCTTCCATCCTTCTAGTTCCCACTTCCCTTGTTTTACCCATCCCTTATCATCATTTAGAGTCATAGGGAGCTACTTCCTCAACCCACCAGCTTCTGTCTCATCCTGGAGGAATCCTGGGGCTGATTGGGTAATCAGAAACCAAAAGTTGCCAGGAGGTCAAGAGACTTAGTGCGAAAGGTGTCTGTTAGAGTCAAAGGCAAGAGGCCATCTATTACCTAGTCAAGAACAGTTTCCGTGGAGTGGTGTGTCAGGCTGAATTTGGATGGAGGATTGAATGAGATAAGGAGTTAAAAGACAGCACGTATAAGAAATCCCCTGTGAAAAGAAGAGTTTGAGGAGGCTTCTAAAATTTAAGACAGGAGAGCTTTGAGCATGTTTAAATGTTAATGGAAAAGAGCCATTTGCAAGTGACAGATAGATGACACAGGAGAGAGAAGGAACGATTGGTGGCATGAGGTCCGCAGCCCCGTTGGGATTTTAGTAGAAGATGATAAATGATTTGGGCCTGGCCTTTTGGCTTGTGGCTGGTCCACCAAACAACTCCAGGGAAATGCTGTAGCTGTCTTGTCACAGTCAGAAAGCTTAAGCACCACCATTAAGTAGGGTCCTAAATCACTGACACCATGAAACAAAGCTGAGAGAAATGACAGGTTATCTGCTCCTAACCTTACATGATTGAAAGAAAAAAACTCCTTGTCCTCTAATATGTGCGTAACAATTTCTTAATGTCCTCTGAGATCTGTGACTAATATGATAAGCCAGTCTAACCGTTTCTGGAAGTCATTTCCACGTTAACATTATCCAATTGGTTTTCATTATCCTGAAAATGGTCTTTCCTCTAAAGATCCATTGCATTTGCTCTACCTTTAGTTGTGTTAAAAACGAGCATCATCTCAAAGCAAGACATGTACAGAGGCATGAATGAGTTTGACCCAAACTCAGAACTCTGTGATTTCACGAGGGCTCAGCCGTGACCAACAGCGACCCAAGCCAAAGGGGTGATACTGCGTGTGATCGTGATGGAAAGCAGAGTATTCAAGCAATGAAGAGAAGGGTCTATTAAAATCTGAACACTGACCAACCGCAGAGGCCGAGAATTTTCCATACATGAATCTGGAGTCTCGGGACAACGGTAACAAGAGTGCCCTCCACACACGTGTGCATGAGCAGACCTTGAGGACAATAAGAGAAGAGGCTCCTGGACCACCCTGGAAGAGGTGCAAGTTCCTAGTCATGGTGCAGCTCGTGTTCTCAATAATTCCTTGATGATAATTATTAGCTATTGGTACTAGATCCTGGCGAACTATGAGGACAGGTAAAGAGTTTGAGGAGGATTGCGCTGTGGATCCGGTATTTCCAATGCTGCCTTCTTGCAAGGACTTGCTTTCGCAAGTTTGGTAATCACAGCACTGCTGAAATTGAGTGCACTCAGGCTTGTTGTTTCAGGCAAGATTCTGTCACTTAGATGGAATCTGCCTTATGTTTAAGAGTGCTACATGTTACACTAGGAATTGATTTCCATTTTTTAAGAGAATACTTTCTAAAGCTCAGTGAAGCATTTATAATTCTTTTCCAGAGCACCGTGTTTTTATATCTACAAATAATGTAAAAGTTGGGTCATATGCTTTATGGATTCAACATGATATAAGCCAGTAAAGAAGAAAATTTTACTGTGTTAAAAATGGGCTGGAGGGCTGGGGATGCAGCTCAGTGGTATAATACATATTTAACATGGCCAAGGCCCTGGATTTTATCCCCCAAATCTGGAGTTCATGAAGTGGGTACATCAAAATGTGATCAGATACTATATCGACTCTTGTTGCAAGAGTATTTTCTAATTCTCTTAAGGCTTTCTGTTTCACTTAGGAAAGCAGTCTTATGTACATGAGCAATTGGTTTGGTTTGCCATTTGATGAAGGCCCCTGATAATTTCGTTGAATGTACGCTGTCTGGAGCTGCTCACACGAGAGAACTGGAAGCTGCCTGCTCTGTGCGAGCCATCGTGCCAGACAAAGGGAATTCTCTTGGGCACCACTGTACACAGATCTGAATTTTTGGAAAGGCCAGCCTGGAGTTTTCTGGAAGCATGAATGACAGGCAGCCCAGAGCGCTCTTAGTGAACCACAAAAGTGCTAGGACCTGTCCTTCTGCCTCTTTTGACATTTACCAAGTCTTTCTCAGAAAAACATCCAGGATTTGGCATGTGTTTAGGATAGTTTGGGCAAAGACCACCAAAAGAACAACACAAATGTCTTGATTTAGGTTTTTTCAGAAGTTGATTCCAAGATAAGAAATTACATCCAAGTAATCTATTTAGAGGTTGCGTTGGTTTGGGTTTTTTTGTGCAAGGAGAACAGTACAGGACACATATTTTATAAGATTATTTATAATAGTCACCCAAAGAATCAGATACAAGAGAGTGCGAGAAATCTGTCCACACACTAACAACCCAAGGGTCTTGCTGAGGGCCTGGACCCCCAATAATGTCCTGCATGATTCCAGCTGAAGACCTAGAGCCCATAACAATACCTCCCACGAATCCAGCTGGAGGCCTAGAGCCCATGACAGCATCTAATGCAGACCTATTTCATGGATCCGCACTGGGAAGGCCCAAAAGTCAGTGGTAGAATCTAGAATGTCTGTACCAGTGGGATGAAGGATCTGTGCTAGCAGGCTGAGGGCTCTGCACTGGAGCCAGGAAGCAACATGCAAAGTAAGAACCAGAGCTCCCCTGAAAACTTCCACAGCCATCCTCAGCAGCAGTGAGGTCCTGAGCTCCTCTGATGATCAAGACAGCTGAGTTCTTGTCAGAAAAGCCAACGCGGCAAGCTTCTCCAGGAGGCTGGCAGGGCACCATCTTCCCCTCCAGAGCCAGGAAGTGATGCTCAAAGCAAGGACTAGAGCTCCTTCAAAGTGAACTGAAGCTATTTTCAGTGCCAACAATGTCTTGAGCTCCTGGGAGGATGAAAACAGCCAAGTTCATCAGGAAAGCCAGGGCAACAAGCTGTTCCAAAAGAACCAACAGCTCCTTACAGCTTCTAACAGCTCCTAACAGCCTTACTCTGCTCTCAACAACCTCACTTCTTCTCCAGTTCTGCCTTTTATGCTGCTGACAACAGTCTCCAGGTGGGCCTCCCACACCCAGCGCTACGCTTACTCAGTTCAGCTGTGGGTTATAAATTGACCACCAGTTGTCAGTCCACTACAGAGGCTGACCCCAGGAAGCCTGGTAGGAAAGTAGTAGGGACCTGAGAGAGGGAAAAACAAGCCAGCCAAGGGTGTATACTGGCCTATCACCTCCACGGTGCTTTGAGGTTCAGATATGCCAGGGATCTTGAGACACTGAATAAAACACACTTGAGGGTTAGCACACCTCAGAAAGGAGTTGATGAGGAAGCTGGCATATTGGTCCATCAGCTTCCCATTCATCAATGGTTGGGGTTTGCTTCCAAGAGCATGAACTCACTTGCACTTCCAGCATGCCTGGTGTACAGGTCCTGCAGCAAGGAAAAGATTACACATGGGCACAGAGTGGTAGGTGTGGCAGCAAACTAACACTGATGTATAGCGATGGTGCCAGCTTCCATGGGAAGAGCAGCTATGGCTCATGGATCATCAGATGAATAGGACCTCGGTCCTGGGGTGATGACAAAAGACCCTGAGAGAATTGCCTCCACTAGAAAAGGCTAGAGACGAGGTCTCCTCCTAGTTCCTCCTCCTGTCCCTTTCTCTCCCCTACAGCCCTTCTCTCTCTCCTCCTTTCTCTTCCTCCTCTTCCTCTTCTCCCCTTTCTCACTCTGACCCTCCCCCTCCACACCTCCACACAGCTGTTGGTGAATTCCTCATGACCCCAGCACTCAGAGGGGAAAACATGTCTAAACACACAGAATTCAATTGCACAGATCAATGGGTACCAAGTTGCAGTCTCATAGAAAGCTTTAGCGTGCTATTCCACGATGGTGACTATAGACAGTGATTATGTACTGTGGCTCAAAATGCTAGATTTTTGTACATTATTGCCATAAAGACATGGTAGGCATTTGAAGTGATAGATATTCTTGGCCTGATTATACAGTGTATACATGAATTGAAACATCATATGGTACCCTACTAACATGTAGAATCTTTGCAGGTTTTCATATCAGTTTAAAAATTTAAAAAATCAACTAGTTTACTCAAAAAATCTAGAAGAAATATAAGTAACTATTGAACATTTACTGTATACAAGGCAATTTGTGGCAGTTACAGTAAGATAACATTGTCTTTTTCTCCTAAGGAGCTAGCCACTAAATAGATGAGATAAAACATTTAAAAACTTCTTAAGGTGTGCAAGTACTGCAACTATTGGAGGTAGTGGTATATTTTTTAAAATATTGTTTTCCAAGATTACAGAGGCAGAAGGGAGATGTGGGGAGAGGTATAGCAAGCCCTTCTGGACCTCATCACGGTCCAGAGGAGTCCACATTTGTAATCCCACGGAAAAATTATTGGAATTCCTATAAATAATTCCAATCTACCGCTTCTAGTACAATCCACAGCTAGAATAAAGACACTAACGTGGCTGTAGTTGTGAGGTTCCAAGGGGGTCCTAAGTCCAGTCAGAATGATGGCCAACCAGAACAAGGCCTTGACCCAGGGCCGAACCCAGGTTTTATTAATTCGTGAAGAAGGGAATGGCTCTGAGTGACTGTGAGAATGGCGGGAAGTAGTGCTCTGAGCTGGGCTAGGTAGGAGGCCTGAAATCTCTGCAATATGGAGAGGGAAAGCTATGCAGAAAGAGTAACCTGCTTATCAGAGATTGGGGCAGTATCTAGTGTTTTGGGGTTGGTGCTTCAGTTCTGATGTGTAATCCATGCCCTGAGATGTCACGGCTTCTTTCTCGAAGCTCAATTGCAGCTGACAGCGTGGGGTCACTCAGCCTAGCTCACACAGACTACTTGGGAGCTACAGGGCGGGCATCACTGACCTGTCACATTTAAAGGCTACACCTCAGCACCTTTGGCTAGATCCATTTGCATTGCTTAAAGCCAATTGAGAGGATAAAGACAAATCTTAGCCAGCTCTGTACATATCAGTACACAGAAATTAGGCCAGGTTTAGCCAAAATGGAGACAGAGGCTCTGCTTTCCAGGACAGCAGTCCTGGTGGACCTCCACAGTGAGGCAGAAAGAAGAAAAAACAAAGTGCTAGAGAGGTAGCAAGTGCTCATTGCGGGGGAGGAAGGTCGGGGTCGAGTTTACAGAGCACATGAGATTAGAAATGGGCCTCAAATGATGGTGGGATTCAGATGAGAGACAGAGGCAGCTCTAGGGGGGAGTGGTGAACATGTGATGAACAGGATAATTGGATATGTAATGAACATTCAGATGGATGTAAGGAAAAGGTTGACTTTTTAAAGAATTAGATAATAAAACAAAAAAACTGATGTCTGTTTCCAGGAAACACTCAGTGTTTCATTGATGTCCTTTGGTCTTAACCTATGAGCCTGGGAACAGAGTCAGGATGAGACATCAGGATGGGCAGCCAATATACACATTCAAAATTAAAAGTCAAACAGTTAATTCACTAGCTTGTGTCTCACAGGAGGCTAAGGGCCATTTAAAAGCTGCCCGCATCACCAAAGCTGACTACTGCCAAGACCCAGTGAGCAGGGGGTCACCGTCAGGGGGCCTGGCCCCAGGTACCAGAGGCTCCAATCGGAGAATAGAGGCTTACGGCAGAAAATTAAGCCTCAACCCCAGGGCTAGGGCTAGGGCTAAGCATAATGAACTCCATGCTGAGCTGTGACACACATTACTGTCAGAAACCGGTGGTTTCATACTTTGCTTCCTGCTTTTCAGACTTGGATTCCCTGGTGAAGGGCCACCTCTCATAGTGATTCAAATGAAAACTGACAACTCAATGAAATTAATAAAGCAGTAAAAAAAGAGCATCAAAGATTTTAAAATATACCACTTCATGAAGAAATATATATGACATGTCAAGTAAGTACCTGAAAAGATGCTCAACCTCATAATGAAGAAGGATATGCAAATTTAAACCAATAAGATTCCTTTGTATACCCCCTAGGGTGGCTAAAACTTTTTCAATGGACAATACCAGATGTTGGCAAGGGTATGAAGCAACCAGAACTCTTTTACTTTGCTTGTGGGAATTTAAAATGGTACAGCTGTTTGAGAAACCAAGTAGCAAGTTTTCATAAACTTCATACTGGTCATGATTCTGCAATCCCTTTCCTAGGTATTACCTAACAAGAATAGCTAAGTGTAGTCCACAAGCAGACCTACGCAGCACCCTTAGTTACAATCTCCCCAAGCGGGAAAGAACCCAAATGCTCATTAACGGTAAAAAGTTGATCAAGCTGTGGAATATCTGTGCAATAGAATACCACTTAGGAATATGAAAAAAAATGCAGAGGCAACAACATGAATGAATTGCAAAATCATTATGTTAATCCAAAGAAGCCAGACACAAAATGTTACACACTGTATGGTTCTATTTAAAGGAAATTCTGAAATAGGAAAGTTCTAGGGGGAGAGAAATAAATCAGTGTTTGCCAGGGGCTGGGAGTGGGTTGAGTTGACTATGCAAGGGAAGGGGAGGGAAATTTATGGGGTGATAGACTGTTCTACATCTTGATTATTGTGGCGGTTACTCGGCTGTGTACGTTTTTTTCAGATTCTTTAATCCGCATCTCAGAGGTGAATTTTATGTATGCAAATTATACCTCAAACTTGCTGTGATAAAAGATGTGAGGAGTAGGGTGGGGATGAGAGGATGGAAAGCCAGACAGTGATGCAGTCCTAAGGTTATGTGAAGAAGATTGCTAGACCAGCGCCTTCCTCCTTGGGGAATCTGAGAGAGAGGATAAAAAGGAGGCTGATCTTCACAGGATGGTGTGGAACCCTGACTAGGACTCTCAGACAGTCTTCTCCCATGCTTCCAGCCAGTTCCCCCTTACTCAGGGACTGGATGAACGTGTCAGTTCTCAGGAGAGTCCTGAAGCTGTATATTCAGGAAGCCCTTGTGGGTTAGACTGAGCCAGCCCTGCTAACCTGAGTTCTAATCCCTTGCATGTAATTGCCACGCCCCTTTCTCCCAGAATCACTGTACTCATGACAATGTCCTCATCTCTTGGACTAAAAGGTGTGAGATTAGGTACCTTCAAGGTGATGCTAGGTTGGCTATGGACAAAATACAGATTTGTTCATTTTGATTTCTCTGTAGTGATTTCAACCTGCTCATGGCTGTTTGTGTCACAACCTGGAAAAGAGAAAATGAATGGAAAAAAATGAGAAGTGGTCAAGAATAGAGGGCTAGGGGTTCTCCGGTTGCCATCAAATATTTCTGTCTTGTGTGTACATGTCACTCATTTCAATCTTGCCTCCAGCCTACACCTGAATCAAGGGAGGAAAATGTAAAATCCCGTGACAGTGGCTGCCAACAGGGAAATGTGGAGAAAAGTGCCCATGTAAACAGTTGTACAGTTTTATCAGAAAGAAGGCAGTTTGGAAGAAT
Organism: Chinchilla lanigera; assembly: GCF_000276665.1. Taxonomy (NCBI): domain Eukaryota; kingdom Metazoa; phylum Chordata; class Mammalia; order Rodentia; family Chinchillidae; genus Chinchilla; species Chinchilla lanigera. Next base: position 5,528,571 of record NW_004955418.1, read on the forward strand.
TTAGTGGAATTCATACAGGATGATTAGATATGAACATGTGTATGGCCCTGGGCATTGCCTTTCTCTTCCACACGTTTGTGCTACCACCCAGTAACAAGTGGAAAGGGTCCCTAAATCTCCTAATGAACACATGCCTCCGTGCGTTCTAAGCCTTCAGGTGGGTGCTGCATCTTGTTCATTTAATCCAAATGCAGCTTTGCTGGTTCTATTTCTAGGCGGCACACTGTAGAAATGCAAAGAGGCTTTTCCAAATATATGTCTCTATACAATTGCTTTCTCTCTCCAATTGAGTTCATGGAAACCTATTTTGTATTCCATGATGTTTAATGTTTGTTTTCTTTTTTGCCCTTTGTCTTTTGTGAAAAAAGGGTACTAAAAAATTTAAATGTACATTGAAGATTCAAGATCAGTAGTCCAACATAAGGTCTGGCAGATTCACTGTGTTTACACACCTGACAGTTACCTGATTAGGAAAGGAAGGTGTGTCCTTCTGAGCAAGGAGCTCAGTGGAACTTAGTGAAAAGGTGCATCAGCATGGAAAATGGATAGAGCTGTGCTTGTTACAGAGCAAAGGAAAAGACGTGTAACTTTTCACATTACGATGGAAGATCGCTTTAAGGAGAAAGCAGGAGGATGTGGAGAAGTGGGAACACCTGTGTTCTGTTCATGGGAATTAAAATGGGCAGCTACTATGGAAGATGTTGTGGCCGTTCTTCAAAAAATACATTAGCTACATGTGATCCAGTCATTTCACTTCTGCGTATATATTCAAAATATGAAAAGTAGGGCCCCAAAGAGATGTTTGCACTCTCATGTTTATTGTAGCATATTCATGATTGGCAAGAAGATGAAAGAAATCCAATATCTGTTGACAGAAGAATGGATGAACAAAATGGTTTAAAGGCATATAGTGGCATAGTATTCCACCTTAAAAAAGAATAACGTTCTGATATATGTTACAACATGGATGAACCTTGAGGACATCATGCTGGGTAAAACAAGCCGGTCACGAAAAGGCAAATACGATATTCCATTCAGAGGCATCTAAATAGTCAATATAGTTCACAGAAACAGAATGTAGACAGGCTTTGCCAGAGGCTGGGGGAGGGAGGAAATGCAGAGCTCTTTCATGACTTGCCAATGAAAAATTTTAGAGATCTGTTTCCAAACAGTCCAGATATACTTAACACTAAGGACCCATAAACTTCAAATCAATAACATAGTAAATTTTGTTATATTTTTGGAGTCTTGTGTTTTTAATCACATTTTTTAAAGTAAATTTTAAAAGAAGGAAAGGAAGAGAGAAGGAGCAAAGAAAGGAAATGACAAATTTTGAAGGAGGTGAAATTGAAAGACATGAGGTACAACCGCGAGTAAACCGTGTTTGCGGTCCTAGAGTTTGGGAATAGCCTTCTTCCTTTGTGCACTTTCTTTCTTGGGATAGAAATAAACAAAAACCTTCCCCTGTAGGGGTTGGAACAGGGGTGTGCTGACTGAAAGTGGCAGCTCCCATTCTGTTACCTCCTCATGGAACACAACGAAAACAGTGTCCGAGAAGTCACCGGTGCTAATTGCCACAGAGCAGAGAAGCGCTGGCTTCACAGCTGGAAATCATAGGGTACTATCTGAAACTTACAGGCTTACAACGTAGCAAAGGTGGAGAAGTATGGCAGGCGAATTTGTGGAGACTGATAATTTCCTGAAAGTAGAAGGGGTAAATACATTTTTGCATTTTTTCCTTTTTTACTCTCAGCAGTCATTCACAAGGTAAGTAATTTCAAAGGAAGATGTGGGTGTCTTTGGGCTTACAACTCCGGCCACCTAAATTAGAAAGAATCCTCGAATGTGAAACAATGCTCTTGTCCAGCAAAGGAAGGCGCCTGACTTCTAGGGTTGTAAATTTATGGAAGTGTTACAGCCGGTGTGAATAGTGATTGGAACAGGCGTGCCTCATACAATTACGTTAAGTGTACTTCAAAGTATTTTTGTCTGTTTCATTTCTACTTTCCATTTATATTTATTTGGTAAGGTTGATTTCTTCCATGGAGGACAAACTCGGCATCCTAGGAATTTCCTGGTCACATTTACGTGATGAACATTTATGTGATGAACAGTTTCCAATGTAAGCATAGTCTTTTTTCATAAATCGCAAGCTCAGTACCCTATAATTGTCAAAACTGTGAACTTAAGACTCGGGTATCTCCCCAGGACAGGCTGTGCCAGCTCTGAGTAAAAAGCAAAAAGGAGTTATGGCTGGTTTCTCTCTTTTCCTAAAGAGCTATTCTATTCCTCAGCTGCTCTGTCTGTTCATCATTGCCCATTTTTACTATTACTAATGGGGAACTAATAAAGCACTGTTCTTTTGTAGAAAAGTCACAAAGCTGTGAGCAAGAAAATGATTTAAGATCCAGAGAGGTAGCAGCAGTAAGGCCCAAGATTTGGACTCAGAATGTTAACTTTGAATCCTGACTCTGTCTAACTTATATTAGTTTCTCCCATCTGTAAAATGGGTGTAATAACAACAGTACTCTGCCTATTAGGGTTTCCCTACAGAACCAGCACCAGTAGGGGATACAGATATTAGAAGATCTATTCACTGGAACCTGCTTACACATTTGTGGTGGCTGGTCAGGCCATCCAAGATAGTAGCTACTGCTCACATTTGGAATTTCTCCTTCCTCTTCTCCTGCATCTGAGTCCTGACCTCCTGGGGTGTCATAGTAAATTTTTTTTAAAGGAGCATTACAAAGGGTCCATAACATCCATGTTTATTTTTTAGACATATTTCTATTGATGAATTATTTATTTTAATTTTATGTGTTTTATTGTATTAGTCAATGTATATTTAACAGGAAAATAAAGTTAATAAAATAAAACATTAAACTTAATGTGTATTGAGCATTTAGAATAAACATTTTTGGATCAGAGGTATAGCTCAGTGATACAGTGCTTGCCTGGTAAGTGCAAGATCTTGAGTTTGATTACTGGTACCAAAAAAAAAAAAAAAAAAAAAAGAATAAACATTTTCAACATAAACTGTTTACTTGCTTACAAAATCTAAAAGATAACAAAAATAAATTCCTATGTGAACTACAATGAAAATACAAACAAAAGTCAAAACTGTACCAGAAAAATAATCTTCACTTCAATTATCACACTAAAGCAGTCTTCATGCATGACAACAGCATGTTCCATACACAAGTCTTGCTTACACTGACAGTATATGTATTTTGCTTTCCTGTCTTTTTTGGCAGGCCAAGCTTGTCACCTCTCTTGTCTTGCTGTTTTGTTAGGAGCTTCCTGTTATATTATACAATGTATATAGGACCTACTTGACATCTTGCTGTCTTCCTGTTTTGTTAGGAGGGAGGTTCCTCTGATGTTTCACCTGTCTGTTCACCAGTTTGCTCCAGAATTCTTTTGCAGAGATCCTTGTCCAGATACGTATTGTTCTTCCTCTATAATTGATCTTGCATCAATTCCTGTCCCAATCCTCTGAAGAAAATTTCTCCATGGCGCCTTGTGCTCGTTATTTTCATTGCAATTTATGCCTGACATGTTTCGGATCAAGTAAGACACAACCATCGGCTAATGCTTGGTGTTTCGAGTAATATCGTAGTTGCTGCATAACTCATTAATAGCATCTGCTTTCATTTTATTAAAAAATGTGACCACTTCTGGCTTCCTTTGTGTTGAGGATTCAAAATCGATTTTTTGTTTTTAAGACATGGCTTTGCTATGTAGTCCAGGCTGACCTTGAACTCATTATGTAGCACAGGTTGACCTTGAACTCATGGAATCCTCCTGCCTCAGCCTCCTGAGTACTGGGATTTTTTTTGTATCAAGAGCAAATTTTAATTACCTGTTTTTATCATGTTAGCCAGCAACTAGGCTTTATTTTTCAGAATTAATGCCCACCACTCGAAGTGATTATGTATCAACCAGTAGCTCCTAAACACTTTTTTGAATAAATAATTTTCTCACATAATTTAATAACAATATATTGGCAGGTGCAAAGTAATATTTCTGGATAATGTTGTTAAAGTTGGTAGTGGATCAAAAATAGAATACAAGACATGAATAAATCCCATTATAGGACCCTCTAGCTATCAGATTTTCTAAATAAATTGAAGGTGAATGAATCCAAATTTCATCCTGATTTTAAAAAAACCACTGATATGTTCAAAGACATAAAAGATCATCTCATAAGAATTTACTTTTATGTGCAATGCTTTGAGTTCTTATGGGTAATTTTAAAATTTGATTGGTACATTTTAGATATATATAATGATCACATTCATCATAAGGAATTTGTACTTGCACCTCATCTATCTGTATTCTTTTTTCCCCATTCTCCTCCCCTCCCTGCAACCCTTCCCCCGTTGTTTACAAAAGTTTTGTCTCCATTTCTTTTCCTACTTTTTTACTTTTCCCTTTCTTCTTTCCCCCCTCCCCTGGGATTACAGGTGTACACCACCATGCCCAGCTTTACTATTAATTTTATCTTCCTGATGTAACCAGTATGGATACTACTTGTTTTTCTTCACCATATATGAGGCCAATGTTATATCTTTTCAGAATCCAAAGATTGTACCATACATTTGTCTATTGGGAACTTACAACATTTTTTCCCAGAATCTCTGCTTTGTTCTTGCACATAGTTCCTGTGCTGGTCTTGTTCTTTTAGCCAGTGGAACATCCATGGGTAACTAGTGAATCAATTGTTGATGTGACACTTGGGTTACTTTTTAAAATAGGTTCAGCACGTCTGTTCACGACATCATGCAGTTATTACTGCACATATAAAGAGCTAGTGGCTGAATTCCAGGGTAAATTTCTAAATTCAAGGTATAAAATGTCTCCGCATCTCCCAGGGCATATTTTTTGTACCATGTTTAGTGGGTTTATTTGGTATATACTGCTGAAATCTACAACAACCACAGAATGATGTAAGTTGTTTGTCAGTTTTCATGTATTTGGATGGTGTATAAATTGCTTGATGGTTCAAAACAGAGCTTTCAGCAAATAAATGAATAACAGCCAAGTTGTTGGTTTTTTTTCTTTCTTAGCGGGTCTTTTTGTCATCAAAACATAGGCATTTTTGAAGGAAAACAAATCTCCTGAGTGTCATTATGGTTCTAAAAATCTCCATGTCACATCTGTCATTTCTCCATAAATCCTTTGAATTCTGATGATTAGAATGTTATAGTCCTGCTATGAAGGCTTTTAGTTCAGATAGTAAGGTGTCACGATAAATATATTTTTGACTATTGGTGCATATTGAATGTTTTACTTGTGTTTCATTATTAGTATATTTCTCAACATCGTGTAGCATATCACCCATAAAAAACAATTTCCAACCTTGAATTGCAGTGTTGGTATTCTGTCCAGTAGATTTTCCCCCTGCAAGAACCTAATAGCATTTTCCAACCTAGGGCTGAATTGTTCTGGTATTCACGACCATTTTATTGCACTTTGACGGGTCAGATTTTTATTTACATTACTGTTTTCTTCCTCATCTGAATCAAGGGCTTCATTCTTCAATTCTGTGTCATACCTGGCTCCGTCTCACTGTCACAACTCCTTTGGCTGACGTGATACAAGTCATCTCAGCAGCCGAGTCACCTGATGACTCACTTTCAACCTCCTCCAAAGTTGCAAAACCTGATTTTCACACAACATTGTACTGGAATAGGCTAATTCTACAAGAAAAAAAATCAAAAGAAAACATTTACTAAAACAAATTATAAATGTACAAAAATGTGACACAGCACATAACAAGGAAAACTCACCTTGACACTTTGACACATGTGAATACAGCTGCCATTGGTGGTACCAACTGGGTGAACACAAAGATCATTTCCTGTGTTCCCAAAGCACAGCTACTGAGATGCAGGGCCGGCTTACTGTTACCCTAGAGTAAATATTTAAATCAGAAAAGTATGTATGAGTGGCTGCTATCCTGAGTGAGAAACTGAGAGGTCCATAAAGATTATCCAGGATCATCTACATTATTAAGGCCAACTGATTAGAGACTGTAATCATATCTACAAAGTACCTTTACAACAATACCCAGACTAGCATTTTTTCTTCTTAAAAATTTGACAAATAAAAGTATATATTTACCACATAAAACATATTTTGAAATATGCATACACTGTGAAATGACTCAAATTGAGCAAATTAACATGCAACACCTCACATACTTATTTTTGTGGTGGTAAGAACACTAAAACTCTCAGTGATTTTCAAGAACACAATGCATTGTTATTAATTTATGGTCAGTAGATTTCTTGAATTTATGCTTCCTAACTGAAAGTTTGTGCTCTTTGAACAACATCTCCCAACATCATGGCCCTACCCCAGCTCCTGGCAATTACCATTCTGTTCTCTATTTATGAGGTTGACTACTTTATTTTTTCAAACTTACTTATTAGTACATGTTTGCAGTACATGCATTTTACAGTCATCTTGGGGAGCTGGTACATGGACATACCACAGCTTGTTTCTTTTTTTAGTCCCCTTCCCTCCCCCTCCTCTTGTTGATATCCACCTTTCCATTCCTGTTGCTAGTATTCTTAGTCCACATTCACTGAGGTTATTACATCCTGAGCATATCTTCACTCCACCTATTTGCCCGTCCCTTCCCCCTTGCCTCTGAGATCAACTATTTTAGATCCTGCTCTATTTGCCATTCTGTGCTTGGCTTATTTTAGTTTAACATTACTGTTTGTCCTCTGGGTTTATCCATGTTGTTATACATGACAGTATTTCTTCCTTTTATTTATATTTTTAGTTTCTTTTTTATTAGTATGTGCTTGTGACACATAATAATTACACTCATCTTGGGTAATTGAGGTATATATATGTATCTCATGTATTAATCATTCTCCCTTTCCTCCCTGCCTTCCCATCCCCCTACAACAAAATCCCCTTCCTTTAAAATACTTTTCCTTTGCGTGCGCGCGCGTGTGTGTGTGTGTGTGTGTGTGTGTATGTGTGTGTGTGTATCCTGCATTTCTTCACCATTCATCTGCTGATTTAGGTTGGTTCTATAACTTGGCTATTGTGAATAATGCCACATGAACAGGAGAGGGCAGAGGTCTCTTTGATACAGTGATTTAATTTCATCTGGGTAGATATCCACTAATATGGTTGCTCACTCATATAATAATTCTGTTTCAAATTTTCTGAGAAACCTCCATGCTATTTTCCACAGTGATTTATATCTATATCGGTTATATGTTTCCCTTTTCTCTACATCCTCAGTGAAATTTATCTATTATTTTCTTAATAATAGCCATACTAACAGGTGTGAGATGATAACTAATTGTGGTTTTAATTTTCACTAATTAGTGACATTAAGTAATTTTTTATATACCTGTTAGCAATATGAGAAATTTCTGTTTAGGTTTTTTGCCTGCTTTTAAAAATAAGGATATTGGGGCTGGGGATTTAGCTCAGTGGCAAAGTGCCTGCCTTGCAAGCGCAAAGTCGTGAGTTCGGTTCCCGGTACCGGAGAAAAACCAAAAAAAAAAAAAATAAATAAAATAAAAAAAATAAAAATAAGGATATTTATCATCTTATAATTGAGTTCTTTTGAATATCAAATATTTAGCACTTGTCAGATATATGGTTTGCAAATGTTTTCTTCCATTCCATAGGCTATCCTATTGATCTAGTAATTGTCCCTTTTGCCATACAGATGCTTTTAGTTAGAAGTAGTCCCGTTTGTCTGTTTTGCTTTTGTTGCCTATGCTTTTAGGGTCATAAAAAATATTGCTTAAGCCCTGTCCTAGAGCTTTCCCTCTACACAAGCTTTCTTGTGTTTCACAGTTCCAGATCTTATGTTTACATGTGCAGTCCCTTTTGATTTGACTTTTTTATATGGTGTGAGGTAAGGGTCTAATTCTACCTTGCATGGAGCTGTCCAGTTTTCCCAGCATCATTTATTGAAGAGGCTGTCATTTCTCCATTGTGTGTTCTTAGCACTTGGTTGAAAATTAATTGATTCATAGGTTGTTCTTGGCACTGTATTCTGTTTGTTTGGTCTCTGTGCCTGTTTTTATGCCAGTATCATGCTACTTTGATTATTATATAGTGGTAGAAAATTTTGAAATCAGAAAATCTGATGATCCCAGTTATGTTGTTTTTGCTCATGACTGTTTTACCCGTATGGAGTATTTGGTAATTCCATATGAATTTTAAGATTGTTTTTGCATTTCTGTGAAAATAGTCCTCAGAACTCTGATAGATCATTTGGGGTTGTACAGGCATTTTAATAGCATCTTTCAGATCCATAAACACAGGGTTTATGCATTCTTTCATGTTGTTATAACAAACTACCTGAGACTAAGTCCTTTATAAAGAATAGCGATTGTTATCTCAAAGTTTTGGAGGCCCAAAGTCCAAAATTGGGTAGCCTATCTGTTCAGTCCTTTGGCTGCATTACAACATGGCAGAAAAATGAAAAGAGAACCAGCCAAGTGTTGGGGGGCAATCCCACTTCACAACCACTCATTCTTGCCAGAACTAATCAGGGCTCCTCAGGAACTACAGTAAATCTCTGTAGAAGGTGGCAGCCCCAGTGACCCACCTCTTAAAGGTCCCTGCTCTTAAAGATTTTATCACTTCTCAGTGTAGCCAATGAGGGACCAAACTTTCAGCACATAAAGTCTTGGGGGTGGGGAGACATGTGGTCAAACCATGTTCAGACTATTGCATGGGATATTTTTCTGTTTATCTGTGTCTTTTTCCATGTCTTTTTCATCAATGTTTTATAGTTGTCAGTCTATATATCATAGATTTTTCATATATCATAGAAAATCATAGATTTTTCATGTATCATAGAATTTCATATATCATAGAAAGTCATAGATTTTTCATATATCATAGAAAAATCTATATATCATAGATTTTTCACTTCCTGGATTAAATTTATTCCTAAGTATTTTTGTAGCTTGTTGTGAGTGAGTCATTTCCTTAATTTCTTTTTCAGATAGTTCATTATCACCACATAGAAGAATCTACTGCTTTTGGTAGGTTGATTTGTACTCTGCAGCTTGACTGCATTTGTTTATTCTGGAAGTGTTGTAGCGGAGTCATTAGGTTTGTCTATATGCAAGATTTTGCTATCTACAAACAGGGACACTTTAACTTCTTCCTTTCCAGGTCAGTCAACTTTTATTTTTCTCTTCTCTAATTGCTATGGCTGGGACTTAGAGTACTATGTTGTACAGAAGTGGCAAGTTAGGCATCCTTATGTTATTCATCTTTGAAGAAAATTTCCGCTGTTGAGCATGATCTCTGCTTCTCCTCTAGTACTCCTTTCCCTCTTTTCATTCTTGATGATCCTAGTTTGTTTATGACATATAATATCCACATCCACTGAGATTATTGCATATTCTGGTTTCTCTTTAAATCCTATGGGGGCAGGGATATAGCTCAGCAGCACAGCACCTGCCTGGCAAGCCCAAGGTCCTGAGTTCAATTACCGGCACCAAAAAAAAAAAAAAAATCTCTGGTAGTTCTTTACATCTTACAAATCTTTTACCTTATTGAGGTTATTAGGACCTTGTACCTAACAAATCTTCACTCTGCCTATTCCCCCGCCCTCTTACCCTCTTCTTGGTCCCCTGGATCCTGCCCAAAGGAAGAGACCCTTCCTTTGGTTTGTTCTATCCTTCCTTTTTCTCTTAGTTTGTACTTTGCCTTACTCAGATGAGAGATACCATATTGTAGTCAAGTTTGTGTGTCTGATTCATTTCTCTCAACTTTGTTTTCCAGCTGCATCTATTTTCCAACAAATGTCTCAATTTTGTCCTTCATTATAGCTAAGTAGTATTCATTCCATATAGCACATTCTCTTTACCCAACCGTCTGTTGATGGTTATACAGGCTGTTTCCAGGATTTTGCTATTCTGAGTTGTGCTGCATAAACATCAGTAGGTATGTAGTGCTATAGTACGATGTCCTAAGCTCTTTGGGGAACATACCTAGAAGCCGGGTCATATGGAATTTCTAATTTTAATTCTTTGAGAAAGCTCCATATTGATTTCCATAAATTGCACTGGTTCACATTCCCCCTAACAATGTAGGGGGGTATCTTTTTTGCCACAGCCTCACCAGCATTTACTATGTTTTGAGTTCTTGTTGATTGCCATATTTTCTGGAGTAAGAGGGAAGCTCAGCATTGTTTTAATTTGCATCTGTCTAATGGCTTTTTTAATGATAAAAGGATATTAAATTTGGTCAAATGCTCTTCCACATGTGTTACTTTTTCTGAATCACAGATTTTCTTTTAATGTAGTATATCACATTTATAGATTTGCATATATTGAACTATCCTTTATCCCTGGACTAAATACCACTTGATATCAGTGAATGATCTTTTTAACATGCTGCTGAATTTTGTTTGCTAATATTTTGTTGAAGATCTTTGCATCTATGTTTATCAGGGATATTGGCCTATAGTTCTCATTTCTTTTAGTGTTCTTTTCTGGATAGCACCCTTGCTGTCAGGGTAATTCTACCCCCTAAAACACTAAGTTTGAAAGTCTTTTTTATTTAACTTTTGGAAAGAAATTACGGGTTAATAGTATTAGTTCTTAAAATGTTTGGTGGAATTTTAACAGGGAGCCACCAAGTGCTTAGCTTTTTCTTTGATGGAAAAGTTATTATTACTGACTCAATGTCCTTCTCATTGGTCTATTCAGATTTTCTATTTATTTATAATTTAGTGTTAGAGGCTTTTATGTGTTTGGAATTTATGCATTTTTTTCTGGGTCATCTAATTAATTAATTAATTAATTAATTATTATCTTTTGGAGACAAGGTCTAGCTATGTGATTCAGGCTGACTTTGAGTTCACTTTGTAGCCCAGGCTGGCCTCAAACTCGCAATGATCTTTCTGCCTCAGCCTCCTGAGTGCTGGGATTACAGGTGTGCACCACCACGCCTGGCTTTCGCCCAATTATTATATATCATTGTTCAATGTCTTATGATCCTTTTTGTCTGTCTTGTTAGCTGTCATAACTGTCTTATTTCTGATCTTATTTGAATCTTTTCCTTTTTCCTAGAATAAGTGAAAATTCAATTTTGTTTATCCTTTAAACACTTATTTTAAACTCTTGGTTGTATGGGTTTTTCCTATTGTGTCTCAGGTGTCTGTTTTATTTATTTTATTCTGCTCTGATTTTTATTATTTCATTTTTTCTACTAACTTTGGACTTATTTGTTCTTCTAGTTCCCTGAGATACAACAAGGTCTGTTTAAGTTCCTTTTTCTTGTGTGATATGTGTTTATTGTTGGAAATGCCTCTCTTACAAATGCTTTTGTTCTTTCTATAAGTTTTATGATGCTGTATTTCCATTATATTTGTCTCCAGGTATTTTTTAAATTTCCTTTCCAATTTCTCCAGTGTTCAGGAGCATTTCATTTCCATGCATCTATGGCTTTTCCAAAACTCCTCCTACTATGGATTTCCAGTTTTACACCATTGTGGTAGAAAAGAGACTTGACATGATTTCATTCTACTTAAAAATTGCAAAGACTTGTTTTGTGGCCTAATACATGATCTACCCTGGAAAATACTTCATGTGCACTTGAAAAGAATGTTTCCTGTGGCTGGTGCATGGAATGTTCTGTAGGTCTGATGGGTACTTTTGGTCTAACGTGGAGTTTAACTCTAATTTTCTGTCTCTCTATCTATTCATGGTTGAAAATAGGATATTGAATTCCCCTAAAATTATTATATTAAAATCAATTTCTCCTTCCATATCAATTACAACTTGCTTCATATATTTAAGAACTGCAGGAGAGTGCATATTTATTAATAATTGTATCTTCCAGGTGACTTGACCTCCCCAACACTATCTAATGGTCTCTTTTATCTTTTTACAGTTTTTAATGTAAAATTTATCTTACCTTATATAAATATGGCTACTTCTGGTTACTCTGGGTTCTTGGTTGCCATTTGCATGGCATACTTGTTTATCCTTTTTCCTTCAGCCTACATATGTCCTTAAATGTGAAGAGAACCCCTTGTACGCAGCCTATGGTGAGATCTTGCCTGTGGTTTTTGTTCTGTTTTCCCTCCCACTATTCTTGATTGGAGAACTTAACCTATTTGCATTCAAGGTAATTATTAATAGGCAAGAACTTACTGTTATTTTGTTGTTTGGGGTTATTTTATAGATATTTTGGTCCTTGTTTCCTCTCTGTTGTTTTCCTTTGTGAATAAGTGATTTTATCTAGTAGTATGCTTTGATTCCTTACTTTTTTCCGTTTTTTTTTTGTTTGTTTTTTTGTTTTTTTGTTTATTTTTGTACAGGGAATTGGACTCAGGACATTCAGGACCTTGTGCTTGCCAGGCAGGCCCTGTGCTGCTGAGCTATAGCCCAGCCCTACTTTTTACCTTTTGTCTATCTACTACAAGTTTCTGTTTACCTTGAGACATACATAAACTATGTTTTACAAGCTAGTATTTTAAGTTAACAGTTTAACTTTGCACGCAACTCTATATTTTTACTCCATTCTCTCACACATTTTATGTTTCAATGTCATAATTTATATTTTTATATCGTATATTCCTTCACAAATCATTGTAGCTATTATTTCTAAAGATATATGCTTCTTTCTAAAGACACACAGTTTATATCACATTATTATGATATTAAAGTATTATGAATTTGGCAATGTACTTTACAAGTGAATTTTATGTTCTTATATGCTTTTGTAAATTAGAGGTGTTAATTGTATATTTTGATGGGATTCAGTGTGATACATCCATACATACATACACTGTGCTTAATCATACCCATCCACCCTTCTTCCATCCATGTCCTTCCCACGGCTCGGCACCCTCTGCAGCCTCTTGTAATCTCTATTCTATTTTTAGGTTGGCCTTTTTTATCATCTCTCACATCTGAGAGAACTTGCACTACTTACCCTTCTGTGTCTGATTTATTTTGCCTAATATGGTGTCTTCCACTTTCATTCATTTTACCACAAATGACAGGATTTCAGTTTTCTGCATGGATAAATAACAATATCCCACTGTGTATGTATACCATATTTTCTTAACCCATTTATCTGTTGATGGGCATCTAGTCTGATTCTATGTCCTACCTATTGATACACAGGCAATCATCTTTCTTTCTGTATGCTGACTTCATCTCCAGGCATGGGATGGCTAGACCATATAGCAGTTCTGTTTTTAATTTTTTGTGATACTGTCATACTGTTTTCCATAGCAGCATGTATCTTCCACATTTCTGTCTACAGTGCAGTGTACTATAGTGTGTGCATTATAGAATGTGTGTATTGTAGAGTGTATACAACAGTGTAAATTCATTATTAAGGTGCTCAGGCTTGGTTTGAATTTACAATCCTCTTGTTCAGCCTCCCAGCGTGCTGGGATTGTAGATGTGAACTATCAAGCCTGGCTATGTATGTTTGTATGTATATTTGCATACATTCATTTATTGCCATTCTAACTTGGATGAGATGAGATTGCATTGTAGTTTTGATCTGCACTTTCTTGATCACTAATGATATGGAACATTTTTTCATATATTTATTACCCACTCAGATTCTTTTTGAGATGTGTCTATTCAAATCATTCACTTGTTTTTAAACTGAAGTACTTTTTAAATTTTTGGACTACCTTTTGTTAATTTTTTTGAGTTCTTTATATACTCAGGATATTAATTATCCATCAAATGAATACATTCTCCTTTCTGTAGGTTATCTCTTTACTCTGTTGATCGTTTCTTTTGCTGAGCAGATATTTTTTAGTTTGATATAATCTTGTTTGCTTCCTGTGCTTTTGGGATCCTGTTAGAAATTTGTTTCTACTAATACCTTGAAATATTTCCCTTGTTATATTACTAATTCATATCTTTTCCTCACTGCCTGTAGATTCCCTTTAGCATTTCTTTAAAATAGGTTTAATAGTGATAAACTCCCTCAGCCTTTGTCTAGAGAAGTCCTTATCCCTCCTCCTTTTCTGAAGGATAGCGTTGCTAGTATTTCATTCTTGGTTGTTTTTTTCTTCAGTGCTTTGCATATAACACCCCACTCTCTCCTGTCTGTCAAGTTTCTGCTAGGAAATATGCTGCTAGCCTAGTAGGAACTCTTGTGTATAAGATTTAACTACTTTTCTCTTGCTACTTCCAGGACTATGTCTTTCATTTTGACAGTTTGGTTGATAATATGTCTTGGTGTAGTCTCGTTTCAATTGAATCTTATTGAGACCTTTAACCTTCCTACACATGGCTATTTATATTTTTCTCCAGATTTGGAAAGCTTCCTGCCCTTTTTTTTGAAAAAGAAGATGAGCTTTCTATTCTTTTCTCTCTCATCTCCCCTCTGACTCTTATAACTTGAATATTTGCTCTTTTGATAGTGTTTGTCTTAGTTACCTTTCTCTTTGCTGAGACAAAATACCTGACAACCAAGGTTAAAGCAGGAAAGGTTTATTTGGCTCACAGTTTGTAGAGGTTTCAGTCCGTAATTGGCTGGCTCCAAGGCAGGGTAGTATGGCAGAGAGGGATTGCAGCAGAGAAACAGTCTATGGCAAAGCAGAAGACAACCAAAGCAACAAGCAGGCAACAGTACCAGCCTGACTGCTCCTTTTATATTCTGTCTGGGGTACGTGGCTTAGGGCAGGTGCCGAACCAGAGTGGACTCATGTAATAATCACACACCTTTAATCCCAACATCACACACTCTAGATCCAGTGACCTCTGAAAAAGCACCCCCATGACTGCATGAGGCTGTGGGGGGACATCTAGACACAGCCATGACAGTGTTACATAAATCCCATAAGCTTTCCTTATTCTTTTTCACTCCTTTATTATTCTTCTCTTCTGATCTAGAGGTTGTGCTTCCAAGTAACCTACCCTTACGGGCATAGATTCTTCCCTTTTTTTACTCAGTTCTGCTGTTGATGCCCCATGTTGTGTTTTTGTTCATTCTATTTTCAGCTCCAGAATATGTTGGATTTTTTTTTTTAAACTCAATCTGCTAAATTTATAATTTTGGCTCTTCACTGTTTTCCTGGTCTTGGGAAAACAGAAATTGAAGTTTTCCTCTGTATTTACTTGAAGTTCACTGAGCTTTGTTAACAAAATTATTTTGAATTCTTTGTCAGTAGTTCATATGTCTCCACGTCTTGGTGGTCCACTGCCAGGAGACTGCTGTATTCTTTTTATGGTGGTAAATCATGGTTTTTCATGTTTCTTATTGCCTTACGCTGATACCTGCACATGTGAAAATGTAGATTTCCCTAGGGAAAAGGACTTCCCTAAAGGAAGTCCTTCCCAGGGAAGTCCTTTACCATTCACCTATTTAGAGGTTCTGCATGCACTGTCTGGACTGTAGGCAGGCTGCGTAGGCAGATTCAGCAGGCAAATGGGCAGAGTACTTGGATCCACTGGAGCATATGATCCTATTGAGTCCATAGAGGTGGACTGGCCTGGAACCTGGGTCCATGCGGGTGCTTTCGGAGTCTGTATCTCTGGTGGTGGGTCAAAGTGGCTGACCTCGTGCTGGGTAGAACTTGAGCTTGACTCTGAGGGGTTGGCCAAGTGCTAGGATAAACCTCTTGTCTCATCCGGTGGGGCAAGCTTATACCTGCTTCATGTGTGCACTGGGACAGACCTGGCCTCTGAGTCTGGGAGAGCAAGTTTAGGTCCTGGGTCTGCAGGGACCCCTAGGTCCTCAGTCCATGGAGCCTTGACTGGTACTGAGGTTGTCTGGGACTAGCCTGGTCCACTGGGTTTTATCTGATGAGCTTCCTGGGCATCAGTTCTACCAGGCAAGCCTGGAGTTCAAAGTAATAAGAGCCCTCCTGGTACCTAGGATAAACCTGGAGGGTTAGTCCATGAGTACTGGCCTGGAGTCTGGGGCCATGGGGACCTGCCTAGTGTTGGCTTTTACAGACAGACACGGTGTTGGGTTCCATAGCAAAGTCCAGGGCTCATTTCCCTCTCCCTTGCTCCATGCTGTGCTGCCTGGAATGGAAAGCGGTGATACAGGTGCGTTAGTGGGAAACTGTCCTTCCCCCGTGCAAGGCATCTTTTCTTATTTGTGTGTCTCACTCAACTGCTGTAAACGCTCACCTGATTTGCCTAGTTCTTGGGGAGGTATATTTTGGGCATAGATAATTATACAAATTGATGTTTTTGTGGGGGTATGAGCTCTGGAAAGTCTTGCTATCATCTTAATGATGTTTGTCTCCCAAGATTACCATTTGGTTGAATATTTGAAGACTTTAGACTGGGCCATTTGATATATCAAAAGACAATAACAAGAACAACAAAAAACCACCCACAAATCTGCCCACATCAAGCACATACTCAGAATATTGGTGAGTCACTCTAGCAGTATTTTGAACACAGTAAATACTCAGATATTAACTATCACAAATATTACTTAACCAGCTGTGTGACACTGAGGAAATCACGTAGCCTTCTTGATCCTCGATTTCTTTATAAAAGAGGGCACTGGACTAGAAGGTTGGTAGTGCTTCCTCATTCTGTTAGAGTGTAGAGTTATAAGGCTGTATCACAGGAAAGGAAGCTAGGAAAGCTGAGAATGGAATAAAAAATGGATTGGAGTGAAATAGGGATAAAGAAAAGGGAGAAGCCGTGCCAGAGGAGAAAGGATGTCACAACAAGAAAACTCTTCAGCTGCACCACATGCCTTGTCAACAGCTCTTTTAGATGTTACTGAATAGACTCATGTCCACAGCCGCCCACCACTCTGACACCCTGACCTGGCCCTGGGCGATAGAAGCCTAACTCACCTGCAGGTTAGATTGATTCAAGTAATGCTTAGCTGTCTTCCAGACCTAGGCGAAAGCTGTGGCAACAAACCCAGGAAAAGGTGACTCCAGTTTCTCATTAGCAGGAAATATTTCCTTCTGATAAATGACCTTTATTCTTTCTCAGAGTCATCTCCACGAAAAAGTTTTCTTTCCCTGAAAGGCCCCGCAGTTTATACGCCAACCTGAGGGGTTGAGGCAAGGACCCAGTGTTCCCACTTACAGCTTGAAAGTGTCATCAATCTTGAAAGATAGTGTCATTTAGTATTTCAAAACAAAGATCTTGACATTTACTCAGTTATGACAAGAAGAATGATGCAAGCTATTTTGCTCCTTCAGAAAGCAGTAGCTAAAAACAAGTCAAAATGGGCTAGAAATTACCAATCAGTCCCCTGAGGAAAACTGATGTGCTGACGTGTAGTGACCTAAACCCTCAGCGAGTCCCCTTGTCACAAGGAAAGATGGCAGCTAAGAGAAATTCAGTTGTGAACAGCTTGGAGAAAGAAGGAAAAGGAGCCTACTAGACTGTCTGAAAAGCCACTCGTCAAAAATAGAATGAGAGGCATCATCCTGTTCTTTTAAACTTTGAATAAAGGGAACATATTTATGTGTTATTTGCAGAAATAAAAATTAAAGTACAAAATTATGAGGCGAACTTCTCTGGGTTGCCTGAGGTTCTAGAAGATTCGCTCACACAAAGCTAAGGCTCTTGACTCTAGGACTTCACAGAACTGAGACCTCGAGTTCCCTGAGGTTTCCTGGGTCACAGAAACAAAACCCCACATTTCACAGGCTCTCGGCCTCACCTTCACATACCCCATAATCACTCTGCTTTTTCCTACAGTCATCTGTGGGAGACTCCTGTGAGTCATATGCTTGTGACTGAAGTGTGAGGTTCTGTCAGGAGCTCGGTAATGGACTCCTGACAGGCAAAGCTATCTCCAGTCCCACACTGCTTGTCAGACACTGTCTCCTGCCCCCTTCCTTTGCCTCTGTGCCTGTAAAGTGGTATTAGCTCTCACTCTTCGAATCTCTGGGGAACCGCACCATCCCTGTGGCATGGGCCACACTTGGCCAACACATTTGTAAATGGCTCTACATCTGACTTTTCTCAAGTTATCCCACAGGTGTGCCATCCATTTCTGCTGAGCCTCTGTCCTACACATCTGATGTGTTTGCATCTCTGCTCACGCCCCAGGCACAAACCTCCGTGATGCCATGAAGTCACAGGAAGGAAGTCTTGTTGAACTGTTTGGTGAAAATAATTCAGGACGCTGAAAGATATTTTTAAGACATTTTTAAAGTTGATTCCAAAATGGTGTTGGCTGTCTCGTGACCTCTGAGACTTAATCTCACTGCCTGGAAAGTTGACAGCACATAGAGAGACCAGTCATTGCCAAATCCCCAAAGAAGTGAGGTATTCACCAAGAGACATGGGGTCCCGTATACGGAGCACCTCGAGGCAGTAGGAACGCAGCTATTGCCGAACGTATTTTTAACATTCAGAGCATTGGGCCTGCCTCGCTCTGAACCAACACCAAGAGGGACTTCAGGGTACAGCTGTAACAGCAGTGTCCGAGTCTGCGGCTGCTTCATTCCTGCAGATTCAGGGACTGCAAACTCCGTTTGCCCACCTTGACTGAGCTCAGCGAGTCTCTCAAAAACCACCACATCTCCTGTATTGACATTTTGGTCTTGCTCCAAGTACGTGGGTCATATTTTTTAAAAATCCACGGGACATAGAATTTGCAGTTGTACAGTTTGGTTTTGTAAAAATTTTCTTTTGGCATTGAAAGATATTTTTCTGTGCTCTGATTTCTGATAAGAAGTCAGCCATTAATATTGGGTTGTTGTTCCCCTCTATGTAGTTGTCACTTTTCTTTTGCTGTTTGCAAGACTTGCTCTTTGTCCTCCGCTGTCAACAGCTTCAAGAAGTGGCTCAGTGTGGACTTCCTTGTGTTTATTCTCCCTAGTGTTGTATTAAAGCCCAGGCTGCTTCTCTTTCCAGGTATGATACACAAAAGATCTGCCAAACAAAACATTCTACAGAAAACAGCTGTAAAACCTGGGCAAGCACAAAAAGCAAGCGTGTGCAGACAGTGCAGAGGAAACTAGAGCAGATAAACTATTTTGACCCAAGAGTCAGATATCCGGACTAAACTCAAGCTCAATGAGACGACAAATAGCTGATTTTGTAATGGACAAAAGATTTAAACAACTATCAAATTAAAGAGAATATACAAATGGCCATTAAGTACATGCAAGATGTTCATTCTACATCTAGTCAAAATTAGTAAACACATCTAGGCATGGTGGCACATGCCTATAATCCCAGCACTTGGGAAGCTGAGGCAGGAGGATTGCAGATTTAAGCCCAGCCAGGGCAACTAGTACATAAAAAAAATACACACACAGATACATATATACATATATGCACATCACTGGTAAAACTATCACTAATAAGTAGAAATTAAAAGCTTAACAGGATACTTTTGCACATCCACTAGAATGGGGAAAGTTAAAAAGACAATGGCAATACATGGGGAAAAGTTGATTAATGGGTACTAAGTTTATAGCTGAATTGGAACAAGCAGTTCTGGTGTGCTATGCTGCAGTAGGGTGACCACAGATAACAACAGTATACTGTATATTTCAAAAAGCTAGGAGAAAGGATTTTGAATGTTTTCATCATAAAGTGTCGAGATAGGCATGTTTAACCCAATTTAAACATTAGACAATGTCTTAAATGTCACATGGTACCCTGTTAATATGCATAATTTTAGTTACACACAAGTTAAAAATTAATACTAGCTTAAAAATTGACAGTATAAAATTTTGGCAAGAATGTAGAGCAACTAGAACTCTCAGACCCTATATAAATATATAATATAAATATATAATGGCAAATCATTAAATATAAATATTTAATTTAAATATATAAATATATAATGGCAAATCATTTAACAAAAGAGTATGGCAGTATTTTATAAAGTTAAACACACTTAGTACACAGCTCAGCAAGTCTACCTTTAGGCAATGGTTTAAGAGAAACAAAAGTATGTACTGTATCTATGTGAATATGTGTAATAACGTATCCATAAATATTTACAGTGGCAGAAACTAGCAAGAATCTAAATACCATCAATACTTGCCAAATACTTGTGGCAAATCATACTATGAAGCATTATTCAACCATAAAAAGGTGTAAATATCAATGCACATAGTAATATTAATGCATCTTAAAATCATGGTAAATGAAAGAAGTCAAATACAATCAACTACAAAATTATTATTCCATTTACATGAAATTCTACATAAGGGAAAAAACTATAATGACAAACTCTGATCAGATTTTACCTGTGAAGCCAGGTGTGGTAGTGCACACCTGTAATCCCAGCTCTTGGGAGGCTGAGGCAGGAAGATCTTTGTGAGTTCAAGACCAAGTGAGCTCAAGGTCAGGCTGAACTGCATAGCAAGACCCTGTCTCAAAAAAAAAAAAAAAAAAAAAAAAAATGCCTGTGATAGGGATGGAGCAGTGGGATCAATTTCAAAGGGCCAGAAGAAAAATTTTCAGGATAAAGGAACTGTTTATCTTTTTTGTATGCAGTTATAAGATTATGAACAACCAAAAATCATCAAACTGTACCCTCATATAGGTAAAATTTGTATATGTAAGTTGTACTATCATTTTAAAATTTCCAAGTTAAAAAATATAAATACACCCCAACCAAAAATAAATAAGTCTTACTCGGTTTTTATGAACATCAGAAGCACATTAACTTGGTTCTAGACTCCCAGGGTCTGAACCTCAGCTCATGCGGTTCCTAGCCTGACCTTTCTATAACTGTTATCTCACCTATAAGTAGAGACAATATTACTATTAACCTCATTATACTTCTGAGAGAATTAAATGAGATAAAAGCATACACGCTCTCTTTGTTAGCTACTCTACAAGCTTTTTCTTAAGAGAAATGAATTGATGCTCCTTCTCCCTCCCCCAGAACACAGCAGCGGAACCAGCATTTCAGCTGGACAGTTCCATCCAAGAATGAGCTCCACGCTGCGTCCTATGAAATTAAAAGCTCAGTGGATCCCCCGAACCAAGCAGGATAATGGTGTTTGCTGCCCAGGCTGTAGCCAGAAAACTCCGTTTTAGCAATCTGAAGATTTCTTGCTTCTGTTTCTGTCCTGTGTAGTTCTAGACACCGACATCTGCTATTTAGGCTGGGTTATCTCAAAACAATATGATTGGCATAGGAAAAAAAATCTGGAAACTTCACGCCTTATTGTTTGAATGTATTCCTTTTACTGTTGCCCTTGTATCGGCCTCGTTTTGATTGTATAATACTGACTGCCATAGAAAGAGAATAGCCACAGAATTTCTTGTGTAAATAACCCTTTCCATTTTCATATGGAAAACCTAGAATATTTCATCTGTATTCAATTCTGATATCTCTATATTAAACAACATGATAAAGACTGCAAACAAGATTTAAACAAAACTATAAAGCATTATTCTGTTAAAAAACCTTATTCTCTCCTTGCAGATTCTTGGGTATAGATTTTGAGTCTGGGCTGTTTTCCTGAGCTACTGCACGGTTACTGTGGAATCAAGGCAAGAATTCTGACAGTAGCTTCCCCCCGTGGCTTCAGAGGCATCTTGCAGTGAGCTTTTCTTCTTTGTTTGCATTACACTAGAGAAGTGTGTGGTTGTTCCTATGTTGTATATATAATATAACTTGTTTATAAATTATTTATATTTGCATCATAAATACATAAAAAATTATTACATCTATTGGACATATTTTTAATTTCTATTTACAATTTCACAATTGTCACTGCAAACAAATTAAATTGCACTTTTTTTCTTTTGCAAGGTTGAGGTGAGAACTAATGACATGGATAGCAGATTTTTTTCCGTGGTAATTAGAAAGCCTTTAGCTTCATTATTTGATCTCCAAGGACAGTGTAAGTGATTACTCTGTATGAATGAGTTTCCGTCTGCAGTTCCATTTAATTAAATTTTTTCACACTATGAAAAATTTGTTAAACAAATATTAACGTAAATGCTTGAGGATATAGGGATTTGAAGTTTCTATGAGATTATTACTGTAGTATCCCACTGTGATTCTGAAGCAATTTTTCTTTTCCTAAAGTAATTTATAAAGCCAACATGGATTCCCCCTCCCATAGTTATATTTTGGTGACATTTATATTCTCACCTATTTTGTTCCACAAACCATGGAATCATCAGATGTGTTAAAGAAATGTCCTTTTGACCCAGAAATTGCATTTCTAGGAATTTATCTCAAGAAGGTGAGAACCAGCAATTAGGTGCTTATGGGACAAATTTATCCTGTTGTCAAGCAGGAATTAGCTCCTTAAGGGACAATTATATCCTAGAAGTCTCCAGGTGCGGGCAAGAGGCTGTGGAGCTGACAGTTCCCTGTGTCTCACGTTAGACTAGAGCAGCTCCGGAGGGCTCTGTAAAGGGTAAGAAAATTACATGTGGCGTTGGTTTCAGCAAGGTGTTTTAATCAAGCACAGGCCAGATTAAATCTGTTCTGCGAGAGACTGCGTGTCAATTTAGCTGTTGCCGGAATCAATGAAACAAACTGGAATTTTAAAGGTTGCGGAGGCTGTGATTAGAAAGCAGGTAATTGGGTAGCTGTCTATGCACAAGACAAGCCAGATATGTATTGATCAGAAAAGGAAAAAGTCTGACTTGATTAACCTCCTCAGTGCCAATAAACCAGTGGTTGGTTTTAAATGTCACTTTGCTTCTCTCCTTCAGTAAGGGGACAAAAGTAGCCCAGAGAGGTGCTGTGGAGAAGGTGGATGTGTTTCTTTCTTTTTTGTTTTTTTTTTTTTTTGGTACTGGGAATCAAACTCAGGACCTTGCGCTTGCCAGGAAGGCGCCTGTGCCACTGAGCTGTTCTGAATCAGGAGCCTCCCTGTGGTCTGGAGAAAATGCTGGGAAAAGAGCAGAATTTCCTTCTCAGACAAAAGCTATTTTGTCTTTTTTTTTTTTTTTTTTTGGTTTTTCTCCGGTACCGGGAACCGAACTCACAACCTTGCACTTGCCAGGCAGGCGCTTTTGCCGCTGAGCTAAATCCCCAGCCCCAGCTATTTTGTCTTAAACTTCATACAGTAGAACCAATTCAAGCTCTACACTGGAGGCTGCGGCATCGGACTCATGCCTCGTGCTTCAGCTTGAAAGTTCTGCTGGAGGCAAATGTGTCAAGAAATAGAAATGTTTTTTGTATCAAAAAATCTCTTTCGCCACTCTGTCTTGCTCCAGGGCCTCCAGAATGTCCCCGCATGGGGACCTGAGACCTCTGAGATAGCGGTTCGTCAGGGGGTAGACTTTCCTCTTCTGAGAAGCAGATGGAAATAACATACTAGGAATTCAGTCTGTTCTCCAGAAGAATATCCACCGGGCCCCCGAGCCCTCTTGCTGAAGGTGCTACCTGTCCTATCTGCAGAATGAGACCAGATAGCACCTGCAGAGCCTTTTTCTGGAGCCTCTGAGTTACAAATCACAAGTACTGCATTTTTAGGTTTTTCTAATAAATAACTGGGAAACACTTATCCTTCCTTTGTCCTAATGAAGGCTACAGAGCTGAGATTGAACATCAGTCTGGGCCCACAACTTGGGATCTGAGACAACTAAGACAAGGTATCTTGGCTCCTCCACCTCCTCCTTTAGAACAGAGTGTGAGAGCTGCAGTGAGAGGTGGGCGACCCTTTGGACCTGACCTTCTTGCTGCCCTTCCCCTGCTACAGAGGTTTGGCTCTGCATAGGCGGTAAAAGCTCCCACTCTTGGCAGAGCAGTAGGTGGTAACTCTGGACAGTATGTTGCATTTGATAGAGAATGAAGAGCATAGAAAACCCTTTGTGTCTCTCTTGGTGTCCTGTGACTTCTGTCTCATTGCAATAAAAACAGAATCAGTTTGAAAGCAGAGGCATCTTCAAGTCTGATAAAATCTAAAACAATAACATTTTATTCTAATAGGACACTTCATATACAGAAAATAAAACATTAATTGGGAACATAGTTCATTGTGAGATGAATGCCCATAAAACATATTGCATGTATAGTATTTAGTTCTGCAAGGGGGCTGGGGATTTAGCTCAGCGGCAAAGCGCCTGCCTAGCAAGCGCAAGGTCATGAGTTTGGTCCCTGGTACTGGAGAAAAACCAAAAAAAAAAAAAAAAAAAAAAAAAAAGTTCTGCAAGGATTGGCTTATACAAATGAAGCCAGAAGAGAACAGAAGAGGGGAAGGAACCTATAAAATATCTGGACCAGAAAAGATCTGGGTATTCCTAGTCTTGAGTCAGTAGTTGTACTAGTCTGCTTTGCATTACTAAAACAAAATACCTGAGGCTGGGTAGCTTTACAAAGAAAAGAGGAATATTTTGCTTATCAGCCCAGGAGACTCAAAACAGCACATGGCAGGAAACAAGCAGTGTGTTTGTTCTTTCTCTTCTCTCTCTCTCTCTCTCTCTCTCTCTCTGTGTGTGTGTGTGTGTGTCTTTCTCTGCTTCTCCTTTTTACCTTCTCTCTCTTCCTCCCTCCCTCATTTTCTCCCTCTCTCATCTCTCTCTCCCTGCCCTGTAAAGCAGCAGTATCCACTCATGAGGGCTCCACCATGATGAGCTGATCTTATTGAAATCACTTTCAAATAACTCATCCATAAACACAACAGTCAAGTGTCTACTCTGTTAATGAGTCACAATGGGAATTAAATTTTAATCTATGAAAACTTGGGGGACCCCATTCAAACCATATCCAAACCACAGCATTTGTTACTGTTTTCCTTCCCTACACCATTGTTAGTCCAAATTTTATTTTGATCCAAGACACATAGAGATTTTGCCAGCACTTGGGGAGACATCCCATTAGACCCTCCCAGAGTGTGTGAGTACACAGCTGTGCTCATGGAGATAAATCCCTGTGGCAGCAGCCAGGCTTCTGCTTCTGCTTGCTGTGCCCACAGCCAGAATGGCTTCCAAGATCCCGGTGGGGAATGTAGAACTAGAAGAGCAAGTGGTCACGCCACAAGAAAATTAACTTCATAGCACACTCTAAACTCCTTGCTTTCGCATAGGTGGTAGAGTGGTTAGCATCACTGCCTTCCAAATCCCTTGCTTTCAACAGTAAGCAAAATACTCTCCACAGTGAATCCCATTCACCTTGAAGAGCTTGGACCTTAGTTCTGGAGACTCAGTGAAGCATTTTCCAGTGTCGAATGAAGGAATCCTCACTCTGCAGATCTAGGCTTCCTAGCACAGAACAAAGAAACTTACAGCACGTGTCCCAACCATGAGTGGAAATTGAAGCAAATGTCTTTTTCTTGTTTGGGTTGTTAATGTTTTTCTTTTGCTGTATTCTGTATTCTAGAAGCATGAGGAATAAATTGTCTTAGGAAATTTTATGGGAAAGTGGTGTCCAAGGCAGAGAGACGCAAATAATAACTATGCCTAAGTCCTTTCACTCTAACGTGCAATACTGGCTCCATTCCTCTTCTGGGTTGAACATTTCAGCTTCTGTTTACATAAACCTTTCCCCGACCCTGTGACAAGAAGCTCCTGTATTTCTGCTAGCTATTATCAAAAGGCAATCAAGTGCATTAATGCCTCCAAGGCAGCCAGGAGAGATTGATTAGCTCTGTCACTCAGGAGGTAGGGCATGAAGGGAAACGGATGGCCCATGGCAGCACAGCGAAGCTGGAGGCGGAACCCAGCCCCTCTGGCCATGTGTGTTCAGTGCAGTTAGGTAGGAACTGACCCGAGGAGAGGAGGCTGGTCCTTCCTGCAGGGGCAGGCAAGCCCATTGCACCTGGGCTGGGCTAAGGAAGGGGTACTCAGTCTCCCTGTCGTGGACAGCCTGTGGATCAGGGCTCGGCACCAAAAGGGCTGACCGAGAGAGCCTCCAGGAAGCTGAGTCTGGCCTAGTTGGAGAGAGTGTTGTGAGGAAAGGGGCAGCCCGGGGCTGGGGGGGAGGTGTGAGGAAGCAGAATTGAGCTGTCTGGCCAGACACCGGCTAAGTTTAAGTTTACAAGGGCAGGACCTGAGTGTAGATCACCCACAGGAAGGAGGGGGATTGCAGTTCGAACCTGGTTCAATAGTTACCTCTACTGAAAGGAGCCATTTGGCTTCATGCTGCTCCTCCATCCCCAGCAGAATTCAAGCCACTGATATCCCTGGCTGTGGAGCAGTGTGACCCGGTTTGTTGTAATGCTGGACACTGCACCTGCAGGATTACAGGAAGACAAAGACTAATGCTTTGGTGTATTTCCTCAACAGCCTGGAAAACTATTCGCACATTACTGTGAGCCTGCCTCTCCTGAGCATTCTGAACAGGTGACCCTCAGGACAGCAGCCTTTCCTCTGTCCCCTTCCAGTGTCCCTGGCCAGGCATCAGCAGCCTTTGAAAGCATTGTCCTTGGAGACCCTCGGTCCCCTCTGGGGCATTTTGATTTGCACTAGCAGATGCCATCCTGCTCATAAGAACACAGACCATAGAGAAGGCTGATCATTCAGAAGGTGGCAAATCCTGGATCACTGTTATAATTTCAATAATAAGTAGAAGAGTCTTCTTGCTACTATGGAAATATGTAATAGAGGTGGAAAAAGTATTATTAGATTTGGAGTCAGCACATCTATGTAACTTTGACTGCACCCATTACTGATTTGTGCTCTGTCAGTTAAAGACTCTTCTTTGAGCCTTTGAGCCTCAGTTCTTCCATTTATAAAGTGGGCATCATAAGGCCTAATCTTCCTTCCTAGACTTAGTCAATTAGTGATAAAGATGATGGTGCTGATGATAATTCGTATCACTTACATAGCACCCCCATGCGCCAGGCACTGTTCTAAACACACTACATCTACTAGTTCACTTAGTCCTCATTTCAGTCCTATGACATGGGTAACCATAATATCCTTGATTCGTAGAAGAAAACAATATGATTAAGTGACTGACTT
The DNA here is from genome assembly GCF_000276665.1 of Chinchilla lanigera. NCBI lineage: Eukaryota > Metazoa > Chordata > Mammalia > Rodentia > Chinchillidae > Chinchilla > Chinchilla lanigera. The sequence goes on from NW_004955418.1 coordinate 5,555,387, forward strand.
GTACAAGGGAGTCGCAGAGACAGAATTAAATTCTGGGCAACTTCTCTTAGCCTTATGCTGCCTCTTCTTGAAGATAATATATGTGAAACTGCCTTGGAACCTCTTATTCCTACAAAATAGGAGCTCCTTATTTGTATCAAAAAGGGCCATATAAGTGCTAACCACACATAAGGAAATACTGTTTTTATTATTATTAGAAGTTGGGCAATTCTGACCCATATAAAAACATGCAAATCTGAATTCTGTTCAGTCACTAAATGCTGAAGGTGGGAGGCACATCCCAACCCCGCTGAGGGCTCTGCAGGGACAGGGATGAGGGGAGAGGGTTCTGAAGGGCAGAGAGCCCTGCACTGACTGTGGAAGTATTTTGTTGGCTGCCCCAAAGCAAAGATGGAGCGCAAATGCCTGAAACCCTTTTCTTCAGCTGGCTGAGAAGGGAATCTTTCATTCTAACAGGCCATTGGTTCTGATTGATGAACACAGTAGTTTCCGTTAGGAGAAGCTGACAAAGGCAATTTACAAAGGGGCCAGAGCAGGAGGAATTGAGCCATGCGCTGACAAGGCAGATGGTGGCCAGAGCGCAGTTGTGGGGGCCCCGCGCCACATTGCAGAGGCTTGTCAGCTCCCGATGTAAGTGTAGCGGCCGCGGTTGTTTTACTTTTCAGCTAGGTCTGGGATCAATGGCGGGCAGCTTGGAGGCCATCCATCACCAGCAGCAGGCTGTGAGTTATGAGGCCAAAATCCCAGCACCGACTCCACAGACCTCCTCCCTTGTAGTTGGTAATGTACAAGTGAGCCCGTCAGCACCCCACCAGGGCTTCCCCTGAGAGGGGACCAGGATCCAAGCCCAGTTCTGAGGACTTCTCAAAGCCTAGGAGCCCCAACACCTGTTTTGAAGGGCAGGAAATGCTAGAGAGGTGCATGATCACTCCTGCCAATGTGTTTCTTGGGATGTATGGTGTGTCCTGAGGGTCCTTGTGTTAGTCAGGTTTCCAAGTACTGAGGCACAGTATCTGACACCCACAATGTCAAGAGCAGAGGCTGATTGTGGCTCATGGTTTTAGAGGATTCTGTCAATAGTTAGCTGGTCCAAGCAGAAATAGCATAATAGAAGAAAACTATTTATCCCATAATAGCTTGGAAGCAGAGAAAGAAGGGAAGAGCTGGGGACAGGGATATGTCCTCCCACATCTCCTCAGTGACCCACCACCAACCAGGTCCCACCTCCTAAAATCACATGAAATACTGGACTCATCAGTGGGTGAATCCACTGCTGAATATAATGTCCCTGTTACAGCTTGTGTCTGCATGTCCCCCCAAAGCCACATGCAGTCATGGGGTGGGCTTCTAGAGTTAATGATTGATTCATGGTCCATTGCTGGGATTATGGGTGGGAGTGCTACACCCGCCCTGGGGCAGGTAGTTTCCATACAGTGTAAGGGAGGGAAAGAGGCTGCTTGCTGCTGCTCCTCCTTGTTGTCCTTGTTGCTTTGCTGTCTTCCACCTCCATGAACTGTTGCCCTCTGCCATGTGCCACTCTGCCTTGGAGCCAGTTGAGTATGGACCGAAACCTCTGCAAACTGTGAGCTAAATAAACCTTTCCTTCCTTAATATTGGGCATCAGGTGTTTTGTCTCAGCAATGAGAGAAAAGTAACCAAGACAGTCCCCATCCTCCAATCACCTTCCAAACACAGGAGATTTGGGGGAGCATTTAAGATCTAAACCATAATATCCTACCTCAACCCCCAAAAGGCTCATGTACATCTCATTGTGCAAAATGCATCAAGTGCATCTCCAATAGTCAAGTCTTAAACAATTCCAGCATTGCTGAAAAGTCCAAGCCAAAGTCTCTGAGATTCAAGCCAAACTCTTAGCTGTGAGCTCCAATAAACTTCAAAAAGAAAGTTAAATACTTCCTAACATACAATGTCACAGGGTAAATGTTCCCAACCAAAGGGGAATAGTAGAATAGAAAGGAATCAGACCAAAGCAAGACTGTAAACCAGCAGGGCAAGTATTAAGTCCTGTAGCTCCCAAGGCAGGTTGTGGCAAGATGTGAGCTCTGAAGAGTGTGGAAGGTCCTGCCTTTATTGAGATAGGGAGGATATCAGAACCTCCAAATATGATATAAAGAAAATATTACAACTCTCAACCTGTTAGATGTCTGATATACTTGAATTCATGTTCTCTAAAATCAAAGAATGAATTCTAAGAATAATGGAGGTTAGAGCAAGAAATATTTATTGAGGGATAGAAAGTTCCTGCCTGAGAGGGATAGGAGGGGACACCCAGAAAGTAGGCTGACCCAACCCCACTTCTCAGCAGAAGTTTTATAGAGCACAACCAAGTGGGTACAAGGTGAGTTTTAGCTGTGATCAACCAATAAGATTATAAGTATAGCCACTTAGGTAATATTGGTCCAATGGGGAAGCAAGTCACTCATCCAGTGTGCATGGAAAGAACAAAGACCTTCTCAGTACGTGAAGGATCCAGGCATCTTGGTTGCCCACTGAGGTGACTGATGCCTATCTAGACTTTATTAGACCGGGTGTCATCACTTATACCATCCCTTGGGGAGTATGTAGGCCTGGCCCTTTTGTTGTGATCTTGAGGCCTGACCTCCAACTGATGTTTCCCACCACAGTCTTAGTGTGTTTTCACCTTTTGTCTTGACTCTGTCTTGTGGGCCCAGCCCTATCTGATGGCCTACAATATTCCTACCTAATATAGCTGTGTATAACACGATGGCCTTGCTTGTTGCAGCCCACGTGGCTTCTCTTTTAGGCTGGCTTCACTTTTCTACCTGCAGTTTTCCTCAGCAGGTGTTCTACATCCCTGGCATCTCCAACATCCTAGGGTCTCCACCTCAACTTTGGCTTCACTCTCGAAGCTTCAAGCATCAGCCTCTCAGGGGCTCCTGGCAGGCACTGTGACTGTGCCACACATTTTTGTCCAGCATCCTAGACCTTCTTCTGCTGTCTGGGTTGAAGCTTCATCGCTTTTTCATTCTGCATGCCTGAAAAACCAGCACGACATGAATGGTGTGAAAGTCTGCTCTGCTCAGGCAGTAGCCTTGCCCACTTGGACTGTGGATACTTTGGCCTCTGGATGCCTGGATGGCTGAACTCAAGTGCTTCTCCTTGCAAAGTCTTTCAAGGGAGCTTACACTTCTATACCCTAACTCATGATAGGTGGGGGGATGGCCATTTCCTGAGACGCACTCAAGGCATCTTACTGTGATCTTAATGCAAAATACTTGACTTCTTTTTAATGCAAATCTTTTTAGCAGCCATGCTGTCCTTGGCTCCAATGTTACAGACAGTTCCTTTCTGGCAAAACTGATAAATTTTCAAATCATTCAGCTCTGCTTTGTGCTCATGATTCTCACTATAAATCTAGCTAAAAGTAGCCAGAACCAGAAGGTTGGACTGCCTTGAAATTTTCTCTGCCAGGTTAATTAGTCCACCACCTGTAAATTCAGATGAGGGTTCTTTGTTGGTGGCTGATTGGTAACAGTATCTCTAAGACTAAGAGGAGTAGTCAGCCCACTAAAGCATGCTAGAGTTGTGTAGCCGGAAAAAAAAAAAAAAACTATCTCCCAAATAGAAGGCTGACCTGAATCACCAGACACAGGATCAAAGCTCCTTACTAATTTCTAGGTCTAACATGGCTCATAGATCGAGAGCTTCCTCAATAGAAAGATAAGGCACACACTTGAGCAAGAACCTGGTGACAAAATTATATGACTAAATTTCCCTCCTGTCCTTCTCCTGAGAGACCCATTCACCAGGGTAACTATCCTGGAAGAGAACTGCTCAGCTATTTGATGAACTACTTCGGCTCTTAGAATTCCACTGTGGTCCAGGAGCCAGAATGTGGAGAGCAGAAAAAAAAAAAAAAAAAAAAAAAAAAAA
>NW_004955418.1:5559401-5568759 GCF_000276665.1 Chinchilla lanigera
CTAAAAAAAAAAAAAAAAAAAAAAAAAAGATGATTTGGTAGCTAGCTTGCCTCTTCGTGGTAGCCCACCATACTCTGTACGGTATGTTTTCATTTTTTCTTCTCTTTTTTTCTCCCTTTTTATTCAGTCCAAACTTGTTCTGTAGAGCCTGTTTTTCCCCTACCCTTCTTTGGTTGTTTTCTTACCTTTAATAAATGTGAAACTTTGCCACCATTAAAAAAAAAATGAAAATTTGCTGTAAGTTTATGTTTTGGTCCACATCTATCCTTCTATGTATCTGATAGATCCAACCTACTTCCCAGGCTCTTCAATATATGGTTAAAATAGATAAAATTAGCACAATCTCTATATTGGCTCTGTGGATGATGGAGCAAGATTTATTTTTTAGACAAGTAAAATGGAATAGTCCCTACTTCATCAAAATAGAAAAGCAAAAGTAATCTCCTACTTCTGGGAGTTGCCCCAAAACCAGCTGTTCACATGCATTGTCTTTATTTAACATGCGTGACTATAGTAGGTTGGAAGCACCAACCTCATCTTTTAGATGAGAACCCTGAGTGACACAGATGGGAGAGGATGTTTCTGGAGAAACCTCCAGTTCTTGGCTCCAGGACTTTGCGACTCTTTGCCTGTGGCCAGCCCCTGCACATCACAGAGTGGCTGTGTGTCGGCCTCCAGCAGGAGGTTGTCAAGCATTTTACCCCCGATTAGATGCCTAAAAAGAGTGCTGCTAAGGACTCCTTTGCTAAATAGATATTATGATCATGAAATATTTTATTCCACACTTGCCTTCTGCCTGAAGACTGGTTGTGGACACTGAAATGAATTGTGGGATAAGCTTCACTAATGCATAATTAATATACATGTTGGTTCAGAACATCCCACACATACTTTTTCTTCCTAAAGAAATTTACATTTATATTAGAAATTTTATAAGAATGTGAGAAGGGAATAAAAATCCCCCATAGTTCTTGAGACCCTCTTCACTTCACATTATCAGATGTGCTTTCTCAGCTCCTGATGGTTTTGGGCTCTGAAGTGCTGCAGGGAGCTTGGGAAAGGTCTGCCTGCTGTGGCTGAGCAAAGCAGTCCCCTCCCCGGGCCAGAAATCAGCCTGCCCACCTAGGAAACCCCCTCTTTGCTTCCCACACATGAACAGTCTTTTCATTATGCTTATTCTTCTTCCTGAGCATCTCTCCAGTGTGACATTTCCTCTCTAGCCCCATCTGCTCAGACCTCAACTTTGTAAGACTGCCCAATCCATCCTTGTAGCTCTGTTCCTTCCTCCCATTCTTTTTCTACACTGTTGCCAGGAGCCATCCTTCTAGAAGATGGGTAATACAATGCTTCAGTAGTTTCCCATGGAAGAAATGTGTCCTTTGTGTCTCAGCATCATTTCAAACCACCCCCCCGGCCCTTCCCAGCTCAGGGGGTCGGAACTTGACCAGGGCCCTCCCCAAGACACTCTGTCATGGTGTCTGGGTTAGGGATGCCCACAGTACTAATTCAGATTTCCTCCAGAGACCTTGGCTAGAAATCTGAGGAAAGTGGCACCCATTACTCTGAGATCATTAATCTCTAGTGCTCTACTAGCTCTCTGAGGATGACTCCAAGTCAAGAAAATCTGAGCAGAGAAAGAGGAGGAAAGAGTGATGATTTTGCTTTTATCCCCAACCAAAGAAGTCCTGATGAACATATTCCCTTTAACCAATAGGATCAATTCTATTGTGTTATCCTGGAACACATCTCTTCCTAGGAGTAGGCTCTCCTTTTCTTTTCCACCCCATCTTGTTACTTCCCCTCCATCAGACCCCTATGGCACAGCTCTGCTCAAAGTCCGTAGGGTGTGATGTTTGATGTGTAGACTCTTAAGTGTGAGTATAGCTGTTCACCATGTGGAATGTGATCTCCCAGTCTCTGCCCAGTCAACTTCCTCCGCTCCTTTCAGACCCAGCTCAACTAACAGCTCCCCACCTTCCCGTCACTACCATCAATCATCTCTGCTCCATCACCACCATGACTGCTCCATCTCTGGTCCACCACCACCATGACTATATACTAATTTATTGAAGCATTTTGGCAACAATATACAACTATTTATACATGCAAAACAAGATCTAGAGTATGTCCAAAAATATCTGGAGCCTCCACTAATTTTTTTTTTGGTTTTTCTCCGGTACCAGGAACCGAACTCACGACCTTGCGCTTGCCAGGCAGGCGCTTTGCCGCTGAGCTAAATCCCCAGCCCCTTAGCCTCCACTAATTAATTCCACCCCTGTCTAGAGGTAACTGTTTTATGGTTTCTATAGATTAATCCTTCTTGTTCTAGTGCTTTGTGTATATGAATTCATGCAATATGTACTCTTTTTAAAATCTTGCTCTTTTTGTTTAACATGATGTTAAAAATGTTTTCAAAATTTGTCCACACAATTGCACATATTAGCAATACTTTCATTTTATTGCTGAGTAGTATTCCATTTTATGCTACAACTTACTATGATTGGCCTATGAACAATGACAGTGTTTCCAGGGTTTGACTAATGAAAATAAGGCCGCTATAAACATTCTCATACATGTATTGTGGTGGACAAATACCTGCAATGGACGAAGAGAGAGAGATAGAGTTGGAGATACAAAAAGTTAGCTGTGAAGGGAAGGGTACATGACTGGGCTGTAGAGGTTGGGCTCCACATGGATCAGAGCAGAGGACTGTGGGGCCTGAATGATGCCCTTGGGCACCTCATCGTGTTCCCTGACAGCCATGAGTGCTGCCTGTCAGTGTCCAGGTTGGGCTGAACGGGGTTTTCCTTGCTGCCCTGCCTCAGTCAGTTACAGTGTGAGCCCCTGGAGAGGTAGTGTGCTCTAGCTGGGGTGCAGCTGGAAGATGTGGACAGCTGAAGACAGGCACCCAGCACAGCCCCCACAGTTGGCCCACAGGCTGTTCCCTGACAGGGTATCTGGACGGCTCATCTCAGCGTCTTGCATAGTCTACTCCCTCAGCATAAATTTGGCCACCAGAGCACCAGTGGGCCTTTTTTTCTGGAGGAGAAACAGAAGAGAGAGATGAGCTAGATACATAACCTCACTGTTGTAGTCAGTCTTGGGGACACAGTCAGTACCAGCCCCCTCCTCCAATTCTCTGCACCCCACGGGCCTCAGGGCTTACAGGCAGTGTGATTCCCGTCTTTCTGCTGGAATCCATGCTCTTCTCAGGTCCTGGGTGCACTCTCTGTCCCTTGACATTCACAGCTGGGTGAAGGAGTACAAAGAGGCACCAAGAGATTTATCTGGGGCTCACAGGAATTGCTCCTCGCCCTCACTGTAGAGCAGGAACCCTGCCCCTGCTTAACAGAGTCAGTGGCGCCTGCCAGCGTAGGACACCTTCTCACCTATGAAATCTTAGATTTAATGTGCAAACTACATGTGAGGGACAGTGCTCCATCCTTGCAGAGTGTTGTCCTCAACAGTTGTGTATGGTACAGCATAAAGTGACAATCGACAGAGTCTTTGGCCCCGGGCCACATACTGACTTTTTATTGACTGTTGTAACAAATTAACACAAACTTAAAGTCTTAAAACAATTTTACCTTATAGGCCTGAAAGTTAGAAATCCAAGGGTTCTCAGGGCTGTGTTTCTTCCAGGGGAGAATCCTTGCTTTTTCCAGCTTCTGCGATCTGCCTGCATTATTTACTTCATGATTTCTTTCTCTGTCTTCAAAGCTGGGAACATAACATCTTCCAAGTGTGTTCTCTCTCTCTCTCTCCCTCTCTCTCTCTCTCTCTGTCCCCTTTTGTCATTACAGTCATGCGACTTATTTTATAGGAACACTTGTAATTGTATGGGCCCACCAGATAGTCCTAAATTATCTTCCCATCTCAAAATCTTCAATTACAAAGCTTCTCTGCCAAATAAGGTAACATAGTCCTATGATCTAGGAATTAAGAAGTGAAAATATTTGGAGCCCCAGTTCTCAGCCTATCATAGCTCACTCCTGCTTCCCCAGTATGACATAGCTGTGGTTCCCACCCAAAAACTGTCTTGTTCTTCAGGGGATATTTGAGAACGTCTGGAGGCATTTTTGATGGTCGCAATTGGAAAGGGTGATCCTGGCATCTGGGGAGTCGAGGACAAAGGTGTTAAACATTCCATGATGTACAGAACAGACCCCTATGACGAAGAATTACTGGACCTGAGATAGCAGTGGCAGTGAGGTTGAGCAAGACTGCTATAAATGCATTCTCTTGGATCCCAAGAAAAAAGAATCAGATTGAAGCATATCACAGTTTTTAACATCAGCGTTACATATGCCTGTATAGCGCTGTCTTTAGAGTCCTAAGAAAAAATGAATTTAGTCCCAGCTTCTATCCTCAGCCAAGCTAAAGAGAGAGAGAATGAGAGATGGGGCAGAAATATTTTTAAACCAAAAACATTCATTAAGTCTACTCTTCCTCTCATAATTCATTTGGAAACATTTGGAGTGATACTCAGGAAGAGCACAAGTATGGTGTCCAGAAAATTAAGTTGTTGCTAAGAGGCAGCGCTGAATATGAGCCAGGGTGTGGGAAAAAAGTTAGAGAAAGTAAATAAAGTGAACCCATTAGACCTTGATGCGCATAGATTCCTTACTCAAGAGGACAATATAAATTCAGGAGACACCAGCTCAGAGGTGTAAATATTTAAAGACACATAAATATTGCTTAAAGTTATGTCAAAGGCCACCACAGAAATGACAACAGAACCATAACACTGAAGACAGATCGTTTTATGCCCTACTGTATGATTAGATTTTTTAAACTTGTGAATACATTGCTCATATAATAAGACCAAAGTAGATGAAAAGTATCTATTTAAAAAATAAAATTGTCAATAGTTGTGATTTTGATTGTACGGCTAATGTTTATAAATAAGGATTCTCTATTGTTTATTATTTCAGGAAAAGGAAAAGAATGAGACGCAACATGCTGTCAACAACAAAACAAAAACATAAACTATGATCTATAAATTCCATTATGTGGTTATTAAAAGAATGGTCTTATTGAAAGCTAATGTAGAAATATGAAAAATGTTTGGAAATAATGTTAAATAAAGATGTATAAATACTTTTATAAAATCACTCTTTTTTGAGTAAGAAGGCTGAAAGGGAATTGTCCCAGTGACAGCAGAGCTTTTGGTAAAGTAATAGGCTTATAGATAATGCATGATAAATATTTTTCCTTTTAACCATTCTCCCTAGACTCTACCTGTAATGTTACTTTTACGATTGAAAAGCAGTTTCTCTTGAAAAGAATAGGAGTGATTGTTTTTAGATAGTTCAAGTCAAACAGCCTGATACGTATCTGGAGGATGGCCCTCTGTCTCTTAAGTAGAAGATTGCAAAATTACTACCCTCTGCTGAAACAGAAAGCCACAGGGTTCTAGCAACAAACAGCATCTGTGATTGCTTGCTTTTCCTCCTTCTTTCTCCCTCTTCACTTTTCCATGTTTCCTTCACTCCTCCCCTCTCTCCCTCCTTCCTTTCTTTCTCAATGAATGGAGAGCTAAATTCAGGGCCTGTGAATGGTGCGTGTGTGGGGGTTTCGGTCAGTGTGATATTCTGTTGTGTGAGTGGAGACATAGCAGACTTGAATCTTACCTGATTAAGAAAGGTCAGTGGGTTTCAGTAAGCACAATCAATGCTAGCCACTAAGAAACGATTCAAGCGATTTTGATTGAAATTGGTCTGAAGTTTTGGGGATCTTCGTGGATAGATCTGAGCTTAGCCCCAAGATGGTAAATCTCAGACCCCGCTCAACCAAGGCCCCATGCAAGTTCTGCTCCACATAATTTCAGACTTATATGTAGGAGAAAAATAAACTTACATTTGGGGTTGCTGAAACCACATCCTAATCATCCAAGGCAGTGGCATTGAGAGTCTTAGCAGCACAGCTTCGGGGTGAAGATCTGCACATTGTCAAAATGTTTTTTAGCTCTGATACCAAAAATGGAAGAGTGCTTTATAAGATTAAATAGCAGCATGGACTTTCCCCATGCCCACAGATGGAATGCCTGGGACTGTGGATGTGCTCCCTGGTAAGCTGTCTGGAAAAGATGCAAACCTCCCTTCAAGTTAGCACTGAAGGGATTCCAATGCACTTGTAGTGTGTGTACATTTTGCATTAATGGGAACCTGAAGCAAAACTATGTCATCTCCAGGCTTTCCAGGCTGGGACAGACGCAACCGGAGCACACAGAGGCTAACAGCAGAGTTTGCAGAGTAATGAGAAACAGAAGCCTAGAGTAAACCCAGAGATACTGATTGATACTTGGAGGAGACTGGCTGGGGGCAGAGGGAAATAAATGTCCTAAGGGCTGAGTTCAAGTGAACCCTGCTAGCTGATAATCACAGCATGGACAGCAGTGCTATCTGGGCAAGGGAAGACACGGGTGGCCACCATGTCATCAAAGTACTGCTTTCCTAATTAAGCTTCATAGGATGTCGGGGCAATACTCTGACTTATCAGGCTGTGGATAGAGCTTTGGGGCCAGAGTAGCGGTGTGTCCTGAGAGTCAGAGCCAGGAGGTATTCAGAGCAGCCCTGGTGTTCTGCAGGTCCGGTTTCTTCCCCTTTACTCCCCAGGTAGAGCAGTTCACACATCATCTCGTTGCTCCTCTGGTTGGAGCCATTTCCAGGCATTTTATGTACCACCAACCAGACTCCCAGGCCCTCCAAATTAATTACCAAGACAGGCTTATATTAGTCAGCGTTCTGTCACTGTGACAAAATACTAGAGAATAACAATTTAAAGGAAGGAAGATTTATGTTTGCTCATCGTCTGGGTTCCAGTCCCGGGTTCGATGGCTCCATTGCTTTTAGGACTGAGCTGAGGCAAAGTATCATGATGTGACTCAGTAAAGCTGCTCACCTCATGGCAGCACGGAAGCAAATGAGAGGGAGAGAACTAAAGGAGCGGGACAAAATATATGCTTCAAGGACGTTTTACTAGGGACCTACTTCCTCCCAGTGGGCCCCCTTCCGACACGTATGCACCGATCAGTGGATTAATCCTCGTGACCCCAACACCTCTCTGAAGTGCCTCCAGCATCACATAAGGCTTCACACAAACCTTTGGGGACACTTCCTATATAAACAATGCCGGCGGTATTTTCATGGCCTCCATGCCCGCCTCTTCTGTTTGTGTAGTCCAATTCGGACCAGCACTTGAAATCATCACTGCTATGAAAAAGCTTGGGTTATTTGAGATTGCCCAAATGATATTTGGTTCTTGGGGAATTCGCTGTCTATGTTAATCATGTTTTCATTGCTAAGGTAAAATATCTGACATGTACAGTGGGAAGGAGAAAAGGGTTCATTTCAGCCCAGGGTTGGCGGGCTCCATGGCAGAAATGCCCTCACGAGGAAAGCTGCGCAACTCGTGGTGGCCAGGGAGCAGGAAAAGCCAGAGGGGAAGGTGCTGGGAGCCTGATGTACCCTTTAGAGCCCCAGTGACCTACTTCCTCTGAATGGGCACTGTCTCCCATTTTCATCAAAATGTGGCATTAGTGGTTTAATGCACTGATGGAGTTAGACCCCTCATTACCCAATCACTTCCCCAGAGCTCATTAGCAACCAAGTTTTCAACACAATGAGTCATTCTGAGAAACCAAGGGATCCAAAGCATGGCGCTTTGGTCTCAGACCAGGCCCTTGTGGTGTCTGAGCAACAGACATTCAGAATGTGCGCAGTGACCAGCAGAATGTTGCCCCGCGGACCTAACTCCCACTTCCTGCGTGTGCTGCCCACAGGCCGTTCTTCTCCCGGACTGTTTTTGTGAATTGTGTGCCCCTGAGCAGTAATGCAAGCGAGTCTCTCTTTTCTGGCAAAGTAACTTGACTTTAGGGGGGAAAAAGGCTATAAATTGCTCGCTGCTTGAGTGAGATGGCATTTTGCAGCCACATACATACCTATCATGATGCTTTTATGGACACAGATTATATTACTATTTCCTGAAGGCACAGAGAAAAATGGTCTGCTGTGAATGTTCTGAGATCACCTTGTGTAGTAAATCCACATTAAGGCAGAGCAACAATTCAAAAGACTCCCTGACAGTGCTTTCCACCAGAAAACAATGGCTCTGGGCAGGTCACATCTGCGAGTGTGCTGAGAGGCATTCTGAATACCAGCCCTGCACTGTTAGAGGAGAAATCTTACCGAGAATGCTAGATCTGAGTTGATTGTTCTATGTGTAGGTAAAGGACCTTAGCACGATAACATCAGTGAGAAAAAAAGTCAATTAGTCGTGAAACAGGCTTGTGTCTAATTGGCAGGCAAAAGCCAATACACCGCAAAGCTGGAGTCAGCACTTGGGTTTGTGGCCCGCCCGAGGCATCTCCGAGGAAGGTGAAAAGTTTGAACAAGTAAGAAAGAAGATAGCCGAGGTGACCTGAGCTGTTTCTCTCCTCTCAGCCAAGCAGATTGCCCTTCAGCTTCTGGCTGATGGTGGCGTCCCTCAGTGCTGTCATTTTGAAGTGCTGAGGTGCCAGTGCGGGTGTGGGCAAGGCCACAGGCAGGGGGCTATTTGGCCACAGATGCACATGTGCCTCTGAGTGACCAGATGATCCATGTTGTCTCCAAATCGCATTAGTTGATAATACGGTGGTGTGCGCTTAGGCACCCTACATTTCACAAGGCCACGATTCACGCGGTCAGGTGTGCAAGGCTCCAGCCACCATTTTTGAAAGCTGCCTTGGAAAAGAGGTGGCTCCTGATGTGACTTTTGTGACAGCGGCTGGGTGCTCAAGCCTGCATTGCTAGGAGGGCAGAGGGGATTTTTATGAGTACCTGGCCTGTTGGGCCTCATCTCCCTCCATCTCCTCAGCAGTCTTTGAGCACATTTATTTGGGGCCTTACTGTGTTCTTGGAACGTGTCAGTCAGCTGACAGGTTGGGCATTTTTCAAAGCCAAAGCACGTCAGCCAGATCCAAATGCACCTTCCTCCTGGTTGGAAAGAACCTTGGCTTCCTTGTCTTGTTCCTTCTGCTTACTCACAGGGGTGAACCCTGAGGTAGATGACGGGGGTACCCCCCAGGGCTTCCCTGAGAGCAGGCAGGCAGAGGAGTCAATCTGGCCAGCTGCTGGCTTCACACTTTGGCTTAGGAAAAGGCCCAGATTGTCAGCTGACTGGTATCCCTTGAGGAGTATGAGGAGGCCTGGAAATAAAATCTTGAAAGATTCTGGAGCCATAGAGAGAGGCCTGACCCAGTACCTTCTGTTTTCTTTTCCCTTTCCTTTCCTTTCCTTTCCTTTCCTTTCCTTTCCTTTCCTTTCCTTTCCTTTCCTTTCCTTTCCTTTCCTTTCCTTCCTTTCCTTTCCTTTCCTTT
>NW_004955418.1:5569274-5648419 GCF_000276665.1 Chinchilla lanigera
AAAAAAAAAAAAAAAAAAAAAAACATAAGTTGGGCAATCATACTTGCCTTAAAGTTCAAGTTGGAGGATTTGCTAAATATAGAGCAATACTTGAATAATGGTTTTCAAAGAAAGTAATTTAGTCTTTCAAATTTTGAACCTGTGCTAGACTTTCAGAACTGATGGGGAATTCTGAAGAGGAAAGACTGGGTTCACAAATGAACTTTTCAGGATGTGGCATCAGCTAGCACAGCCCATGGCTCCCTACTGGGGAAGACAGCAAGAATGAACCAGGTTTTGTTCTCCATCAAACAATAGGGTTGTGACTGGGATCATTCATTCTGAAAGAAACCAAACCACATGAACAAGCTGATGCACTCAGCAAAGGCAATTGGGTTGAATTCATCTTGAAATTGGTTATTTTTAACTCAGGACTTTGTTCAGACTTATTCCAGAGTCCTGCACAGAGAGCTGATCCCAGAATATAGTGGTAATTACATGCGATGGATAGTTAGGTACAAAAAGATGGTGGTAAAGGTGGGGCCCAGTGGACAGCATGATTTCCTAGCTAACCCGTGGTCTTGTCTAAGAGTCTGGTGCAGAACCCAGGCAGGAGAGTCCAGGCAGGACCAGAGGGAACAGAAGGAAGGAGGGAGGGAGGACCACTGGTTGGAATAGGAGCCAGGAGCGGGAGGCACTTTTGGAAAAACAGATAATGTTGATCTGGGAAAAAATTCAGTGGGAAGGGGACTGGAGAGCATTAGAGTGCTGCTGGATGCTAGGCGTGGCACCATGTCGGTTGACTATTGATACGGGATAAATATCTTCAAGATATTGTTGAGTGCTTCCCTGTTCTTGCGCTTCCTGTCACATCTGTCCCTTCCCCCATTCAGGCAGGCCCTGGACCACTTGGGAGTCTCTGCCTCAGAGAAAGGTTATTAGAGAGAAACAGGGAGGAAAAAATAAAACGTGTAAGTTTCAAAAGTTCAGAGCCTGGAGGCAAACTTGAAATAAAAACAAAAAGCGTGAACAGCAAGCACAAGTCTGCCTGGCACTGAGCACAACAAAGAAGCGGTTAGGGGAGGGCCCTGCACCATCTCCCACCCCTGTTCAAGATCCGCCATAACAGAAATCCACATAAATTAGAGACGCTTGAGAACGTGGGTTCCCCTTCCCCCAAAGCAGCCATTGTCCATCTCCCCCAACTCCTGAGTGTTTCTGTATAACCGCTCCCACCCTCCAAAGCTGGCTGTGCTGTTTGTGACCGCTGAGGGCTGTAAACAAACTTTGTGGAGTAAATTTAATACGTGCTACCATATTATTTAGTCCTAGCACTGTCGCTTAGAAAGGGTTGTTGACCCCAGATACAGATAAACCAAACAAGCACAGAAAAGCATTACAAATCATGCAATAAGTCTTGCAGGTGTTCTGTAGATACATAATGAGCCCTGTGTAAGTCCTAGACGCTGTAAGGACCACTTGTATTAATTTTATATTGCTACACAGTGGATCGCTAGACACTTGTTGGCTTAAAACAACATTTATTTACTAGTTCACAGCTCGGTTGGTCTGACGTCTGGCATGGGACTGCTGGGTTCTGTGCCCTGGGTGTCCTAGACTGAAACCCAAGTGTTGAGTGGCTGGGATGAGTCACTGCCTGGAGGCTCTGCGGAAATACATGCTTCTAAATTCCTCGTTACTGGTGAACACAGTTCCTGTGGTTGTAGGACAAGGGCGCCGTGTTCTATCTGGCCATCCGCCAGCCATCACTGAGAACCTAGAGGCTGCTTCTGTGAGTCCACCTCCAAGCTTTGCATCTCTGCTTCCTTATCTGCAGCCAGCTGGAGAAAACTCTGCTCCCGGACCTCTTTTGGTTAGGTTGGCTCCTGTCATAGTCAGATCTCAGTTACAGCTGCAAACATCCTCATAGCAGTACCTCCTCGGTGGATGCTGGCTGGAATAACTGGGAGAAGTATGTGCACATTAGAGACTGGATATCCCAGGGGCACATGCAGCTTAGAATTCTGTCGCAGCACTATTTTGGAGGAAAATAGTAAACAAGGCAGGGAAGGTGGATTTTTGCATTCCAGTTGTAGAGACAGACCGTTGACAAATGTAAAAAGAAATAAGCAAGGTCATTACAGGCCTCGGCCTGACATGGTGGTGCTGGCATAGGCCTCACCTGTGTTTTCACGCAGAGGGACAACCCACAGCAGGGTGGAGCTACTTGTTTCAGGGGCAGAACTCACAGGTCCTCCAGCTGGTTGAGGCTGCCCCAGGACTAAAGCCTCCAAAGCCTGGGTATCTCTAGGGCTGTCACCTGGATGATGGACCCCCTGTACCCACCTCCTGCTCTCACAGGCCACCGAGAGGACTACGAGGTAAGAGCAAGGACTTTTGTAGGACACAGCACCCTGCTGCACCTGACCCCAGACCACAGGCAGAAATCAAATAAGCTAGGAGTGGGAGTCTATGTGATAGGTGCCAGGTATGCTTTAGAACACTGCTCTAAAGGAATTCAGTTTTGAAAGGAAGCCTTGCTGGACGCCAAGTGCTGAATGATGCGGGTGCTGCATCAGGCTCCTCCCACTCCGGCCTCCCGCCTACCCATCCCCCTACCCCACCTTCCCAGGGCCTCAGTAGCAGCCCCTGCCAGGCTGCGCTGGAGCAGGCTGCTGAACACAGGCTGTTGCTGGTTGGGCAGAGCTTCTGCACCTTCTTGGTATTGCGGTAGGGCAAGAAGGTTGGAGCCCCAGCTACCCACCATGGAGTCGGGAGCAGGGATCTTCAGGAGGAGGCGTCTCTGGGGTCAGAACAATGGCTCTGTTCTCAACTGGACTTCTCAAAAAATTTTTTTTGGAAGAAAGTTTTAAAAGCACATAAGAGATTCTGGCAAGAAGAGCGTCAGACTTCTGAACAGGCTTAACTCTGAATGAAGCTTGAGATGACTGCTATTATTTTAAAAGTCAAAGAAAGAAGTGTGAGCAAAAGAGCCCAGGTCTGGGTGCCTGCGTGGACCCCACGTCCCAGGAGCCTCTCGTGCACATGGCTTCTCCCTGAGAAAGCACAACTAGGGAGAGAAAGGCAAGGCGAGTCCCCGAGCCCAAGGATCTTGAATATGTAGGAAGAGAAGTGCTCGGCCTCTACTGGAGACCAATCTGGCGTGGGTCCTGTCAGCGGCATCTGCAGAGCCCACCCTGGATCCGACGACTTCTCTCCTCGTTCATGGTTTCCCCCTACGCCACAACACCATGAAGGGTCACCTGAAGATGATTTCCCCTGAGCTCCTCTCTTCCTCTGTACCCCAAACTGAATGGCAGTTCTATACAGAGAGGCTGGGAAGCATGAAACTGAGATACTGCACCCCTGCTTACAAGCCTCGCCTGCCTCCTTTCCAAACTTGAACACAGCCAGGATATACACTAGCAGCATCACTAATTCCAGTCCATGGCATCATGTTTCTATCCACTGAAGTACTCATTTTTTCAGTAATAAATATTCCTTACTTTTTTCAGGAATTAAGTATTCCTAACTTTTTCCTTATTATTTTTATATTTATATCATATATATTGAGGTACAATGTACTAAAACTCTTCCTGCTTAGATGTGGTTTGGTGAATTTTGACAAATGTATGCAGTTGCATGACCAGCACCGCAAACAAGAAATGAAACATTTCTGTGACTTCAAAATTTCCTGCACATCGCTTTGTAGTCAGTCCTTTCTCCCTTCTTAGACCCTGTCGTTTTGCCTTTTCCTAAATGTCATGTGAGTGGAACATAATGCTTAGATTTCTAGTTCATTTCTTTCACTTTTTATAGTGCTTTTTAGATTCACCAGCAACAGCCTGTGTGTTCCTGCTTTATGTGTATTCGCATTTTGTTACTTTTTAACACTGAATAGTATTCCAGTGTAGGAATGTATTACGGTTCCTCTTTGGACTAGAATAGTCTCAGCTACTTCTTTTTGTTTGTTTGTTTGTGTTTGGTACCAGGAATCAAACTCAGGACCTTGCACTTGCCAGGCAGGTGCTTGTGTCACTGAGCTACATCCCGGTCCCTACAGTTCCTCTTTGGACAGACAATTGTTTCCAGATTATCTGTTATGAATACAAACATATGACATCTGAGTGCAAGAATTTATGAGAATATGCTTTCATTTCTCTTAGGCAAATATCCAGGAGTCAAATTTGTGGATATTATCTTAAGTGTATGTTTAAAATTATGAAAATTATTATCCAATATGACATACTATTTTTTCATTCTTACAAGCCATGCTTGTAAGTTTTAATTGTTACACATTAACAGCAGCATATATTGTCAAGTTTTTGTATTTTTTTAACCAGCTACATATGCATGCAGCTTACCTCACTTCCCTGATGACTAGTGATACTGAGCAACTTTTCACGCATCCTATCATTGGTGAAATGTCTCTCCAAAGACTTTGTTTATTATATTACATATTCTATCATCAAATTGTAAGATTCTTTATGTTTTATGGATGAAGTAATTTTTTTGTTTGTTTGTTTGTTTTGTTTTTTTCCAGTACTGGGAATCGAACTCACAACCTCACGCTTGCCAGGCAAGTGCTGTGCCACTGAGCTAAATCCTCAGCTCCAGATGAAGTCATTTATCGGATATTCATCCTATTTATGTTGTTCCCAGTCTCATGTTTTCTGCTAGAATTTTTATGGCTTAAAACTTTACTTTTATATCTATGATCCAGTTCAAGTTGACTTTTTAAAAATGATGTGAGTTAAGATTCAAGATTTTCAGGGGTGTTGTTTATCTATCTGCAAATTAATGTCTAGTTCTTGTTGGCATCATTTATTGGGTAGGCTATTCATTCAACAGCAGATGACCATGGCACCATCACTGAAATATCCATGACCATGTATGTGTGGGCCTATTTCTGGACTCTATTCTGCACCCTGCACCACTGATCTTTGTACGCACATCACATACTGTACTCTTGATTACTGTAGCTTTATAGCAGGACTTGAAACCACATGGTAAGAATGCTCTAACTTTCTTTTCTCTCAAAATTACTCTGGCTATTGTAGGTCCTTTGTTTTTTGCATATAAATTTTACCCTCAACTTGTGTGAATCTTTATCAAAAATATCCTGTTGGGATTTTGATTGAAATTGTATTGAATCCAAAGCTCTATATCCATTAAGGAAATTGAATCTGTAGTTTAAAAATTTCCCACAAAGAAAAACTTCACATCTACATGCCTTCAAAGGTAAAATTGAATAAACATCAAAGTAGAAATAATACCAATTGTAAACAAGCCTTTCCAGAATATAAAACAGGATTTAATACTCCCTAAGTAAGTATTAAAGTACTTCATTAAGGCCAACATTATCTGATTTTAAAAAATAAGAACAAGTCATTATAAGAAAAAGAAAATTAAAGATTGATACTCATCAATAGAGTCATAAAAGAATCTTTAAAACCTAAAGCAAATTTAGTCTAGCCTTGGCCGCTACCTTTCTTTCCAAAAGGTCCTGAAGGAGGTACCAGTATGTGTCAGTGCCAATCCCCTCAATGCCCAGGACGGCTGGAGCCCCCCGCTCGGCCCCTCACACTGCCTCCACTTGCCCTCTCCTCCTCGCCTCTCCCTCACCACGTGTGTGTGGCCGTGCTCTAATTTATTCCTTTCTTGTTCTAAGAAATTTGGTATCATCTCTCAGATTTAGATGAGTCTTCTCATTCAGGTGGTACGAAAGCTAACTTTATGCACCAGTTTGAGTGAGCCTTGAGACGGGAACGCAATGGAGGAGCATCACTTCTGGGAGCGTCCCTGAGGGTGTTTCCGGATGGGGTTGGCGTTGAATCAGCAGACTGCGCAAGGCAGGCTGCCCTCCCCAATGTAAGTGCACATCGCTCAATCCATTGCCCGCCTGAATAGAACAAATTAAAAGGCAAAGTAAGGGAGAAGTCTTTCTCTACGCCTGACTGTCTCTGGGTGGAATGTTAATCTCAGGCCGTCTCTCTCGAAGAGACACGTGTGCAAGTCCACAGCATGATCGTCTCCCGCTTCTCCTGTGAGTGTGTACGTGCACACACAATCTCCCACTGGCTCGGTTTCTCCTGAAATCCCAACTTAACACAGCTGGACTTCACACCATCGAAGCCCTTTGTCTCTCCGGCACTTGGCCCATGGTCTGCCTGTCTCTTCTTCACATGGGCCCTCAGTGCAGATCCTCAGCCCTCCTTCCAGCCACCACATGCATCAGGCCTGTGTGTCCCTGGACATGACACTTTTTCCTTTGCTGCTGTCACACTTTACCCTTACTATCTCCCGCTAATCCTTCAAATCCGTGGCCAAGACCACGGGACGGGAAGTCTCCTTGTGACCTAATTTAGGGACTGTTATGGTTTAGATCTAGAATGTCTCCCCCAAGCCTCACTGTCCAGAGACCCAGCTGGGCTTTTGGAAGGTGCCTGGATAGCAGGGCATGGTGCTCATCGGGGGATTCACCCCCTGAGGCATGTGAATAGCTGGCGGGATCCGCAGGTCACTGGGGCAGGGACTGGTGGCCCGGCTCTCTCCCAGGCTCTCTCCCTTTGCCCTTTGCTATCTGCTTTCCGGCTGCCATGACCCGAGCCCTTTTCCTTCTCTGCGCCCCTCATCGTGCCAGTTTCCGCCTTGTAGCTAGCCGATTGCGGCCTAATACTGCGCACCAAAATCAACCTCTCCTTCAAGTTGCAGGTACCAGAGGCTATGTCTCAGCGAGGGGTGACTGACACAGTGGTCCATCAGCGGGAGCCCCAGACCTGCGCCTTTCCCTATTATAATGTCTCTCACGGTTGATAACTATTGTTGGCTCATTTTTGTTCCCTTAATACTAACATCTTCTAATGATGAGGAGTTTTGCCTCATTTGCTTCTGACCCCAGCAGCTACATACTCCTTGGCTCTTGTCACGTGCCTGTAGTTGCTGGTTTAAAAAAGCAGTAATTGATAAAATCTCAGCCATTCCAAGAACCCAGAGCTAGCCAGGTGCCCAGAAAAGAGGGTCAGAGGAGGCTCCAGCGGTCAGTGGACAAATTTATCTGATTTATCTCCCATATGGCCATGAAGTCAGTGTTCTTATGAAGAGTGTGGGAACTCAGATTGGCCCCTCTTGACGGGCTGTGTTCACTGGGGACATTTCACTGACTAGACTCGTGGCACCGGCAGTCGCTGCATCCTCCTGGACTGACTCTTGGTTCCTTAGTCATCTACAGCCCTAGAGGGCTGAGTCCTTTAATTATCCTCAGACACGCCTACGTGCCCCATGGGGACAATTTAAATGAGAGGATGCAGCCTAGACCCCTGCCACACACAGACGAGATGCTGATGTTTATTTAGAAGGATGCCATCACTCGCTCTGGCCCACTTCTGGCCTCCTGTGCAGGCCAACCTCTTTATTTGCTTTGCTCCTCTTTCCTTTATAATCCGTGATGGATGCAGTGGCCCAAGATGCCTGCCACAGGCAGACTGGAGATTGAAAGAGAAGCAGTGCATGGTGAAATATTCTTGCATTTCTGCAGTGCTACAATTTGGACTCTAAATTATATTACCAAGGCCTTTCCATATAGTTCAATTCTACTGAATGCCTGAATGCCAATTTCCTCCTGAATGCCATTTTCCATGGAATTTCTGGAAGGCGACCCTCCTTCATCCTCGGTGTACTGCCCATAACCTGAGTATACCCCATTCATGTAAGTCCTGTACTACACAATTAATCTTTGGCAAAGGACAGACTGAAAGAAACAGTAAGAGAGGCAAAGTCCAGCTCGCTTCCTTGATTTGGAACTGGTAAACACACTTCCCCATGGGCTGGGGACAGTCCTGTTGTCCCAGTTTAATTTGCCGAGCATCTTTTTTGTTGTCGTTATCTCAGGGCTGGGGTAAGAAGAGAAGGAAGGTGAGAGAATTTTCTAGCATGACATTCAGTACCAGAAGAAGATAATGTTCGACGTCTTTCAGACAACTAAATGAGATGGCTTTCCTACTGTACTTTGTTTTCCTCAGTCTGGGAGCGTGCCGTGCTGTGTGATAAGAAGGCATGTCAGTTGCCACCATCTTACAAGCCATTGTCAGTGTACTTGCTTTTGTGTAATGCGAATCTCCCTCACGTCTGAGCTGAGATTAAGTGTGAGGTGGCCAGGCTTGGATATTCCTTCTCCCACTCCTGTTTGCTTCAAGGAGAGGTAAATGTAATAACAGGGCAGATTGATCCCCTGGACCTAGAAAATTGTGGTGGTGTCTCCTAGCCTTGCTGTGAGGTCCTCATTCATTCCTAGTCTCTTGGAGGAATTGCAAAGCTGAAGGAAAGATTTATTTTTCACCTCATCATCTGAGTTGTTCAAACATATTTCCAAACTATTATAGATAGGGAGAAAACGGCCCATCTATAAGAGATATAAAACTACCAATTTCATCCCTTTAAAAAATGAGCTTAGGAAGAATATAGTAGGTACAAATAAATCAAGGGATGCAATCTGGCTGTGTTTGGAGCCCGAGGGTAGCGCTGAGTTGGCGAGGGGCCCTGGGGTGTGTGCTAGATGGAGAGATCTCATTTGTCGCCCTCTAATCTCCAATGTCAAGGCTCCAGGTTTTTTTGTTGTTGTTGCGGTTTTTTTTGTTTTTCTTTTTTTTTAGTTTTTTGTTTGTTGCATTTTTCACTATCAAATTTCTGCCAGTAAAACTCCTAGGGCATAAAAACAGAGAAGAAGAAGATGGTAGTGTGGTGCCCCGAGGAGGACCGAGAATTGCATCAAGACAACGTACAAGGGTCTTTGATGTGCCTCTCAGTCAAGCAGCCTGACTGATGGCCAAGAGAACAGTGCCACTGCTCGTGAACCCTCAGCACCGAAAATGTTCCTGACATGTTTCATGTTTTAATTTGCAGTGTGATACTTGACAGTGAATTACAATGGAGAGCAAACTCAGGCTCTTGTGAAATAGTTTGTCAGAAATTCAAGCAAAGATGAGAAGAAACTGGTTTACCAGTCTGCTTCCCTTCTCCCAGAGTGTAGAGCCCCATTCACTGTAGTAGCCAAAAGGAATTGGGGCAGAGTGTGTGTGGGGCTGACCCACGGGACAGACCGCTTCCATCACAGAATGTGGGGGTGAGGGTAGCGGGGGCCACTACCTCAAATGACTGTCACTTGCATATGGTCTCTACAGTGTTGCCATGGCCACAAATCACCTGGCCTGTTGTTTATTTCCCCCATAAAAGTATTTCATTTTATTTTCAATGTAAGTTACCTTATCGGCCTGATGGGCTAGTTGTAATTTTTATTAGTACATATTAAAATAAGTACATACCCATAACAGTGATATACCACCTAAATCATCTTTAGGGTTACCGAGCAGCTCACATACCACTTTGGGAAAATATTGGGTGTGTCCAAAAGGTCACAGCGATAGTACTGGGTGTCACAAGCTTTTCTCAGTTTTTAAATGTCTTGTTTTGAGTTGTATACTGCCTGGCTGTCTGGGCTAGACATAAAGCATTAGCATTTATATTTTCCTAGAATGATAACACCTCAGGTATAATACTGCTTTCACAGGAAAATCAAATGGCTTTTTTTTTTAATAACATGCAGTTGATTTGGGTAGATACAATCTTTCAAGATGTACGTGTGCTGGGAGTAATAAAAATGGGATTCTAGGAATGGAAAGTTTAGTATCCACCAGCTTAGGCCACTCCCATCTTCATAAAGGTGAAAAGAAAAACTTTGGAGAACTCCAGAGACGTGGAAATGGAGAGAGACCCAAGACTCTGGCACTCTTAACTAGGATTCACACACTCGCCCTGTTATCTGCCTCTACCATGTCCTCTGTCTTTCGCCCCAGGGCCGGCTGCTTTTGACCACATTCATATTAAATCAATGATCACAACATTTTCCAGAGAGCGGTTGTTCCCTGGCCTCGATGGAGACATAAAGCAGGGAAATGGAGTCGTGTCCTTGAACGATCCAAGTGATGGTATCTGTGCCAGTGTGCGTGGTTGGGGAGCTGGTGCTGGTACCATAAGCAAGGTTTTCCTTACCTCTTGTCCCTATTTAGGGTCAGGGGAGGCCCTGGATGTTAGAAGTTGTTCAAGAAAACTTTGCTGAAGAACTGATGGGAAGAATAAATAGAGCTAGAGTGTCTCTGGGTTAGGGGACCCATCCCTATACAACAAAGCTGCTGTTCCCCTTCCCCATTTCTTCCTAGAGCAAATGACTTCTGATATCGGCACAGAGGGTAGATCCAGGGATCTGAGCCCTGCCGTGTAAGGTAGGGTGGGCATACCTGGACAGAGTGAGCCTGGAGGAAGTTTTAAAAAGGGGGTGACATTGTTCTCAAGTGTGTGGCAAACACAGTTACTTCCTTTTATAACAACTCTCTCCACAATCATGTGGGTGGAAGCCATGACTTGAATATGGCAAAGATGATAGGATATCATTCCATCCATTCCATTACTTCATATGGTAAATGCCACTCCCATGATCTAGCTCATTCCATGAGCTTCTGCCCTTGCATTGGCCAGGAAGAAGGAAGGTGCCTTCCTGTGACAGGAAACTGGGGCTGGCCTCTAGCCACCAGCCAGCTGTGAGCAGGACCTTGGTGCCACAATTGCCAGGAAATGAATTCTGCCACCCAGGCTGCCTTTTGAGCCTCTGTGACACTGCAGCCCTGGCGGATACCTGGACTGAGCCCAGCAAGGGTCTGGAGCAAAGGGCCCAGCTAGGCCATGTCTCTGATGGAAATTGAGATAATGTATGCTGCTTAGGGCCTCTTCGTGAGCATTTGTTATACAATAGTGAAATACTAATACAAAGGCTTTATCTTCATTGGGTCTTGTGCTAGACAGGTTAACATGGATCAGCTCATCATTCAGTTTTCCTCACACGCAGATGAAGTAGCCCATAATTTTACCAGTTTTACTGCTGTGGAAACTGATGAGAGATGTGCACCCAGACCAACCTCCAATAACCACGAACTTGTGACAAGGCCTGTGATTACCAAATCATACATGGAGCCACCCCAGGGTGCTGCAGAAATTCACCAGCACCCCAATAGGACTTTTAGTTTTTAGCGAATCCTCATTGGAAGTCATGTGAGTTACTATTTCTGTGTAGCTTATAGATTCAACATCAGATTATGCTACTTTCTATTTTCTGACATGTACTTGTGAAGCTGATTTCCAGTGGTTGCTCCATTGAAAACAACTGCATGATAATTGCTATGCAATAGGCAATCAGGGTGATTAGGTCCAATCTGATTCGAAGGCTTGAGAAGTTGTGCAGTGCCCATCAGGTATAAATAAGTAGCTGTGATTATTTAAGAATAAGGTCAAAATAATACTTTTCCTTTCCATTGATGTAGGCTATTTCAAACAGACACTAAGTTGTTAGAATATAAATACTAAGTTGAGTGTGAGTAAACCACTTGGTACTTCTTTTGGCCTAGAGCTGCTGTGAATAAAGTTATTTTGACACTAAAGACACTGAGAACATTCTCAGTTTGGCATCCAGCCAACCAGTGCTTGAAGGGTGGACAAATCCTACCCCACTTTCCAGAGGATGGGACTAAAACCACAGGATGGAGTCATCGGCACCTATTGCACAAGGACTGTCTGACTAATGTCCCTTACCCAGTCATGACCATGCTCGTGTACAAGCAGTCTCTTGGGTGATGAGAGAGTTCTGTTGAGAAAGATGCCCAGCCAAGGCTGGCTGGGCATTTGTGGGCCATACTCTGCGGACAGTTTCTGTACCTGCCTTAGGTGGGAGGTGAATCCAGGGGTTCACTAAAGCTTCTTTAGGGTCCTGGGCCTCCAGCAAATCTGAAAGTCCCCCTTAGAGCCCAGTACTAGTATTTCTGTTTCCCATGGCCAGATGGTTCTAGACAACCTAGAACCTCAGACATGTTTCCTTTACTGGAAGAAGGACCATATTAGTGCAAATGCAGGCAAAGCTTCCACAGTCAAGAGATCTGCATTTCTTTCTATTTAGCTCCTTAAGTATGGGTGGGGAGGTATCTAGGGTTGAAGAACAGCTCAGCCATTTCCAGCAAGTGGATTCTATCTGTCTGAGGAGGTTGCTCAATCATCTCCCAGCCATGGAGATGGTGTTAGTCTGTTATGGCTACCAGAACAAATATCAGTCTGGGAGCCTTAAGCAACAGAAATTTACTTTCTTGTAGTTATGGAGGCTAGAAGTCCAAAATCAAGATGTCAGGGTGTTGGTTCCTTCTGAGACCTCTCTTTCGTCTATGTAAATCTTCATCCAAATTTTCTCTTGTTCCAAGGTCCCCAGTTATATTGGGGTAAGGCTCACTCCAGTGAACTTACTGGCCCAGTAGAGACATTATCTTCAAACTTATTCTCATCTGGAAATACTAGGAGACTTCTCACATGTGAATTTTTTAGGGGTATTAGTTAGCCCATAATAGACACTGTTATGGTTTGTGTCTGGGTGTCCCCCCAAAGCCTCATGCAGCCATGGGGCAGGCTTTTAAAGTTTGATTGATTATGGGTGTGAGAGCTACACCCGCCCTGGGGTGGATAGTTTGCATATGTAAGGGAGAGCAAGAGGCGGCCTGCGGCTATTCCTGGCTTTTGTGTTTTTGTTGTTCTGCTGTGTTCTGCCGCCATGAGCTGTAGCCCTCTGCCATGTGCCACTCTGCCTTGTAATCTGCCAAGTAAGGACTGAAACCTCCACAAACTGTAAGCGAAATAAACCTTTCTTTCCTTAATTTTGGGCATCAGGTATTTTGTCCCAGCAACAAGAGAAAAGTAACTGAGACAGACACTAAAGAACAATTTGCAGCCTTCCTGAAAGGAGGCTTACAGAGATCTGTGGTTTCCATAACTGTACACGCTGTCATGCATGCAGCAGACATATGGTAGACCTGTGATCTCTGACTGGATAGCCACCTGTGCAAACTGTGGTTGCCCTTGAGTTCAGCAACCTGCTCATGTAATGACTGCAGAGTAAAGACTGAGATAAGCAGACTAGAGGCAGGGAATGACCTAAGGCCCCTTTGTCAGATGCCTCAGTAGTTAGAGTAGTCCAACTAGTTGGAATATAATGCAAACATGGGTAGAATTTTGCCTAAAAGTCACCAAGCACAGTGCCTAAATCTTCTAGGTTGTCATCCCTGAATTTTGGGATGTGATAGCATTTGAAGGGCTAAAGAAGTCTCATCTGCTATTGGTGGTCTCAAGTCCTGAACAGAATTAAATGGATTGCAACAGCATTTTGAAGTGAACATCTCTGGGGAAAGTTGAAGTGGAAAAGGAACATCTATGGAGAACTTATGGGTGTGCACTATTCCCTTAGGCAATTGTACAGGTGCTGCTATCAACAGGGCAGGTGTTGTCGCTATTTTGTAGATCCAAGCCTTTGAGTTACTGTGTTACTCAGTGCTTCATAGTGTATGGTAGAGCCAAGATTGGAACTCAGATCTGTGTGCTGAAGCTTATACATTTTTTATCACACCCCATGTTTTACTTTTCCCTGGGGTAAAGATAAGTGATATCTGAACCACCCTGGTGGAAAACATTGCCAAGATGAAAAGAATCAGAATGGTGCTCAGCTTGTGTGAAAGGTTCAAGAGAATGAAATGTGGGAAGGGCTGCTGATCACTGCTCCTGGGGCCTTTTGACTAGAGTTGGTTCTAGGAGTGCTGAAACTTGGACTCATTTTTTAAAAGCAGAAGCGCCTGGGTAAGATGATGCACCCTCTGCAGGCAACCCGGTGGCTGACAGCCAGAGAGGACCCAAACATGGCAGCCCTGTAGGATATGAGGGCCTCACTGAGCAGACTGAATGCTTCTGTGAGTTGTTCTGTCCAGGGCACCTGGGACAATCCCATGAGATGTGTCAAACCATGTCCAGGATGGCCCTCTATATTTTGTTTGCATTTCAAATTCTTTTCTTTCCTTTCTTCCAATGATTTCTCTCCCCCAATTCCTCCCCACATGGGCTCGGTTTTTCCCAGAGGTTGGGCTCCACTCTAGGAAAAAGGAAGCAGATCAGGGATTTTTCCGGCAAGGCCTGCTGATTAATTTTAAACATCTCGCCTCTCCCAGGACACTCATTTCTAAATCCAGCCTCCTCTTAACATCCTTTCTATTTCTGTATCTTTCTCATTGCTTTCCAAGGAGATTTGGATTTCATTAGTGATGTGAGCTGATAAAGACAGATAGCCCATCCGTGATTTTAAATTTGCTGCTCTAATTTAATCTCTCCTTTGATGTTTCTCCATTAGAGGCAGTGTAATCAGTTGGGTTTTCTGGGCTGCTGTTCACAGCTCTAATTTTTAGTGAGGGGGTCAACATCTTTGCCCTTCCTCAGCCTTTCCCCAGAGTAATCTGCTTTAACAAGCATTCTGTACCTGAGAAAAATGTGTGCTCTTTCATCTCACCAGATATTCTACCATTTCAAGAATTTCTTCTCTATTTTTTCTTTTTTTTGCCCTGCCTCAGTCTGTTGCTACAACACGCTCCATCATCTGGTTCCCAGACTCAGATTGCTCATGAATTTTTTAACTTAGTTCACTGCCATGCATGGACTAGACATCTGGTAGACCTGTGAGCCCTGACTGGAAAGACTCCTGTCTAAACTGTGGTTGTCCTCGAGTTTTGTGCCCTGATCATAAATCTGGGATGGCTGCAGGACTGGGCACTTGCCTTTGGGAGGATGTGAAAGTGTGTTGCTAGACACAGGTATTTTGGGTTTCTGAGTTTTAGGAAAAGTCTTGCGGAAACTAGTGATGACTTCCCTCTGAGCACCACACTATCCTGTCAGCTCATGTATAGTTCTGAGCAAAACATTTCACATCACCTCCTTGGGAGGATCCATGCCTGTGAAGCTAGCTGCTACCCTGACCAAAAATTCTTGCCCTGAGGAGGCCACTGGGACTTTTTGGGATTACTCATACACAGTCCTCTCTGGGTGAATGTATAAGTGTGACAGAAGGACAGATAAATGTGTGACTGGAGAAATCGCACTAGAAATCCTGATGTGAACTCATTAGACTTAGGGACCAAACCCTGTGATTTTGCTGTCAGACTCTAGAGTTTCAGGACAAACTTTCAAAGAGCTCAATCTGTCTTTTCTCTTTTATTCCAGACATATAAGTAAGAATGAATGGATTTCAATCATGGACAGCCAGAGAAATGAGCTGGTTATCTAGATTCTCTAAGCTTTTATTCCTTTCTGTCATGCCAGGTGGCGTATAGAAGGCTGGTGACATGTGTGCTAAAAGAATTTATCAATAGACAGGGAATGTAGGAAAGGCGTGAGTGTATTTAGATCACTGAGTACGCTGTCAAGAGGGACAGCGGGCGAGTTCCTAAGAGAGGAACCGTGCAGTCAGTGTGAGAGACTGGGGTTCTTATTAGGGAATGGAGACATGGGAAAGTGTCTCAGCTGGCAAATGTAAGTATCCTAGAAATGCATTTTCAATTCCATTAATAGTTATACTGTTAATGTCTCTTAGATCATTAAAAAGTAAGCTTTGTGCTAATATTAATTGGAGAAATTTTTATTCCCATATATTGTACCCTGAACAACTACTTTAAAAATAACAACATGTAATGGATCAACTATTGTTATTCTCCTATTATTTTCTTATGAAATTTTATTTTATCTTTTTTCCATAAAATAATAAAAAAAAGAAAATGCATTTTCCAACCCAGATGTATTGGCATATACCTGTAATCCCAGCACTCAGGAGGCTGGAGCAGGAGGATCACTGTAAGTTTGAGGCCAGCCTGGGCTACATAGTGAAACCCTGTCTCAAAAAGATGAAAGAAAGAAAGAAAGAAAGAAAGAAAGAAAGAAAGAAAGAAAGAAAGAAGAAAGAAAGAAAGAAGAAAGAAAGAGAAAGAAAGAAAGAGAAAGAAAGAAAGAAAGAAAGAAAGAAAGAAAGAAAGAAAGAAAGAAAGAAAGAAAGAAAGAAAGAAAAAAGAAAGAAAGAAAGAAAGAAAGAAAGAAAGAAAGAAGAAGGAAAGAAGGAAGGAAGGAAGCAAAGAAGAAGGAAGGAAGGAAGGAAAGAGGGAAGGAAGGAAGGAAGGAAGGAAGGAAGGAAGGAAGGAAGGAAGAAAGAAAGGAAAGAAGGAAGGAAGGAAGGAAGAAAGGAAAGAAGGCAGGAAGGAAGGGAGGAAAGAAGTGAGGAAGGAAGGGAGGAAGGAAGGAAGGAAAGAAGGAAGAAAGGTAGGAAGGAAAGGCATTTTCTAGGGAATCCTGCTTTGTAGTCTTTCAGGAACACCTGTACTGTAACTACAGCTGTACAAGGCCTCTGGCTTAGGCCTCAAAAAAGGCTTTTCAGAGAACTGAAGAAAAAAATAGAAACAGAACTTTTGTGAATGAGAAGAGGGGGAAGAACTGGAGGGAGCAGGGAGAGATTAGAGGGGAAGAGGACAAAACAAGGACTTAAGATGTTTGTGTACAGGTACAACTCCCTGAAGCAAATGTAGTCATTGTATCCTGCAAATGTGTACTAACACATTTCTAAAAATAAAAAGAAAGGCTCTTTAGATAAGGGTACCTGTTACTCTTTTGGGGGAGACATGACATTAGTTCAGAGGAGGAAAGGAGGTTTTGTATTTATTTTTATATTGTTCTCAGTCCTCATTTGTGCAATACTTTCTGACTGTCAAGTGTTTGCTGGTCAGAAGATTGTTATCAAAGTTTGAGTGCTGCAAATTTTAACCCTTCTGTTACCACATACACATCTGTACTCCCAGCACTTGGGAGGCTGAGGTAAGAGGGTTGCTACGAGTTTGAGGCCAATGTGGGCTACATAGTGAATTGAAGACCAGCCTAAACTACATAACAAGACCCTTCTCAAAGAAACCACAATAAAACATGTAATTAAAATGCAGGGGGTGGCCAAAATATAGGATGAATAGTTAAATTTTAAAAATTTACTACCATAAAGGCTTAATTCCATTCCCTCAAAATACTCCCCCTCACTTTGAACACCCTTATCCCATCATTCTTGCCATTTTCTGAAGCAGTCCTGAAAGTCCTCTTTCATGCGTCTTTAGGAAGTGTGATGAAAAACATGGTGAATGCTTTTGCTGAGTGTCGTCCAATAAAAAGCAGGTTGAAGAACATTATGGCCCCGACCACCGTATTCACTGCATCTAGCACTTCCCTGAAGTCAAAATGATCAGGAAGGTAAATGCTTTGAATTGACTCAGGACGCTGAGCCAGCCAGAAGAGTGTAACTGAACACTTGCGAAAGAGGACCTCCAGATCTGCTTCAGAAGGTAGCAAGGATGAGGGGAAGAGTGTGTTTGAAGTGAAGGCAGTATTTTGAGGGAGATTAATGGTGATGTATCTTTTACTGTAATAAGTGGTTTTTAATTTAAATACTTACTGCATTTTAACCACACTTGTAAATTACATGCTCATATACCAAAATAATATTGAAAGAATACACTGACCTTTCCTTATGTACTTCTCCTTCTATTGTTTTTTTCCAATATTTCTCTAGACGAATGTCAGCAGCATGAATATATATTTAAATAAAAGTCAGCATAACATAGGCATAATTCTGCACCTTGCTTTTCTTTTCTTATATGAGAAACTCAAAGTATATAGAGAGAGCAAAATAAAAGATAGATAATGGGAAACAGGGAAATAAAACTTTTGCAAAAGGGAATGAGACCAAGAGATGAAGGGAAAGAGGAGATAAAAAAGAATTAAGATTGTTATGTGCATGTACCAACTTCCAGCAATGAATGCAGTCATTACGTACTGCAAATGTGTTAATAAAAACAGTGAGATTTTTTTTTTTAAAGAACATGTATCATGACAAAGTTCAGATAGGAAAGATGAAAGATTTTAAGAGAGCAGCCATATGCCCACCATCTATATTTTATAATTAACAATTTCTATATTCGTTTTATTACATACCTATTCATTTTCCATTCCTTTATCCTTCTCTGTTTAAAATTTTAAAAGTATATCTTAAACTACACTATCAACATTATCAAACCCTTATATAGCTCAGATGCATATGATTAATTAGACTTTGACATTTACTTACATTTTGGTGTAAAACTCATAGAAATAAAAATCATCTCAATTTTCATTCTTTGTGTATCTTCTGAGAGTGGGGATCCAGGTTCTTTCCTTTCTTTTTTCAAATGCCTTTATTTCAGAGCCATTCGTTGAAAAAGCTTTACTCTCCCTAAGGTATTACTTTGGTGCACTGGTCAAAAATCAGTTGAATACAGAAGAGTACATCAATGTCTGGGCTCTGTTATTTTTAGCTGTACATTTGTCCACTTACATCCATTTGTCCTTATGTCAGTACCACATCATCTTAGTGTACATTCTCCTGTTTTGTCCTCTGTAGGGCTGCTTTGGCTATTCCAGCTCCCTTAAATTTTCACATATATTTTAGGATCTGCTGCTTTTATTCTTTATTTAAGTTTGAAATCTTGCCAGTATGATAAGTAAGAGGTGGTATTTCAGTGCAGTTTTTATTTTTCTTTACTAGACTTGAGATTGAGCATACAGCAAGCCCAGCAGTGGTGGCCTGTGCTTCCAAAGAGGGTGGTAAAGGGGATCGGGTGACTCCTGACGGGGAAGTGCTCACAAGAGGACCGGCGAGTACTGGCTTCCCTCCCCCTCGCCTGCCTGCCCTGTGTCCCTGCAGCTTTTATTACTGTCCTCATCCTGGCCTATGTTTGTGAATCTTCTGGTCTCTTCTGTGTGTAAGCAGATAAGAAGAGCGTGCTGTGTGTGAGAAGAGAGTGCTGTGTGTAAGCAAATAAGAAGCTTAAGAGGAAACATGGAAAGATGAAAAAATTGGAGAGCTGGGAGGCTCAAGCACATGTTTCAGGAGACTTGGGGGTGGGAAGGAAGGCTAAATGCCAAAGGCTTCTATCTGTGACCTTTACACAGGGCCATTTGTGAGGTTCCCCCAGCCTGCCTCCATCTGCACAAGGGCTCTTTCAGTCATTCTGATTTGCCTGACTCAGGCAGCTGAACCCCAAGAGGCCCAGGGTGGATTAAAGGTCAACAAAGTGTCACCCTTAACAGGCTGAGCCTAGCTGCTTCAACAAAGCTCCAGCATTGCTGAGAGGAAGCAAGGGGATGGGATATTTCTCAGGTAGAGAGAGTGGCCCTGCCAGGTCCCTGCGGTCCCTCGGGCCTGCCAGGAGAACATCGTCCTGTTTAACATGGACCACAGCCTTGGAGTGGTTCCCTGAGAGACATTTCAGAAACAGAGCCTGTCCTTCCAACCGGCTTTGCTGTCCTGTTTCAGTGGAAACTGCCACCAGCAAAGCAGAGACTTTGTTCGAGAAACAAACTACTACAGACATTGTCTGCCTACAGGAAAATATTACAGCAATAAATATTTCTTACTTTATTCAAGAAGGCAGTGCCTCTTTTGCTGATTTAGTACAATAAAAGTTGTGCTAACACATCAATGTATTACTCAAGTTGTTTTCTGGTTTGGTGTTATAAAATATTTCATGAACTTTATGTGAACATATCTACTATGTAGGAAATATTGAAGGATAGTAATGTGGATATCAGTGTAGAAACCACTCACCTTAGAGAAAGAGGAGCGGGAAGATTTTTAATGATCCTACGTGCCTCTCGCCGTGATACTTATCTCCTTTCTGCCCCAAAGACACGGGAATTTAGGATGTTGTGTTTATTTCCTTGACTTTTATTATAGCATTAACTAACCACTTTTGCATCCCAAAATCATATGGTGAGTTTTACATAAATTTGTGAACCTTATAGTAACAGGCTCATCCTGTATGTCATTTTCTTTGATTGCATTCATTCACATTTTTAAGTTGGTTTTATTGAGGTATAATTCATATACAGATAATGTTCATGCCTTTTAATGCACAGTTCAAAAGTTTTGACAAATGTGTACAGCCATATATACCCCTGCCATCAGGAAACTAGCATACTCATCACCACATAAAGCTTCCCTGTACCCTTTGTAGCCCAACCTCTACTCCTATCAACCTGTCATGTTTTGTTTTGTTTTGATTTTTTTGGTGCTGGAGATCAAACCCAAGATCTTTGCACTGAGCTCCTTTCCAGCCTCTTTTTCACTTTAAATTTTGAGACAGGATCTCACTAAGTTATTCTGTTGCCCAGGCTGGGCTTGAATTTGTGATCTTCCTGACCCAACCTCCCAGAGTGCTAGGATTATAGGCATACACCATCATACCTAGATCAATGATGTATTTCTTGTCATAATATTTTATGCATTTCCAGGATATCTTATAAAATAAAGCATATGTTATAAAGTCTTTCGTGTTGGACTTTTAGCAAGATACTTTTGCAACAGGTGTTTATGTGGTCTTTTGCTTTCACTTTTCTGTCTAAAAGTGCATTTTTTGGCTTGTGCGGTAAGTACATGTTTAATTTTACTTAAAAAACCCAAATTGTTTTCTGTGCTACTTTGAAATTTCCAGTTGTTCAACTTCCTTGCTAGTGGTGGTAATGTCAGTTTTTAAAAGTTAAGCTATCTTATTTGGTGTACAATATTCTCTTTGATCTTTTATTATTTTCATAAAATTACTTTTTGATTTACATGTATTATACATATTAATGGGTCTGGTGTGCTATTTCAATACATGCAAGCATATAGCATGTACTGTACAAATGTAGCTCAGACTGGTCTTGAATTCACTGTGTAGCCTAAGCAGGCCTTAAATTCACAGTGATCCTCCTGCCTCAGCCTTTGAGTGCTAGGATTACAGGTGTGCACCACTATGCCTGGCCTGAGCTCATAATGAGCTGTTGGATTCAATTTGCTGGTATTTCATTGAGAATTTTTTAATGTATATTCATCAGTGTAACCATTAATCATGATATGTCAACTTGAATGAAGACATGGTTAGCAGATCAATAAAGCACAACTCTAAGTGTATCTGTGGATGATTGACATGGAATCAGGCAAACTGAGGGAGGAAGACCCACCCCAATGTGGGTGGCATCAACCAATAGAATAGAATTGTTGCCAGGATGAGGTAAAAGGAAAAGAAGAAGGAAGTGTGCTTGTTTTGAAGTACTCCAGTCTTTCCAGGTGGGCTTGTCCTTTGCTGTCATTGCCTTTGGACTTGGGTCTCCAGTTTCTTAAGCTTTCCAGAGCATACTGGTCCTGCCAACAGTTCGGTGAGCTTCCAGGTCTCCCGTCTTGGACTGCTATTGCACCCTTGATCTCTCTTGTTCTGTGGCTTTCTCCTTGGATGGGCCACACAGCTGCTGGATCTTTGGTTCCACAGACAAGAGTTATAGACCCTCCCGCTTGTGATCCTGTAAGCTTACCCAATTCCCTTGCATAATTACAGTATATTTTCTACTGATTCTTTTGCTGCAGAGAATCTTAACTAATATAATCAGAAACATTAGTCTATAGTTTTCTTTTCTTGGGTGTTGTCCTTTGAGGTTTTAGTTTCCATTGCCTTGATGATTGACAACATTAAGTATTCATTTTATGTGCTTACTGGTTATTTTTTAAATTTTTCCTTAGTAAAACATTGATTTAAATTTTTTTTATTCTTTTTTTAAAGAGAAAAAAACAATGATACAAAATTTCAAAACAAAATATTAAGAGAGTATAAAATTTTTTATTCTTAAAAATTGGGTTGTTTATCTTCTGATTAGTGAAGTCTAAAAGGTCCACATATACTTTGGAGCCAAGACCTTTACCAAATCCATGCTTAGTGAACAGTTTCATACATTCTGTCATTTGGGTTTTTTATTTTATGACAAGTAGCTTTCAAAGAGAAAAAGTTTTAGGTTTCCAGAAAGTCTGATTTATCATTTCTTTTATGATTTGTGCTTATTATATTTAAAAATTTTGCCTAACTGAAAGTCACAAAGACTTCCTCCTATATTTTCTTTTAGAGTTTTTATAGTTCTTTCATAGCTCTATAATCCCATTAAGATCAAGATTTGATGAAAAGTGTTAGCAAAGTTTCTATGGAAAATGGCAAAGGCTTTGAAGTAACCTGTTATCCTGGAACCAGGATCTGATCGTATAGACTTTCTATGGGCCTATTTTGTTATCATAATTTGGTTCCATTGAGCTCTGTATCTATATGCAAATACCACACTGGTTACTGTAGTTTTACCATAAGTAGTATAAGTCTTAGTTTTTCAAAATTTTTGGTGACTTTAGATCCATTGATTTTACATATAAGTTATAAGACCAGCTGGACAATATCTAAGGTGGTCTATTGGAATTTTGATTGGGATTGCATCAGCTTTATAGATCATAAGGGTAGAACTGATATATCAAGTGTTTCGACCACTCTCATGGTTTCTCTCTCCATTAATTTTTCTTAACAATATTATAATTTTCAGAGTATAGCTTTTTTTACATAATTTAACCCTAAAAATTTCATTTTTAATGCTATTATAATTTTTTCAACTTCAGTTTCTAATTGTTTGTTGCTAGTATACAGAATCTTGTTGATTTTTTAAGTTGACCTTTTCTCTTCTGATCTTGCTTAACCCACTAATTAGTTTTAATAGATTTTTGCAATTCCTGGCTTTTATTTTACATTGTTGATTATATAGCTACAGATAAAAATGATTTTACTTTATTCTGCTCAGATTTTATGCTTTTATTTCTTTTTTTTTTTTCCCGGTACCGGGAATCGAACTCATGACCTTGTGCTTGCCAGGCAGGTGCTGTGACGCTGAGCTAAATCCCCAGCCCCTTATGCTTTTATTTCTTACATTATTTTACTGTTTGTGACCTCAGTGCAAAGAGGAATAAACATGGTGAGAATGAATATTTTTACCTTGTTCCTGATACTGGGGGAAATATATTTATTTTTCAAATATCAAATATCCTATTAGCCATATATTATTCATAGATAAACTTCTGCAATTGACATGAAGCTTTATTGCTAATATGTAGAATGCTTCAGAAATGACTAATTCTCAGAGTTATCTTCTACATGTAGCTGGCTTTTGGGTTTTGAGTCTATTGCAAGATCCTACCTCTTCCATTTACTGGGGATGAGAAGTTGCTGCCTATTTGACCCAACTCCTGGTTCTTTGGCACTGACCTATAGTATTTTTATGACCCTTAGGCAATCTCAATCTTGGTATACCAGGGAAAGCAACTGATTAGAACAATTATGTCACCTTGGCTAAACTAGTACAATCAGCAATAACAACAGCATCAAACACAGCCCAGAAAATGACAAGCTATGTCTTGGGAAATGGGAAGAAATTGTTCATAAGGAAAGAAAAACTGGGATGGGGAAAGGAGAAAAGGAAGGGAAAAGGAAAAGTAAATATATATAAAATAAATATATACATATATGCTACTTAAGATAGCTATACTACTAATTTCTATTAGTTCATTGAAAAGAAGGATTTGTGCTTATATCACTTGACCAATTTTTCATGCTATATCTTGTAATCTGAGCAACTACTTTGCAGATAACAATAAACAATGTACTAACCATTGTTACTCTCCTTCTATCTTGGTTTGAAATTTTGTATCATTGTTTTGTGTTTTTTCTCTTTAAAATAAAAAGAAAAAATTACAAACTGTGGTAACTATTAATTCGCCACCTTTAACCTTATGAACTATATTTGTGGTCATATAAAAAAATCTAAGACAAACCAGAAAATTTTATATAATAAATATGCCCCTAATATGGCAATTTTACCCTCAAGGGAGAGAATATAAAAGGGGTTAGGGGGAAAATAGGGAAATAGGAAAAGAGGAAGAGATTAGAAGTAAGTTTGGAGACCAAAGGAAGATTATGGGAACTTTTGGAAACTGGTGAAGAAGGCAGGAGAAAAAGAGAAGAAAAAAAAAAAAACAGAGTAGAATAGCAACAACTAAAAATAGCAATAATGTTTATACTCATATAAAAATAATAACAATCAAGAAAAAAAAATGAAACAAAACAAAATGTCCACTTCAGGGCATGTCTCTGCTGTCACTGGTAGACAGAGTGAGCAGACAGACCCAGATCTGTGTTGATGCCAGGTGGGGTAGTGGATAGTCCCAGAAAGCTTGCACCTTTAGTTCTACTAATGTTCAGACTTGTTTCTGGTTGTAAGGCTGGAACCCGATGTGTTCAGCCTGCAGCAGTCTGTGTGCCTCCTGCTGGCTTGAACTCAGCTCCTTCAATTCCTGATGACTTTAACCAGTTCCACCTCACCCTGACACTGGGAGCCACTAGACGGATCCAGCCAGCAGCTACTCTGAGTTCTGAGCTCAGTTGGCCTCTCTCCAAATTGGCTACCCACCAGTCGCCCTCTCCTGGTGCATGTCTGAAACCAAATAACTCACCAGCCGTTTCAGACTGCTACTTCCAATGTGCTATTCCACTGGTGGGTTTCTCAGTGAAGGCCTCTGGGGTTGCCAGCAGTCACCATATGTCTGCAGGTTCAAGCTCTCCTCCCACCTAGTGAGTCAGGGCTCAGGAAGAAATTGCTGCTTGCCACTTCCTTCTCTGCTGTTGAGGTCTCTCTCTTCACTCTCCTTCTGGGCTTCACTTCTCACTTCAGAGCCTTGCTGCATCCCAGGGAACGAATTACCCTCCTCCTTCTCTTCCTCATGTTGTAAAATTCTGGCATCTGGACACCAAATCTCAGGAAGGCTGTGTCCTAATTACTTTTCTCTCATTGCTTAGACAAAATACCTGATGCCCAGAATTAAGGAGGGAAAGATTTATTTAGCTCACAGTTTGTGGAGGTTTCAGTCTATAATCAGCTGGCTCTAAGGCAGAGTGGCACATGGCAGAGGGTAACCATTCATGGTGGTGGAAAACAGCAAAAGCAAGAAGAGCAAAAGGGAGGAGCAGCAAGCAGCCTCTTTCCCTCCCTTACATTGTATGCAAACTACCTGCCCTAGGGTGGGTGTAGCACTCACACCCATAATCCCAGCATTGGACCATGAATTAATCATAAACTCCAGAAGCCGCCCCATGACTGCATAAAGCTTTGAGGGGACATCCAGACATAAACCATAACAGGCTGCTTCGGTGCTGCTCACCACTCTACCATCTTCCTGGAAGTTCCCACTTTTGCAGTTGAGAATGTTGCCTTTTATTCTCAGTTGAGAATTTTCTTTTATCAGGAAATACTGAACATTGTAAAAAAAATTTTTTTCTTTATCTAGTAAGATAATCATATGGACTTTTTCTAGGCAGACATAGTTGATTCCTTTTTCTTTTCTTTTTGATTACTCAATTAACTTTGCAGTTCTTTTATAAAATCCATTTCTTCAATCAATGTTTGGTAAAAATTATCAGTGAAACCATTGGGCCTGGAGTTTTTGTGGGGGGGAGATTTTTTAACTATAAATTCATTTTATTTAATATGAAGCTCTTTGACATTTATTTCTTCCTGAGTTTTTGTAGTTTGTAGCTTTCAAGAAATTCGTGGATTTTATGTAAGTTGACAAATTTACTGGCATGAAATTTGTAATATTTTCTTATTTTCATTTTAACACATGCTGAGTGGTGTTGTACCCTATTTCCTTCTTGATATTGGTAATCTTTGTCTTTTTTTTCCCTTGATCTAGAAGACATTTGTTGTTTATATTGATATTTCCGAGCAGTTAACATTTCATTTTATTCATTTTTCTTTCAATTTCTTAGCTATGTCATCAAGTTTTGCTGTTTATTGTTTACCCATTTGTGCTTACATAGTTTGGATTTATTCTTGCTTGTTTTTCTAGTTTCTTTCAGTCATTGATTTGAAGACTTTCTTCTTTTCAATATAAGCATAGAATGCTACAAATTTACCTCTAGGCACTGCTTTAGCCTCATTTTGTAAAAGCTATTTTTTATTGTTATGGTTTTCTTTCAATTAAAAAATGAAGTTTTTCAGC
This sequence comes from Chinchilla lanigera, assembly GCF_000276665.1. Lineage (NCBI taxonomy): Eukaryota > Metazoa > Chordata > Mammalia > Rodentia > Chinchillidae > Chinchilla > Chinchilla lanigera. The sequence continues at coordinate 5,595,106 of NW_004955418.1, forward strand.
ATCTTGTATCCACCCTCTTTGTTAGATCACTTCTACATCTTCCTACTCAGTGTGATCCTAGATCATGGGGATTTGGGGGGCTCCTGATTCAGAGGCAGGTAGATTTTGTTATCTTAGAAATGCCTAAGCTCTAGGGCTTGAGGAGTTATTTGTTCTCTAGCAGCAACCAATCATGACCTATGCTTCCTCCTGGCTGACTGTATGAGCTTCATAAAAGAAGCTCTATCCTTGCTCTAGTGTCAAATCTTCACTGTCTCTTCTTGCCACTGTTACCAGGAAGAGCTGTCTCAGGTCTCCTATCCTCACGAGCACTCACTAGAAACCCCAGGGGAAAATGACAATGAGTGAGTTCGGATGCCCACTGTGACTGGAGTTCTAGGACTGTCACACTGTGTCACATTTTTCCTGTAAACGCTTGTTATGATTTCAGTGTTTTCTACTTAACTACATTTATGGTAGTTGCCACCTCTTCTGGCCTCATGCCTTTGTGCTTCCTGTCTTCTCAAAGGACTTGCTACTCTTTGCAGTTCAAACTGCTTGGTTATCTTATGAAGTCAGCTCTGTGATGGTCTAAGAAAATTACGATTTTGTAGATTATCTCCCCCCTTTTTTAAAAAAAGGAAAAAGCTTTTATTAGATAGTAAGAGAAAATGGTAGGGGACTTGAGTTTGAGGAATGGACCTAGGTCAGGCCAGCCCTTAGGAAGGAAAGCAAGAAGCATAGCTGGGCAGCTGGAGGTGCACACTCACCAGCACTGATGCAGGGAATCAGCCTGCCAGGAGGCCCACTTTGAAGAGGTATCTGAGGTGAGCCAGGACCTGCTTGATTATTGTCTCAGTCTTGGTTTTATAGTTCTGCAGTCCTCATAGCATGCGGGGCAGTTCCATTTCCATGAAATAATTGTCTCTGTGTTGTTTCAGTCATGTAGAGCTTGGATTTCCTGGAGTCCAGGTGATCACAGGATTAATGGCTGGAGACTTCTAGGCACCACTGAGTGTCCCCCTAATCCTTTATCTTGGTATCCTCAGTTGGAGCTGCAGGGCCCTTTTAGAAAGGTCCCATCATTTCTTGACTTCCAACTGACCTTGGAGGGAAGAGCCTAAATATTAACTGTTCTCTTTGCCCTTTTGTCCTTCTTAGCTCTTGAACATCTAGAAGGTAGTTACACCAATCTTGAAGTGGGAGCAGTAGGTCTTGATTTAAACTACTGTCATTTCCTCTGGATATTGGGAATCAGTGTCATCTCTGTCTTGTAGAAGATGGCCTATCATTTTAAAACACTGCTCAGGTGGTCTTTCAGAAATCATATTCCTTTGAGGCAACTTTGACAATCCTCTAATAGGTTTTATAGCACTGTCCAGAGTGTCCCTTATTGTGAGCCCTCAGTCAATTTCAGGGCCTGGGAGAATCCCGTAGCAGCCTGAAATAGCTCCACGGCTGCCAGAAAGCTGTCACCAGCTAGCATGGGTCATTGCTTTTAGTAATAATGGAAATTAAAGCTACAGCAAAAAAAAAAAAAAAAAAAAAAAAAAAAGAAAGACAGGAAAAGGCTTTTATTATAAAGTAAGAGAAAAAAGGTAAGAGACTTTAGTCTGAGGAGCTAACAAAGTCCAAGCTGTCCCTGAAGAGAGGAGAGTAGGAAAAATAGGGAAGGACTGCAGCTTGAACAACTGGAGGGGTGCACTCTGATGAGAAGGGTCAAACTGGCCCTTACTTTACTTTTTCTCATAATTTAGTCTACAAATGATAGTCCCATGGGATTTTGTGTATCCTAAGCGGAAGTCAGAAGTCTCCAAAATCTTCTTCTGGAGGTTCATTCATGTTAATACTAGTGAACCTTATTTGTTTTTTACTATCCCTTTATAACACTGTATAAATTCATCTTTCCATTCTCCTGTTGGTGAACATTTCAGCTTTCTTTTTTTCTATTTTATTCATTGCTGGATTGGGTTTGTCTTCCCTTTGAGGAAGGTGCATTGTGATTAAGATTAACTTGCAATTTTCTTACACTTTCCTTGCCCTTTGCTTTCAAAGTTACACTATATCATTAAATTGGAGAATTTTCTTCCTCCTTTTTTTCTTCTTTCTAGAAAAGATTGCAAGAGAAAATGATCTGATCTTTGAAAACTTTGTAGATCATCCCTACTCCTATACCTCTAGGCCTAGTATTATTTTTATAGAAAGGTATTTCCTCATATTTATTTTTTAAAGCTTTTTCCTTTTAAACAGCTACATGTTTATGAGAGGATGATGTAAGTGGACATCCTCACGTTGCCCTTTGCCTCTCCCAAGAATTAGACACTGGCAGAATCCTTTAAGTTTATTCAGATTTCCTTAGTTATACACGCACTCAGTCGTGTGTGTGTGTGTGTGTGTGTGTGTGTGTGTGTGTGTACTTCTGTGCAGTTTTACCATGTGTGCACCTCTGTGTAACCACCACCATAATTATGGTCCTAAAATATACGAAGCTCCTGTGATACTCTTGTATCGCCACACCTATCCCTTCTCCCCACCCCTCGCTCCTGGCAGTCACTGATCTGTTCGCAATCCCTGTCATTTCATGAATGTCACACAAATGAAATCAAACGGTGTGCGTCTTTTTGAGATTTACTTTTTCACTGAGGATAACTTGCCTGATGTTCACCCAAGTTCTGTTATCAGTAGTTTATCCTTTCGGGTTGAAGAGTAATAGTTCATGGTATGGATGTACCATACTTTGCTTAATGATTGACCTGCCAAAGAATGTTTAGGTAGTTTTCAGTTTGGGGCTATGATGAAAAAGCCACTATAAACATTTGTCTACACCTTTATGCATGAAAAGAAGCCTCTGATTCATTGATATAAATACAAGAGAAGATTTGAAATTTCCAATTTCAATTCTTCAATGGTTATATAAACATTAATTCTTAATGTTTATTTCTTCTGGAGTTTACTTTGGTACATTAGTATTTTTCTCAGAATTTGTTAATTCTTTTTAGTTTTTTATATTAGTGTAGAACTTATAGTACTCACCTGTCACTTTTTTAATCACTGCTGTTTCTGTATTATATCTGCTTTTTCATTCTTTTTTTGTTTGTTTGTTTGGTTTTTTTTTTTTTGGTTTTTCTCCGGTACCAGGAACCGAACTCACGACCTTGCGCATGCCAGGCAGGCGCTTTTGCCGCTGAGCTAAATCCCCAGCCCCCTGCTTTTTCCTTCTAATATGTTTTATTGTCTTTTTGCTCTGTCTCATTAGAGGATTTATTTTATTTTATTTTATTTATTATTTTATTATTTGGTACCAGGAATTGAATTCAGGACCTTGTGCTTGCCAGAGAGGCACTGTGCCTTAGAGGATTTTAAAGAACAAGTTCTTGGCTTTATTACTCCTTCAGATTATTTCTCTGTGTGAGTTATATGTCAGACTTACCAACTTACGGGGAATAAAAGCGCATTTAAAATTTTTGTCCTCCACTGTTCCTCCAGTGAAGAAAACACTCCCACTGCCCCTGGATCAAGGTTCAGAGGGACCATGGCTTAGGGGTTCTCAGTCAGGGCCTCCGGACATTCTGGGCCACATAGTTCTTTAAGGGCACAGCCTGTGCATTGCACGATGTGTAGCGGTATCCCTGGACTCTATATCACTCTCTCATTGTGAGAGGCAAAAATATTGACAGATGCTGTCAAGTGTCCCATGGGAGACAAAACTGTTCCCAGCTGAGAAGTACCACCATGTATTTTCTGTTCAATCTTAGAAAACATGGACTCTTGGAATAAATTTTTTCAAGTTTGAGGAAATGTACTGGTTAAGTAGTAAAGACATTCATCTCAGTTGTTTCTCTCTCTTCATTTTGCCCTGATATTAATATTTTATCTGGGTCAAGCAAAGAGTATGTAGGAAAGGGAATGTTATTGTAACAAACAGTAAAATGGACAAAGAGTTCGACTACATAAAAGTAAGTTAAGTTAAATCCATGCACGTTGATATAATTAAATCATGTAAGAAAGAATAGTTCTATGCACACTTCCACTGTTTTACCTGGGGCTTAATCTAAACTTTAATGTGAAAAAGGATCCTGTTAGGCATATACACAGGCTTCTCCTCTGCAGTTACTACCTATTAAAAGAGATCAGTAAGTAATTGCCACCAATAAAATAGTCCGAAGCTGCCGCCAAATTTAACATTGTAGGAATTTTTAAGGATATTATTCTATCAGTTTTCTTTTGTCTGTGACTATGCTTTCGAAGATGTGTTTAACTGTCATTAAAAATAGTCTATATATAATACAAGACATTAAAAAACTGACAATAAAAATAGTCCATATATAATACAAGAATACAAAACAAAAACCTTACAATACACGAATATCACAGTATATATGATAAACAATTCTATAAAATGTATTTGAAGATGCATTTTTTCCTTTTTTTATTTTAAAGAAAAAAAAACCTAACAAAACAACAACAATGAAGACAAAAACAAAGCAACACAAAAACGATAAATGACCTCAACACAAAATGATAGGAATTAACAATGCTTGCTGCACTACATACTGTTATCTTCAATGAAGTTGCTCAGTCCGCCAGACATAAGAATGTAAGACTGATCAAACAATCAATGACAGTAACAAGTAATAAAAAAATACAACATTTGAAATGATGCAGAGCTTCACCATACAAGATGGTAGGGGTTCAACAGTTGTTCTTATATTGCATATTGTTGTTTTCAGATCAGTTGTTCTGATTACCAGATACAAGCATGCCAAATTGGTCAAGAAAAAAGAAAATTTTAAACATTAACTGTTCCTTTCAATAAACCACAGACATCAGCAATACATTTATCCCAGCTATCCTTGTATATACATATAATTTTTTTTTCATTTTAAAGAGAAATGAAAAAAAATAACAAAAATAAATATCTTAGGTGTCTACACTGTTTTTGAGAGGCCACTGGTCAGTATGTGTATACTTAAAATACACCATATAATTGTTCTAATAAATCTTGTAGTGAGTTCATTTCAAATTGGATTTAACAAATTAGAAACAAATGCTTAGATAAAGCTACAGAAAATGTTAAATTTCCAAGTTAAATTTTTTGGGTGCTTATACCTTTTAAAAAATAAAAACCAGCTAAATATTTAAGCAGTACTACGTTTAAAGTTTTGGTGGTGGTTTATATTTTATTTTATTTTTAATTTAAAGAAAATAATACAAAAAAGAGAACAATAGCAAAATACAGACAACACAATGCAAGGATATTAAAAATGATACAAGGTTTCAAACCAAATGATAGCGATTAACAGTGGTTGTTATATTACATATTGTTATCTTCAATGAAGTTGCTCAGATTACCAGATGTAATGATAGAAAATTGATCAAATCATTAAAGGGAATAAGAAAATAATAATTTAAAAGAACATTAGAGGGGCTGGGGATTTAGCTCAGTGGCACAGCACCTGCCTGGCAAGAGTGAGGTCCTGAGTTTGATTCCCGGTACCAGAAAAAAAAATAAAGGCGCATTAGAGACAAAACATAGTGTCACCCCTGGGCATGGTGGCACATGCCTATAATCCCAGCACTCGGGAGGATGAGGCAGGAGGATCGTTGTGAGTTTGAGACCAGCCTGGTCTACAAAGTGAGCTCAAGGTTAGCCTGAACTGCAGAGCAAAACCCTATTTCAAAAAGACCAAACAAACAAACAAAAAAAGCATAGTGTCACTAGGCAGGGTTGTATGAATTCACCAATGGATATTACACTGCAAATTGTTGTTGTCACATAAGTTGCTCAGATTACCAGATACAAACATGCAAAATTGGTCAAAATATTAAAAAAAAACACCTTTAAACATTAACTGTTCCCCCTAACAAACCATCAGACACCAACAGTACAGTTATGCCACCAATCCATAATATATAAAATGCCTTAGTACTTTCTTCTTTTTCTTTCCTCATCCAAGTTGTTCCTTCCTTTGAGCAATGTCTTTCCCTTTCTGATTATCTATTGTACATTTTGGGTTTTATTTTCTCTTTCATTTTCTTACACCAGGGAGACAATGTGATGTTTACACATGTGGGCCTGATTTATTTCACTTATGAGTATGGTCTCTAGTTGCATCCATTTACCTATAAAAGCCTCTAGTTTATCTTTTTTTTATAGCTGAGTAATCCTCCATTGTATAGAAATACCACAGCTTTTTTATCCATTCCTCAGTGGATGGGCATTTGGGTTGTTTCCAAGATTTACCTATGACAAATTGCACCGCTATAAACATGGGTGCACACATATTTCTGTGGTATGACGTTTTTCATTCTTCTGGAAAGATACCCAGAGAGGAATAGCTGGGTTAAGTGAGACTTCTAATCCTAGTTTTTTGAGGAATCTCTAGACTGATTTCCACAGTGGTTTCACCAGTCGACTCTCCCACCAGCAGTGAAGAAGTGTTCCTTTTTCCCCACAGCCTCTCCAGCATTTGTCATTGGTTGATTTCTTAATGATGGCCATTCTTTGTGGGGTAAGATGAAATCTCAGTGTTGTTTTAATTTGCATTTCTCAAATGACTATTGATATTGAACATTTTTTCATATATTTATTAGCCATTAGTATTTCTTCCTCTGAGAAATGTGTGTTCATCTCAGATGCCCATTTTTGGATTGGGTCTTTGAATTTTGGGGGCCTGATTTTTAAAAATTCTTTATATGTTGTAAATAGGAGTCCTTTGTCTGAGGGGCAGTTGGACAAAATTCTTTCCCAATTAGTGGGTTTTCTTTTTACTCTGTTGGTGATTTCTTTTGATGTGCAGAAACTTTTCAATAAGTGAGATCCCAGTTGTTGATTCTTTGAAGTATTTCCCATGCAGTTTGATTTCTGTTCATAAATTCTCTGCCTATCCCTATGTCTTTGAGAGTTTTACCTACTTTCTCTACCAGTAGATTTAGCATTTCTGTTTTGATATTTAGGTCTTTGATCCATTTTACCTTTAGTTTAGAGCATGGTGATAGACATGGGTCTAGTTTTAGTCTTCAGCATGTGAAAAACCAGTTTTTCCAGCACCATTTGTTAAAGAGGCTATCTTTCTTCCAGGGAACATGTTTGGTCCCTTTGTCAAAAACAAAGTGGTGCAGTGTGTTTGTAGCTGTGTCTGCATTGTCTAACCTGTTCCATTGATCTTCCGGTCTGTTTTTTTGCCAGTACCATGCTGATTTTATTACAGTATCTTTGTTGTAAAATTTCAAGTCAGGGATTGTGATGCCTCCTACCTTTCCTTTGTTTCCCAGGATTGCTTTTGCTATTCTAGGCCTCTTCTGGTTCCAGATGACTTTTAGGAATGTTTTCTCTAGATCTGTGAGGTATACTAATGGTATTTTAATTGGGATTGCATTGAATCTGTACAACAATCTTGGGAGTATGGCCATTTTCCCAATGTTGGTTCTTCCTATCCATGAGCAAGGAACATCTTTCTATTTTCTGAAATCGTCTTCAATCTCTTTTTTCAGAGTACTGTAATTTTCACTGTATAGATCTTTTACTTCTTTTAATAGATTGATTCCCAAGTATTTCATTTTTTAGATGTATATTTTAAAGGAGATTACTTCCTTGTAATTTGCCTCAAGTTGTGGTGGAAATGTTCACAGGAACTAGCTAATAAATAAAGAAAAACCAAGAGAAGCACATTCAAAATGCTTATTTACTTGGGTAGCAAATGGCTATTCTTTAAAGACAAATGAAGATAGACAAGACCATTAAGGTGAGGGGCTATTTTGAATACTTGATGCTTCACATAACAAATTTTTTTAAAAAAATTGTAAAAAACTCAGTATCCATCGACAGCAATGCAATACCTAAGAGTATTTGCCTTGAAAAAAACCAAAACTGTATGGGAAAAAGTTCTATTTTAATTTTAATCTAAATTTAACCTGAATTACTTTCAGTCAATAGCCCAGTACATTTTCCTTTCAGTGCAATAGTCCTGGTTCTGTGAGGCTGTTCCAGGAGGCCAATTATGCAGTTCTTATAAAGGCTCCATTTCTGATTTCTTTATTATCTGTAACCTTTGGAAACTAATCACATGAAACTACAAATTTACAAATGTCTTGATGTCTGTATATAAAGCATAAATTACCTTTAATTTCCAACTTTCATTTATCAGCAGTGTACCATTCAATTAAAATATTAAAAATAAAAATGTAGCTCTGAATATAGTTTTATATCATTTTTTAAAAAATACAACTATGTCTTTTGACTTTACACCCACTCCCCATGCCAGTTCAAAACACATCAATTAATTGTCTTGGTCATGGACAGTTCTGAAATAAGATTTTATATTTCCTTCCCATGGCTTCCTGTTATCAGAAAACTTGTGCTTTCCTTTACCGAGAGAGTTTGGCCTGGCTAATGTCGGTGTACTCCTTCCGATGTTCTTCATCCTCATCTTTGCTTCTGGAGGCATTGCCTTTGCTTCACTGTCTTCATCTTCCTTACAAGCTGCTACTACTGAAAGTGCTTTTCGAGCAGAGAGTTGGAAAGTTTTCGGCTTCCTTGGTCCAAGTTTGGGTACAGCTGATGCTTTCTTTTCCAAGTGTCTACATGCATCAGGGATACAAGTCGGGGAGGCTGGACTTAGTTTGGTTAAAACAAAACAATTAAACAACTTAAGGGGTAAGCTGGCTTGGGCTCCTCCTACTTGGTTGAAATGAGAAGTAACAGTTAACTATTACAGTAAGAAGTGGTACCTTGTCTGGTATTCCTTGGGAGTAAAGAGCTGTGTGTGCCTGGGGTAGAGAAAACTGCTTTCTAGGGTAGGGCTGGCAATGAAAGTCTGTAAGTCTGAGCCTGAGTGGGACCTCAGTGAGGAAGTTGCCTCCTGCCCTGCTCTCTTTCACAAGGTACATGCATCCTAAGGATGTCTGCTGGGGGTCCCCCTGTGCCACAGCACTGCGCCGCAGCCTGTGTCATGATGGCTCGACATTGGCAGGAAGACAGGAAGAAATAGGAAGCAGATGGAGGGCTTCCAAGGGCTGCTTGGAAAATCAGCCTGAGATAGAGATCCAACAGGCTTGAATTATTTATTGGCTTGTAGTCAAGTCTAGAAAGGGGAAGACCCTTCTGAATGTGTGGTGAGACTAAGCATTACTGAAAATGAGGAGGAGGAGCTAGATGAGAGTAGTTGCTAAGGCCGTCCATACCTCGGCTCCCTGTGACATTTATTTTTCTATTAATTTTGGCATTTGTATTGCTGTGCTAGATCAATTAGCCTCTCATAATGTGTAGTCCATTGACCTTACCACTTAACTACCCTATAGCACCACAGATTGTCACAGAGAGACTGCAAAAGAAACATTTATAATTTTGAATCACCCAAGCCCTGAGCTGGGAAACATTAAAAGGCTTAGTGCAGATCAGCAGCAGCACATCAGATGACAGAACCTTCAGAGAGCCTTCCTTTTCTCATCACTCTTGAATTTTGACAGCTTGCTTGCCGTGGTTTGGATCATAAATGTCTGCCAGAGGCTTGTCTTGGTGGCTTGGCCCCAGCCTGTGGTGCTCTTGGGAAGTGCTGGAACCTTTGCAAGACAGGGCCTGCTGGAAGGATGTCAGGTCACTGGGTCATGCCTTTGAAGGGGATGTTAGGGCCCCAGCCTCTCTTTTTTCTCTGGTTTCTGATCACCACGAGGAGAACATGGAGCCACTGCCGTGCTGTCACCATGATGTTTTACGCTACCAGAGGCCAAAGCAGTAGGACCAAGTGAGCATGGACTAAAACTTCCGAAGCTCTGAGCCAAAATAAACCTTTCTTTCTTTTAAGTTGATATTTCAGCTATTTTGTCACAGTAATGAAAAGTTGACTAATACACCACTGTACTAAAGAAAGGAGCAGAACCCAGCCCATGTAGCACTGGTGTCCAGGTATTCCAAAATAACCTGAAAAGGACAGTCACAAAATCTCAACTGGAAGGGTCCTTAGACATCTAGGTGGGGTGCACGCAAAAGAAATGGACCATGGACGATTCAGGCAAAAGGGAATTATCTAGAAGGCCATTTGGGGAGGAGGTTCCTAAGGTTAAGGGAAGACTAGAGAACAAGGTTTGGAAATAGAAAGAAACCCAGGTTCTCCAGAGAGCTGGGAAGCAGGAGTTGCAGCAGCGTTCTCCTAGAAAGAATGGCCTCCGCCATCCTTCTATCCTTTAAGGCTTGGTCCTGGGAGAAAGGGTCCATTTACATAAATAAAGAGATTATGGATTCTTCGGCTTCTATAATGGCAAGTGGGCAGCTGAAATTACCTTTCCATCAGCACTCAAGTAGAAATCCCCCTATAGAAAATCAGGATGCTTTTAAGAAAGGAAGTGGGACCTCACACACACTCAAAGAACCATTTACTGCTGGTAAGGAAACTGTGGCCTGGATAATGGCACGGCTTGAGTTTACAGACTAGTGAGAGTCAACCAGAGAAGAGGACTGAGTTTCCCAGCTTCCCAGGGCCTGTTAAAACCCGGATGTCTTTGGAACCTGGGTGCAGTAGCTAAGGTTGGACCTAGGTGCACTGGCCAGTCTAGAGGCATCAGATTTGGGGAGTCTGAGAAGCACTTCATCAGATTGTTTTCAATTAGAGAGACCACTGATGCTTTTAATACAAACTAATCCCTACCTCTGTTTTCTACGGCAATGTCACCAGCATAGGCTTGGAGAAATCACCAGTTAGAGGGGGGATTTACAGCGAAGTGTAGGACTTTAAGTACCACAGGAGCTCCAGGGTATTTCAAGGATGCTGTTCATTCATTTTAAGGAATGGGATTTCAGTCAGATAGTAAAACTTCCTTGGTGATGGAGACACCTGGTTCTAATTAACCTAAGTTCAATAGAAGCACAGGTTGTCAAGGATTCTGGGCCAGCAATCAAATCTGCTGAAGAGGATGCAACCTCAGACAGACAAGAGAAATGGTGAGAGGATTCACCAAGAGCCCAGAAACACACAGCTCTGCTCGGGGTGGTGCAGAAGCAGGAAGCTGAGAGAGGAGTGTATGGGTTTATCTCACCTATCTTGAGAAGTTTCTGGGCTGCCACACAAACATTAACATGTGTGTCTTTAGAAAGCCGTGAGGGGGCACTCCTCTAAGCCAAGACCATGGCTGAGAAGGTTTAGTTTAGTGCAGGGAAAAAGCAAATGAATGGGAAAAATCTGGTGCATTTTTTTCAAAACCTGTGTAAGTAGCAGAATATAGTTTCCAGAAGGGTACGCATTTGCTGAGTGAAGGGTACATGGAAGTCAAGCATCTTGGCTCTGCGACCAGCTCGGCCTACGCTTGAGACAGGCAAGGCTGCATACCTGACTGCTTCACGGTGGCAGGTTTCAGCTCCTCCTCCAGACACGCAGCTCAGGCACCTTCCTCCCCTACATCATTGTGTTATATCTAAACAAATCCTGTTATGAAAAACAAAACAAAACTCCCCAAACAAAAATATAAAAAACCTGGCAAATAGCCAACCCAAACTGAGAACCCGGACTTCAACAACATTTCAGTTTTGATATCTAAATAGAGAAAGTAGCGATTGGACTATAAGCAACACACACCCGTTTTCATCAGAATTCATAAGCTTAATTACAGAGAAACTGAAAGCTAATAATTTCTATGCACTGTTATATCGTTAAGTGGCTAGTTACCATGGAAATCTCACTTTCCTTTTTCTCTGCTTAGAGCATATTTATACAGAAAAGGAAGAGGAATATAAACACGATGGAAAGATTAAACAAGACAAGGCACAGTTTGCTACAAATATTTTACATTTATTATAAGAATACAGGAAAAAGAGGTTCTGCAGACTCATGAGTGGTGATTGGTCTCTTGGAAAAGTAGGCTATTCAAAGATGGTCTAAGTTTACAAAAATGATGAAATCATATTTTAAAAATGGAGAAAGCAATTAAACATCCTATAATGTTAGCCAAAATTCAAAGTGTGCTTCTTCCGAGTATAAAAACTAATAAATAAATGTTAAATACTGGTCTCAGTTAGAAACTGACCAAAGATAGACAACCACTTTATATATTGCATTCTCAAACATTTCCAGACTTGTTTACAAGGCCAGATAAACTCAGATCATGTTTGTATGTTTTACACTTGAACTTTGCAGGAGAAGCACCCAATTTTCCAGTGTTTCTTTTATCTACTTAACAAATATATTATTTTAAAACAACAAAAAAGATGAAAGGTGCTTTAACACGACAGTAAATGACCACACATTGACACTAAAAGAAAACTTTGTTAGCTACAGGGGTGCTTTGCTCTGATGCTGCTTGCCGATGTACCATCCCTGGAAACAGGTAGCTGAAGGCAGGCCCCACTCCCTCCTCACCACCCCGAGTTCATCTTCTAGTACAGGGAAGAAAAAGAAACTGGAAAAATCCGATCTCCATGGCCACTTGCTATGAGCCTGTACCAGGAAAACGACAGTGCCTTCCCACAGTCACACGGCCGGGCACCATCTGTATGTCTTGTCTTTGCTTTCAACTTGCCTAGGCTCTTAAACAAGTCTGAGCTGTTCATGGAACTTCAACTTGATTTTATTCTCTTGTATCTATCTGATTTTGCTGTTCTTACCCATACGTCAGCCATGGTTCTGGGCACTTTGTCCTCTACATTTCTATACACTAGTCTTGCATTTCTTAAGAGAAGGCAAACAAGTTTATTTCTACACAAGTAATTTGTAAGAGGAAAATTTCTATATGAGGATGTCTTTTTTTATCCTTCTGGATTGAAAAAAAAAAGCATGGATTGGTGATCTAGCAAAGACTGCCAGGATGACTTTTTCACATAGAATATAAATTACAAGTTCCCTCTCAGACTCTAAGATTTGGAATCCAGGACACTTAGGCATCTGGGCCTCAGTCGGGGGGAATGTGTATGTTTGCCCTATGAAGATTGTTTGGACAACTCAAGACCCAAGGTCATATTATTTGACAAGTGCTACATGAAGAAAATACTAGTGAGTGTGGAAACACACAATTTCTTTTTTTGTACTGATTTTTGTGGCTGCAATGTGGGGTGGGGATTTCTTTCTTCCTGCCATCTTGTTTCTACCCTGTCTGGTGCAGCCCATTCCTATCTGACCTGTGCTTTCAAAACACAGTCTGATGTCCTATGCCTGGGTGAATTATTTAAGTGGTTAGAGTTTCTGCAGGGGCATTTTAACTGACATAAAGGGAAAAGTGGTGTTTCTGTTGTCTGCCTTGATGGTTATAGTTTGAAACCCAGCTTCTTACTGTCATTTGAGAATCTGCTTTGGGTGGCATTTAAAAGGTCCTCACTCTGGTACTAAGGACATTCCCAACAAATAGGTAAAAGCTGTGATGTTTGGCTTTTTAGGAAGGCACTGTTTTGGGGAACTGTAGAGCTGATGATGTAATACAGTGGTGCTTTGGGGTCTTAAAAGTATGGTAGATTGGCCTGTATGAGACTTAGGATTTTGTATTCTCTGTCTTTACTGAAGCTATGAAAAATTATAAACACTGCCTAAATGAGATACTTTCAGACATTTACTTATAAGGGAAGTGTGAAGGAAATAATAAAGCATGTTGACATAAAATAATGAAATGGAAAAATTGAGTATATCCAGGGGATTAAGGTAAATAGTGTTTCAGCACTGCTTTAGGGTGGGTGAGAAGCCATCTGATCAGTTTATGTGGCCAAGACAATAGGCTGCTCCCCTGGACACATCCCCTGAGTAGCCCTGCATGTCTCAAAGCCTCTACTGACAGGGCCACTCATGTAACAAATCTGCCACCCGCTCATCCTATCTCTGCAGCAAGGGGAACAACCAGATTTTTGGATGCTCAGCTATGTAAAACACGAAGGCGGTCACATACGGGGTACACAAGCAACCTTGGTGAGTGGATGCCTGAGAGGCCCTGTAAGGCAGGGGGCCCCAAGCACCCAAAGGCCAAGAACGTTTAGCTAAGGCTACTTATGATGGTCTTCAACACAAGCTGCTGATCATGGCTTTTTTATTTGTTTAGAGCAAAAGACCAGGAAATGGAAGATGAAATGAAACACTAACCAGAAGTAAAAAACAAATACCAGAAAAATTAGCACCTCCCAGTGTTCCACATACTTGACATGAATAAATAAAACTGAGGGAAAACATAAAATTCTGCTACCAGGGTCATTGTCATCATTTAAAACTTTATCACTTTGCAGAACAGTTACTTCTTCCTGACCTCACTGGTAATGTCTGGGAAGATAGTTTACAAATTTAAGACTGAGTTTAGAATGAATCTCAAATATTCTCATTTTGGGTCCTTACAAATTTGCTGGTAAGGAGAGCAACTAGATCTGTTATACCACAAGGGACACTAGTAAGAAAATGAGAAACAGGAATTTTCTCAGCAATTTCCCTGCTAGACAAACGTCTACTGGTACTCAGCTACCTACCAACTTAGGAAGGGCTGCACCACCATCACTGCAGCCTTACAGGAGAGCAGAGCAAAGGCCACTCTGATGTGACAGTAGCTACTTACAGAGATGATAGGGAGCATAAGGAAAATCAAGCCAATATCCAGTGTAGTGCCCCTCAGGAAAGTACTGCAGAGAACTGAGAGGCATGGAATACTTAATAGCATTGCAAGAAGCTTCTCAAATCCCATTTGAGAAGCAGCTTCCATGAGCACTGCTTTTATTGGTGGGAAGGTGAGCCTTTGCGTCATTCTGCACTGGTGCCTTGTCACAGTCTCCATCTCCTCACATCCTTCCATTCTGGATGTCTTTCTCTGTCCTTCTGTGTCTTACCTATCCATGCTGTATTCCAACTGGCTGTAGAGTGCTTCTAAGATTCCTTTTCCTCAAATGTACCCTCAATTAAAGCTACTGAGTTGGTATTTTCCTGTTTCCCTGCTCAATTCTGTTTCATCAGAGTAGACCTCCACACCATAAGTTCCCTGTGTGGGTAACACAGGAGGGACCATTTAGTTAACATTAGTCAAAATGTGAAGTGGGGCTTTTCAAGTAGAAGACTTTAGTACAGGTTAAGTTCACTGCAAAGATTTCCAGTAAAGTAGGAACAATCAGGTATCTTAGTTTAAGAACTAAGGCAAATGTGAAGAGTTTGAAAAGTTTGAACACGTACGTGGAGGACGCTGAGTGCAAATGTCACCCAGAGAAGCAGTATCTCTGAGCTGCTCCTGATGCAAGGGACAGGTTATTTGGTCAGCTCATGCAAAGGGCCACATACTGATTGGCAGGTGACACTTTGCCTCTTTTGTTTCCAGTGATCTTATGTTCTGCAGGAAAGGATCTGGCCTCATGCACTGTTTTCCTCTGGCTTCAAAGTGACACTGTCCGAATCTTTGCTCCACTTTAATTTTTCCACCTTCTCGGTAGGCTGCCCCACCTTGCTTAGAGTAGCTGGTTCTGCCTTTGTACAAGCTTGCCTCAGTATCTTATTAAGACATACACTGAGGCCCGTGCTCATTACTCCCGTGCACTTTAAAGTGACTAAGAATTTAACATAGCAGGATTTTTCTACCGTTGGAGAATCTCAGTCCTTATTAGGTAGCTAAGCCATTCTTAATGCCTATACTTCTAACAATTCGGAACTTAATTTTTGAATCAGTATGAGGCAGTGGGATGGTTTTCAGAGGGTACTAAATGCTTAAAGTTGAATTATGGCTAAGATGTATAGTTTATACACCTTCCGTATTACAGCATTATTTTTTAAATGAGAACTTTATGAGACTTTAAATTTGTACTAATAACTCCCTTCAAGTAGGTAATCTTGGTACAAGAAATCTTGACTTTTTAAACCAGTGTCTTCCTTTGCAGAAATAAATATGTAGTTCTGGATTCTCTCAAATAATATAGTGTTCAGAGTTGATATGAAGCTAATCAAACCAGAGAAAAATAAATTAAAATATTTAATAAAACAATTCTAATATGTGTAAGCAAATCAGTAATAGAAGAGGTAACACTTTATTTTCATGGTAAACTTTCATGCTAACTTAATAGAAAAGTGGAAACATAAACTCATTTTCATATAAAACCTTTGATTCCATTTAATTAAGATATTAATACATAAAGAAAACATGTCTTTTTCAATCTCATCTCTTTGTTGCTCTTTTTAGTTTGTAGAGTCCTGTTTTACGTGAGGGTCCTGACCTCCTAACACGGAAGTCTTTTCATCACCCAGAACACTACTTACAGACAGCCAGTTCTGTTGATAAGAAACACCTGAAATATCAGGAGTGTGTAAAAAGTAAGGCGCGAGGTATCAAGCCCTTCTTAGGAGATACCAATTAATTTCACTTCAAATGACACATCGCCACATTATATAAAACAGAGTATCAGGTAACACTCTTAAAACGTCTGATGACTCACAAAAATTATAAAGTAGTCTGACCGAGACAACTGTGAGGCACAGTGATGTACAATTCAGACACGTACGCGTACGTTCTGAGTTTTGTTTATCCCATGACAAGTTCCTCAGTGTGTGGCAAATATTATAACTGAAATACTTTGCTCTTGACACACCTTAACACCAGTATTATAATGCTGTATTTGAGTGGTACTAACCAAACTTTATAAAACTGTACAATAAAACTGAAACGGACAGAAAAATATTATTGTGGCTTCAAATTAAAACTATTTCAATGACAAAGGTTTCGTTTTCTTTCCTAAATAACCCTATGGTAAAAAACAACTGTGAAATGCACTTACTGATACTTAATACAATTAGGCTCTTGGGCTACACTGATCTGTTAGTAAATATTTCATCAATATTGTATTTCAGAAAATGGTCAACTATGAATGAGGAACTTTACTATCCATATTAAATTTGGGAGATAGAAAAGAAACAATTACATGAGACTTTTCATTGGGGACTTTGTAGCAGGACGGGCTGAAATAAAGCAGCTTCTGAAAATTTAAACAAGATCTGTTATTGGTTTTTATTCTTTTCCTGGGATAAAAAGAATATGTTGGCTTTGGGAAGCTACCTTAGATTACATGGAATAAAAAATTGGTAATTTGAAAAGTTATTTCCTTGGAAAAAAATGATGAGCTACCTAAGACTGTCTCATAAAGATGTCTTGGCAATTCAAGGTAGAAAAATGCAGGTGAAAGTCAGACTGCCTGAGTCCCCCTGCCATTAATTCTAGGAATTATGAGTGGAGCCATGCCATCGTGATACATGCAACTCTTGGGTAATCCAGTAATAGCACAAAGGTTTGTGACTGGACTTAATTACATCCAGATTGGCAGAAATTTGGTTGGTTGCAATTGTTTTCTTACTAAACAAGCCACAGGATTTTGTGCAGTTCTAAAGCCTCTTTTCCCTACATCAACTGCAAATTCAAATTCGTATTTACATGTGTGCTTTTTGGGTATGGATTAGCCTCCTAAAGTACATAATTCCAATAATTATCAGTGACAGAAGGGATGAATAAATTATGCTTCAAGCATGACAAAATTAACAGTAAAAGTGGTTTGCATAAGCTTTTCTTAATGCATGTGCCTATATTAAATTTAATATTCTATAAAACTGATACGATCCTGAAAGACTCCCAATGAGTTATTAATCTTGAACTGTACCACTGCTTGCTTTGGGACAAAGAATAAAATGGAATTTAAATGCTGCAGATGTCAGGATGTTTTGAAAAGCTTTTTTAATTTAAGCACAGAGTTATGATGTGAATTGCAAATTCTAATAGCCTGGATGAGTGAAATATCAATGCCACGTTCACTCTTTATACCAGAATGCAAGGCTTAAGCTTCAGGTTTTGTTCACAAAATTAAAGCCCAAACCATCATTCTTTCTCCATGCTCAGAGCTTAGTGCTGAGGATGAGAAGGGATGAGAGGCTTTCTTCTTTTTATTTTTTCAACAAACAAAGAATATTACAAACAGAGTCACCGGAAATACTGAAAGGAGCAGGAGAACTCTTCTATTTTAACATTTGAAGGCTGGCACTTAATCTTAATTCATGAGTGTGCGCTCTGATTTACTATGGTATATGCCATCAAAAGACACTTCTGCTGCTTTATAATATTTGACCTAAGGGAGAACCATGTTGATTAAAAAGTTGCTTTATACGTTGCAGTATACTTTTGAGGACAAGTTTATTATGCTTTCATTTTAGTCTGAATGCATTAATCAGGAAATGTGTACAAAATTTGCAAAGAGACAGACATGACAGACACAAGCCATTCTTCTCTTCGGTATCCCCATCTGCTCCCTTTTTAAGAGGTGTGAGTTCTGCACAATGATATTCACATGCAGCAAACACCTGGAGAGGGCAGAGGAATTTTCTATCCCTTAAGTTCTTCCAGTGAACACAGACTCCATCATCCCTAAAGCGATGTTTGTCTGGGCACAGGCCTGTGCACTTAGAAAAGGTTTGCAGGCCACATTTACCCCTGAGCATGACCTTCTCCTATCGTGTATTCATCCTGAGCCATGACTGTACAGGATCATGGGGTAACTCCTTGCATACCAAGATTCAGCACAACAGAATGCTAGCCTCAACTCTGTTACAGTTTATCCACATAAAACATCTCAAGCACTGTGCTTGCATACCTGTCAGCTATGGTAAGGCCTTCAGGGAATAGTACAAGGGCAGATGAAAGGGAAAAGTGGAACCAGGAGGGCCATCCCCAGGTCTTGTTTTCATTAACATCCATTTGATTTCTGAACCCTCTATTTCATAGGCTCCTGCCTTGCTCTTGTGTATGTGTATGTGTGTGTGTGTGTGTGTGTGTGCGCGTGCGTGCGCGCATCCTCACACATGAATGTATTTAGAAACCAGAATCAGGAATCTAACAGTTCTGGAAACTGGTACAGATGAAGAGAATTACATTCTAGGATACTGCCTCTAAGATGAAGATACTTTACCAGAAGTTTGCCATTATTTCTGTGGACTTGTATATTGTAGTGTCTCTAAAAGAATTTTTTTTTGGAGCCATTAAGAGAGATCTGTCTATGAAATCCTGAAACATTCTTTCGGACCTGTGTGATGAATGCAGAAAACGTAAAAGGGACAGGGAGATGTGTATGTGTGAACACAGGAATGAGTCTGGTAAGAACGCAGACTTTATGTCTCTAGTCTCTACTTTGGGGAACACTCTAGCTGCTGCTTTCCTCCCAGATGGCCCTCCTGGTCATCCCTAGTTCTTGCTGTCCAGCTCTCTGTAACATCCTTTAAAGCAGCTGCCTAAACTCTAAGCATGTGTTCTTTGGGGACACTGCATGCATCATGTTTTGATGTTCAGACAAAGGAGGAGGAAACCAACAACTTTAATAATGTAAGATCAAGATGGCTCTTACTGGGCTTATTTCTGGCAAAAAAAAAAAAAAAAAAAGAAAAAGAAAAGAAAGAAAAACCTTGGGAGATCCAAGTAATTCCCAACACAAGATTATATTTAAAGTTATGATCCCTTGGCAGAGCAGAAAGCCAACTGTGGTTGGAATGTATCCTGCACATACACATTACCAGTGCAGTTTATAGCACCAATTGAGTAGGTCTATGGCAAAGGACAGCAGCCTGTGAACTGTGCCTGAAGTGGAAAACCTTTGAGAAACATCAGTGGTCTACATGTAACAAAGATGGATTTTCGTTTTACCCTTCACACATTTAGAGTCTGGGCTTTCTTATTTACAATAGTCTGAAATGGCAGGATTGCTCACACAGCCCTTGGCGGGACTATTTCTCGAATAAGTTTGACTTTGACATATTTTAAAGTGGAACATATTTTAAAAACCCCAGTTAATAAAAAAATAACCTTAGAAGACAGTTGCAGGTAATGTGGTATAAACTCATTGTTATCGAGAACAACAGTATTACTCTGCTGGACAGAGTCCTGAAGGCAAGCTCGGCATGCTTCTGTGACTATGTGACCTTCCTCTTGATGATATCAAGCTCTCTCACAAGGTCACTGAACTTAGGGCGATTTTCAGGCTTATAATCCCAACACTTCATCATAATTTTAGAGATATCCTCTGGGCAGTGCTGAGGGGCTGACATCCGGTATCCTGAAGACCCAAGAGAATAACACAGGATTTAGAATGCAGATTAGCTATAAATGTTCACAGTTTATAAAATTTCATACCTTATGTTGTAGGTATAATAGAAATAAAAATTGACTTCAAGGCTCAATTCTCTTTCCCATAGGTGATACAGAGTTTAATATCAGAGCTATCACTTAGTTCAAAAAACACAGTTTTTATTCATTTGTCAGAAAAACTGAAGTAAAATATGCAAATACAAATGAATATTTTAGTTGCTCTAAGTATTTGCTTCTAAAATTATAATTTGTGGGCAGTCTTAAAAAATCATCTCTACAACTTATGTCTTTGAAGATGAAGAGAGATGAGGATTTTATAAACACTCGTTCAACAGTGAAGTGAAAATGAACACAAGTCATATTCTCTTACAAGTGGCTGTCTGGCAGGGTCCCAGGTGCATACTGGATGGTGTGTGTGTTTTGTTAGAAAGTAGGGTGTATAGGAGAGGTAGAAAGGAGGTTAGAAAAGCATCCTCCTACACCCAGTTAATTCTACAACCACCACTCTGGTTCCCTTAGGTACCCAGATGTTAGGGCCCTGCTGATTTACCAAGAGTGTTCTTTTTGTTGAACCTGTGGACCAATAAGAAGGTGTGATCATTACCTAGTTATTCCCACCTCAGATCTGGGAGCACAGCGGGTTTCTTCAGAAGTGTTACTCCTGAAGACTAAAAACATTTCAGTCAGCGATACTGCTCTGAAGTTTATTTGGTTTGGAAGAAGCAGGAGGTGGCTGAGGAACACTATCCTGCTTCCTTTGAAGACAGTGACTAGTGTGACACTGCAGATATTCTGCTAGGCAGAGAGGAGGTGGAGGAAAAGCTTGGTTTTCTCCATTTCTAGTGTGTTGTGAACCTTTAAAGTACTTGTTTTCATTGTATAATGTGGGGAACTTGGCTGAGGAGTAAATGGTTAAACTGCAAGAAGTTTAATTAGTGAAGCATGTTGTATGTATCTGGGCATTGTCCTCCCGCTTTCCCCAAGAAAAACTACCCAGCCTTGAGGCAGGTCCTTGCCCAAACTGGTTTTCTTCTGTTTTTTCTCTTACACTGATATTCTAAATAAAAGCTGGAGAGTTCTTGGCTTTGGGGCTTCTCTTGAGATTCTCCCTAATGCTGGGCACCCTCAGTTGAGATAGTTCAATCACGGAGGCCCTAGAGGGGCTAAGTTTCATCTCTGAGTAACCATTCCTCCTCTAGGCCGGCATGGTCGCACACTGTAACAGAGCACGAGCCACACCACCCAAGGGATTCAAAAGCAGATGAGCTGCACCTCACATCTTTGCTCTTCTTCATACCCAGACAGCGTCGGTAGCGTCTCCTGCCCTGGCAGTCTACCCAGCAGCTGCCCCGGGGCTGGCTGTGACCTCTCACCACCCACTCCGTGGCTCACCTCTCTCCACTTGCTCTCGCGCTTGCTGATTTGTCATTCCAGGGTATGGACAGACCCCGAAGCTGAAGGTCTCCCAGAGGAGGATGCCAAAGCTCCACACGTCACTCTCAGAACTGTATCTCCCTGGAAGGGGAATGACAGCCAAACTATGTGAGGCTTAGGGAACCTAGAGGGGACTGCTCCTGTTGGTCACATATGAATACATTTATACCTGACTGAGGAGCTCAACAGTGAATGATCCTACTCTCCTTACTGTTTTAAACGTTAGGACAGTAATGTTACCAATTAAATGAATAATCTGCAGGCTGTTGGTTTAATCAAACCAGCTATGAAATCACCCTCAACCCTACCAAAAGAACAGACAGTCAGCAAGCATACCACCTTACTTCCCTATGGTATCTGAATAAGATGGATGATTTATAGAGAAAACGTTACAGAGAAAAACAAATTGTATACATGAATGCCTAGAAGATTAAACAGATTGGATTCCTGCAATTTTGTCTTCCACCTGCATTATTTCTTTCCATTAAAATTACAAACAAACTTAAAGTAATAAGGAAAGTTTTTTAACTTCAATTTTTTTTTGCATGTCACTGTTTACAGATATTCTTACATGCTTAAAGGTCTCATTTTCTCCACTGATAGTTTCATTTATGGAAAATATATTCTTCTTTGTGTTTTGAATAGAGTAGAAATTAACACAGCCAGCTGATAAAAACAATTTCTTTAGATTACATGGTATTTTGTTTTGTCAAAACATCTTGGTGCACCTGTTTCATTGAGCTATATGAGCTAAACTCTTAGAATTTATTGGTTGTGGTAGCCTTTAGAAGCACAGGGATAAAAATCAACATGTCTTTTGGAGATGATATAAAATCAAGGAAGGGCAGCAGGAAAGTCCTTTCCAGTCTCTTGGAGGAGAAGCATTTCCAAGAGTCTTCCAACACATGTTTGGTGTGTTTTTATTTAATTTGATATGCTATCGTCACTATCATAACTAAACTCCACCTACAGTGGTGAAGTTTTCTTAAATGATTTCATTTCCTGTCCCTCTTGCATCTTCTTGTATTAACTCTGCCATTTCAGGATTTAAAAATGCCCTCCTTCTAAAAATATCATGTTGCTTTAAAATAGAATGACTTTTCCCTTTCTCCAAGAAAGTAGAATGAAGAGGAGAGTGTGCTTGTGCCATGGTAACTGTTCTAAGACCGCAGTGTATTTACTGATGACTGGCTCCAGCTGTGTGAAGTAGCTCCCTTCTTAGTAGACCGTAATTAAGGACATTCACTATGCTGCTTCATAGAAGATTAGTGTTCTTCACTGCGTATCAGTGCTTTTCATGTTTGGCATCCAATAATTTAACACTTTTCATGAAAGTCACTCCATGGCTACAAGCTAAGACTAATTTCTTTTTAAAGAAAGTTATCCAGAGTCAAATACTTCATTCTGTAGATAATATGGGCAGAGATCAAGAGAGACACATTATATGTAAACCAGAATTATGCTCCGGAAGAGAAATGTATAACAACTCTAACTCTGACTTGTAAACTTGATTTTTCTGTATGATTTTTACAGGCCAAGACAAGTCACAATGTATGGTATAGGATTTTGTGGTTTTTCTCTCATTTCACCCTTTTCTCTAGAGAAAAGGTATTATCATCTTCTTCTTACAAATTAGGGAGCATAGGCAGGGCCTGGTCGATGGCTTACTAAGGTCGGTAGCTAATGACATACCTGATTCTGGACTCTGGACTGAAATCCTGCCTCCCTTGAATTTCAGAGTACACCTGGGACATTCCACTACTTAAATAATAGAATACAGCGGCTCAAACAACCTGGTTACAGGTGGAAAGCTTTCTTCTCAATAACCAACAAATATGATTTTATTTCTTAGGTGGAGATGAGGACAAACAGCACCATTGGTGAAAGCTGTAACCGAGGATGGTAGCAACACGTGTCAGTCTGCTTTCATTCTGAATCTAAAAAGCAATTGTTGGGGGCAAATAGACACCAACAAGCAGCTGGGAAATCTTTGAAAACAAGGTGCATAAGAATATTTTTGCCTCTAGAAGGAAAATTATGTGGCTAGAGCTAGGGGTGCATTGTAGGCCCTTTAGGATTATCTGATTTTTTAAAAAACAAGTACATGTATCATCTTTTCAAAAATTAACAACATTAACCAAATGAAGTTTATTCTACAGCCCTAATCCAAAGTTTTGAGAGGTTCCTTGGATGGGAGGCTTTTCCCACCTGCCCTGATGCCACACTTCATGGGAGAACTAGGCAGCGGTTCAGCAGCTGGAAGCAAGAGTGAAGGAAAGAATCCATGGAGAAGAAAAGATTCTTGGGAATGAGGCTAAATGTGTCCACCAAACAAAAAATGTTATTTATATAAAACATGAAAGAAGTATAGCAAGAAACAGGACTTTCTAAGATATTTGTATTTTTTCCTTGTTTAAAAAAATGTAAGGATTTAGACCCAATCTTTAGTACTTTAATGTTTGTGAGAGCTAAGACAGTTTCTCAGGGTGCCCTGTGGCTTGTAGACTCTTTCAGGAATTTCTCTATTGAATTTCTCCATTCTCCAGATTCTTTCCTCATCTGCTGTTTTGTCATCTGAATTATTTTGCATCTTATAAAGTTAGCATTAAAGATGGCTAATGAATACTTGTTTGTCAATCAAAAATCTTCATACTTGTTCTTATTAAATAGCTTTTAGGTCTGACTATTAAAGGCATATGAAGTTAGAACTTTCATTTGTAAATATTTTAGCCAGGTTCAGTTAAACTATAATATACTGTGGTCAAGAAGAAAAATTTTATTTGGTGTTACTGCTTAAAAATAGTAAAATAAAATTTTCTACTTATATAAGGTGGAGAATCTGGTTAACAAATTCCAGACAGCTGGATTTTACTGGTAAATTTTTAGGGACTCTCAAGTCCAGGTACAGCTTCCTCTGCTTTAAAAATGTTTTGTCATCTTTTATCCTGCGTTTGTTCCCCTGAGCAATATAACCCTAGAGTAAGAATGACCACACCAGAAAAGGATCACTATGGAAACTAGCAGGACTGCCGTTTTCTCTGCATTATAATAATAGATCGGATTGGAGTCGGTAGGAAGAAAATGTACAAAAGTCTCCTTTGGTGGCACATGAAGACAAAGGGTGAACTACAATTCCCATGGTGTGAGTCAGCCCTAACCACCTTCTAAACCAGTTACACTCAAAAGCTTTATCTGGAAAACATTTGGTGGTTGCTCAAAAAGCTAAATATAAAATAACCGTATGGCTCTGAGTATATACCTAAAAATAATTGAATACAGGCAATGAACCCTTGTACACAATGTAGCACTATTCACAGTAGCCAAATTGGGAAAACTTCCCAAGTACACCTGAAATGGATGAATGAATAAACAAGCTGTGGTACATCCACAGAATGAAATATTATTAAGTCTTAAAAAGGAATGAAGTACTGATAATGCTCAATATGAATGAGCCTTGCCAACAGTATGTTAAATGAAAGAAGCCACACATAAAAAATTCCACACACATAATTCCATTTATATGAAATATCCAGAAGAGGTAAATCCATAGAAACAAAAAGCAGACTACTGGTTGTCATTGGCTGGTGGGCAAATAAAAAGAAAATGCTTAACTGGGTAATTTTATTTTGGAATGATGAAAAAAAAATTGAAGCTACAAAGAGATACTGGTTGTCCAACTTTGTGATTAATGAATGAGTGAATGCTACTGAATTATTCACTTTAAAATGGTTAATTTTATCTCATGTGGCTTTTACCTCAATTTTTAGATAGCTTTGGCTTTCACTTAGACATTAAATTAAGGCATTTATAAATTCCTTATAACTTTTCATGATGGGGTAATTTTTCATTTGTAGCCCACAAAGTATCATTTTATGGTATTTTTATTCAAAATATATATGCGTTCACCAACCCCTAGGTTTATATGCTGTTTCCATTAATGACAGTGTAATTTCTAATTTCATTTAAAGCACACTCTAGTCTTTTTCTTTTTTACTGAGTTCTTGAGGTGTTACCCAGTTCTACATCCTGTTTCATCCTAACTACAGATAATACAAGCTGTACTTATTTCCACTTCCAAGGACACATAAAGTTCAAGTGAAAAAAAATCCCTGCTAGTTTAAAATTTAATTTCCAATTCCCACTTTATTCAAGATTTATATAGGTTCCACAATCTGAGAGGCTAAGAAAC
The DNA here is from genome assembly GCF_000276665.1 of Chinchilla lanigera. NCBI lineage: Eukaryota > Metazoa > Chordata > Mammalia > Rodentia > Chinchillidae > Chinchilla > Chinchilla lanigera. Next base: position 5,620,748 of record NW_004955418.1, read on the forward strand.
CATGCTGATTTTGGAATGAGAAATTAAGGAATCGACTGACTTGATGTTTTAGGAACCCAACATTAGATGAGGTTATTGGATCAATTATGATATTCAAAGAAATGGTACAGAGCTGCAGCAACACTTCCACTGTATGTGGCATCTATTAAAATAATAATCACTTTGGGATAAAAAAACTCTCCAATCTATAGTCATATTTAAAAGTGCTTATGTTTACCTTTTTCATCTAGCAATCCTACATACCAAAATCAGATCAGTAATTTCAATGAATTAAGTTTGTGTTCATGTTTAATGCAAGGGATGAACATTTATATATTATTTGTGTTCATCTTCCAATCATTTTCACTTGGAGTCTACTCCAGCACTGTAATATTGCTTGTGAATGTTTTGTGCTGATATAGCCCATTTTTACCACCAAAAAGGAAAAACCATCTGTTCTTACCGTAATTAAGAGCTTCTGGTGCTGTCCATTTAATGGGAATCTGCTTCAAGCCAGAAGATGAATACACACCACCATCCTCCTGACGAGACATTCCAAAGTCACTGATTTTCAGAACATTATTTTCACCTACTAGGCAGTTTCGTGCAGCAAGGTCCCTGGGTTATAATAAGACACAGAAAATAGCTATTAAAACAAATTGAAAGCCGCTTTCACATTTATGACTTCCACACTTTGCATTTTTACATTTGCAATGCATTTATAAACAGGGTAAGAAGTTAGCTTGTGATTTACCAGTCCTTCCTATCTTCTCTGTCACAGGCAAAAATCACCCACGAGAACATTTGCATATGGAACAAGCCACAGGTAGTTTTCTAGGCATTACATATATTTCCACTTAAATAGGAAAACACTGATTCTAGAGTTAATAGAGAAAATCACAGAGAAGAGGCTAAGCAAGTTTGGCATTATTTCTCCTTTCATTGGCTTTCCTAGGTTAGCACTGCCTAACGGAAATTTGTGTGAGGACGAAATGTTCTCTACCTGCACCGCCCAAAAAGGTAGCAGTTAGAGCCCAATGAAGTGTGGCTAGTGTGACTGAGAACCGAATTTTTCATCTTATAACGGCATGTGGCTAGCAGCTCCCAAGTAGCTCTTAACAGTTTAGCCCTAGAGCTTCGCAAAAGCTGGAAACAGCTCAGTGGCACAGGGGCTGGCAACAAACACTTCCACTGCATCTGGGACAGGCAAAACCCTACCTAAAGATCTGGCTGTCGCTCCCCATCATTGAGTATATTCCAGCCCTACTGCCTCCAGACACAGGATGACTTCCCTAAATGTGGCAGGACTGCTTCTCTCGCTGGGCCGTTGACTTAACTGTTCCCTCTGACTGGAGAGTTTTCCTCCTGTACTTTTGTACAGCTGACTCTTCCTCTGAATACTCTCTCTTCAGAAAGGTCTGTTGACCAACCTTATCTGACAGGAAAAAGCACCAACTAATAGGGAGGGCATTCAGTAATCAAATTCATATATAAATCTGTATATTTACATATTTACATTCATACACACAGAGAAAATCATATATAGTGCTGAGTGTGGAAAAAAAAAATAAGTTGTATAAGGGAAAAGAGATTTACAAAAGGGAATCCCGGTGTAGATAGGCTGGTGGGGAGGTCTCTTCGATAATGTGATACTTAACCGAAGAACTGCAGTAGGGGGCTGGATTTAGGGACTGGGCCAGCCAGCCAGTTGTCTCCTGATGTCCATTTCATCCACTTTAGTAGAATTCCTATTTTAGCTGAACATTAAATGCTCTGCTTTCCAGCCTCCCATACTCTACCTTCTGGCCAATGAAATGCAGATGTAAGTTACCTAGAATTTCTAGGGAGTTTCTCTGAAAGGACAAGGCTGCATCCTGACACTGTCCCTTCCGCTAACCTGGATGAGCATGATGGAGGGTGTGAGTGCCCATCCTACACCAACAGGAAACATGCTCCCCTTGGAAGAGCAGCGAGAACCCAGGGGCCTGGTTCCTGTTAAGTGTGGAGCTGCTGGAAACGTCCTGAACTGACTACTCCCTGGATTATTACTAGTTTTTGTTTTTTTTTTTTTTTTTATGTGAGAAACTCCTAAATCACTAAAGTGGTTTTCATGTGTTAAATTTTTCCTTCTGAACGATGCATGTGTCGGGGGGGGGCATACTGAGTTTGAGATTTCTATTAGATATTCAAATGGGGACGCTGAATAGAAATTTGAGTACAGCAGTTTGGAGGTCAGAGGAGAGCTTTATGAGTTGTAGCTTTTTAGACAGTAGTAGAAGCTATAGGACTGGAAAATGCTTTCACCTAGAGAGTGCAGAAAGAATTTTTAAAGGAGATTGAAGGATGAGGCCCTAGAACAGCAATGGTATGGGGGAGTGGTGGCTTAAAAGCTTAAGGGAGGGAAAATTTTTCAAGCAGAAATAGTGATCAACTCTATTAATTACTACTGAGAAGGCAAGCATGAAGACCATGAACTAGTTAGTGGTTTCACAACGCAGTTTAATGAGACATTGACAAGGGCAATTTCAGTGAAGTGATGAGTACAAAGGCATGATTGGAATGTGCATAAAGATAATGAGAAAATAGAATCACAAGTTTAGATACCTCTTCTGAGTACATGTTCTGTAAAGGGTGTAGGGAACTGGACAGGCAACTAGAGAAGCATTTCATGTCAAGGGATTTATCCTCCTAAGAGGGCCTATATATAATACGATAGATCAAAACCAATGCGGGAGGGGAAAGTGACAATTGCAGATGTGAAGCTCTTGTGAATCCAAGAAGTGATAGGATCTATTTGTGCTTTTTAAGTTATATTCCCAATGCCAGAAAATATGTTGCACAGAGTAGGTGGTCAAGAAATACTTGAACGAATGTACAAATACTATTTTATCCTAGAAATGTTCTTTACTAAAAGCAAGTTGTCTATTCTATGCTTCTTTTAAAATTATTTTCAACTGGTTTCATTTTCCGTTGACATAGTTTGATATATTTATCTCTGTAACGGCTCTCTGAATATTGAATGTGACTGAGGACTTCCAAAAAATTAAAGTCTAATTTATACGACTGGCTTTGTAACATAGGAAATATTTTGAGCAGCTGACATAGAAACTGCTTACTGGTGATGGTGATCCCTAAGGGAATTTTGATAATCAGAGAAATAATATTTTATATTTTAGTGGAAATCTTGAGTGGTAGTATCTAAAGCCATTCAAGAATGTGAAATCTTCTGTTTTACCAATTTGCTAAGATTGGTTTTATTCATTAGATCAAGTCTCACAATGGAAAGCTTTCCAAGAAGTCCAAGTTTAAAATTAAAGCTCTGACTCACTTCCCAGTTCTGAAATATAGCAGATTACCATGAGCTCCCACTGGTAGAGTTTATTGCCAGACAAAGTGAGTGACAAGTGAAGAAATAAACCAGGCTTTCACTATCTTAATCTGTAGCAAGGAGCTACCCAAGTTGGCTCAGGAACTACAACTCCTACTTAAAGCTGTATAAAATAGATGCTAGCTCTTATCACATGTGTGGTATTGGTGTATTGCATTTTACTCATTTAAAAAATACAGTTTAATAGGGTTAAGTGTGATAATGTCTGTCAAGTACCAGAACATATAATGTGGCTCAAAATAAGTCTTTCATGAGCTACTATTATTGTTTCTAATATTTATGTATTATTACTGATGCCGCTGTTGCTACTGCTATTGTTACAAGAGGCCTTGTCACAGGATGTAGAAGTCACTTCTCAAAGTAAGTCTTGAAGGCATGTCATGAGCCATCACTTGAAAACTCATCATAGAAAGCTAAGTTTGTAAAACATGTTTCCGAAGATGGATTCAATCTTCTTTACATGCTGAGACTCTTAGGAGGTAATGAAATCTACAGTATAGTGTGTGGTTGGTTTAGTCAATTATTTCCTTCCTGTATGCATTTCATCACTGTGCACAAAGCAGGATCCAGGAAGGTAGTGGTGTTTATTGACTGACAAGTTTCAAGACAGGCTGTATTATTTCTTTAAATTAGACTTAGGAACTCCCCTTCTTTCCACCTTTTAGCCTCTCTCAAGATGGGAAGAAAAAACTGCTCCATAACTTCCTGAGTTATTACACATTAAATCTATTGTTAATAAATAACAATGATCTGTTGAAGAATTTGAGTGGTTCTAGACATATTTGATTCATGGGCCCTATCTCAATTAACATTACATTAAAAAACTGTTTGAAGAAGATAAATGATATAGCATAGTAATTGTTACATTCTGGACCCAGTCTATCTTGAAAATCCACCTCCTATAGCTCTTATTCTGGTATGGCAAAGTAAGGCCATAATCCATATTCCTACCAACTATAACTAAAACCTCAAGATGAACTAACAAGTATACTCTTTCGAGGTTCTTCAAGGTAAATGTAGATGGATTCAAGAATGTACAAAAACTTGCAAAGGCAACCATACGGGTGTGAGCATCCTGCCCCCTCCAGCCCCTTCTCATTTTTTTTCCGGTTCTCCCCTGAATTCAGGCTCTACCTATGTAGTAATATAAGACAGTGGCACCAGTTCTAGTGATTAACACTCCAACAGAAACCATGTCTTTATTTTTATTTAACTGAAGAATTTAGAAAAAGAGGTACCTGTGAGCCAAAGAAAAGGCTCACCTGGTTCCATATATAAACTGCACGTATCTCAGCCTAATCCCTGAGTTACAAATATGTGAGGCAAACCTGCACCCATTCAGAAAATTAAATGATGTTTAAATACCTGGTTGGGTTTAAAAGTGACAGGATTGATTTTCTGCTAAAGACAATCAAAGGCAGAATTTGTAGTCTTGACCTAGCCAAGATAACTGTTAATGATTTTGTTTTAGTAGAAAAATTTCTAGAGGAATATAACAGGGACTTAGAGCCTGTGCAATATAATATTTGCAATGCAGTATTAAGGGCATAATCCAAAATTTTAAAAGAATATGGAAAATGTGGCTAGGATCATTGTTTATTGGTACAGTGTGTGCTTAGCATGCTCAAGATCATGGATCAAACCTCCACCATCACCCCCAAAGCAAACCAAACAAAACATAAAAAACAAAAATGTGAACAATTCTAAAGGTGAACGGAAACTGCAATCAACTAATGCCTAACTCACGATAATTAGATATTGGAACCACAAAAAATGACTTTTGGGCAGCCATTGTAACTATATTCCATAAATGAAAACACACCTGAAATGGGTAGAAAATCAGAAGTTCTCAGTAGAGATTTAGAACCATAAAAATTTCAGAACTATTAGAACTTAAAAATAAAATATCTGAAAAGAAAAATTCAATTGACAGGCTCACAAGAATGGATAAATGTAAAAGATTTTTCTCATAAGTTCTTCAAAATGACTTAATATTTAAAGCAAGTATCATAGTATTACCTGGCTGTAAGTTTTGCACATTTTACATAAAGTAGTACAACACTAACTCTACAAAAAGCTTAGGAATGTATACTGCAGTCTCCAGAACAACCGCTCATGAAATGATGCAAAGTGATATAGCAGAAAGGTCAAGAAGAAAATACAACACAAATATAATTAAAAGACCAATATCAAGAATGAAAGAGAGTTATTACTACTAATTCTACAGGCACTGAAAGGATAATACGTTATTAGAAAAATTTTTATTTCCAACAAATTTGGTAGCTTAGATGAAGAGATACAGTTCTAAAAATACAACTTATCCAAACTGACAAAGGAAAAAAATAAAACCTAAACAGTTCTATATCTCCTATAAAACCTTCCCCAAAAGTAAACTACAACTCAAATGACTTCATTAGTAAGTTCCTTCAAATATTCATGGAAAGAATAAGAATATGTTATATGAACTTTCTCAAAATAGGAGGTTTACTACCTACACTCATTTTGAGGCCAGCAGAACTCTAACATAAAACCTGGTAAGACATTACAGAAAAATATCCCATATGAAGAACGAGCCAAGCACTCTTAACAAAGTATTAGTGAATCAAATCCAATGTACTGTAAAAATGTTAATACATCAATGACCAAGAACAGTTTATCCTTGTAAGGCAAGACTGATTTAACATTTTAAAAAGTAATGTTATTTTCTAGATTAATAGAAAACAATGTGGGGGAGGCATGATCATTCCAACTGATGCAGGAAAAGTAATGGATTAAATTCAACATATTTATGATAAAGCTCCAAAGAAAATATTAAAGGACTTCCTCAATCTGACAAAGGGCATGTAAAAAAAATTGATTCACTAACATTTTCAATGGAAAAGAACTAAGCTATTTTCCACCAAAGATGCCTGCTTTCATCACTTCTATTCAAAAGGATCTTTGTTATGGTAGTTGTATTCCTTCACATATGATGAAAATGATAAAGCTACCAGCTAAAACTATATTGCAGATAAAGTTTTGTTTTACATAGAAATCTTTGGAGAATTTGCAAAACAAGAATTAGAACTAATAAATGAACTTAGCAAAGTTGCAAGATGAAAGGTTAATATACAATAAAGTATTCTTGTATGCTAGCAGCAATTAGAAAATAAATTCCACTTACAGTAGTGCCAATAAAACAAATGCATAAAAATAAGTAACAAAAGACACACTTCCTTTGACTGAGGAAAAACCATGTATATTTTACATCTAAGTACATGGAAAGATATTCCATATTCATGAAGGGGAAAACTCAGTATCATTAAAGTAGCCATTTCTCCAGAATTTATATCCTTAATACATTCCCAACCAAAATTCTAGCAGATATTTTTGTAGAACTAGCCAAGCTGATTCTAAAGTATATAAAGAAATGCAAAGATTTGATAATAAAATTAAGAAAGATGTACAAATTTGAAGGTCTTACCTGACCTGATTTGAAATCTTACCATAAAGCTACAGTTATTAACACAGTTTGATATTAGCAAAAACTTATATGGCTGAGTTGAACAGCATAGAAAGAATTACACCTACAGTATGTGGTCACCTGATGCCTGGCCACGGCATGTGAATCCCAACCCCAGTTTGTGTGCCAAATGTCATCAATTCTTGATCACAATGAGTTTTTAGTTACTATGGGATTTTATTGTTCTTTGAAACAATACACATGCTGCACAACTACATATACTACTTTTCTGATAACTACCTTCACTGTATCACCAGCTTGGAGTTTTGTCTTCTGAGATGAGTACAGTTCTCTAAGAGGCCAATCTAAAACTAAGAGATACCTTCAATTCCACATAAGTAAAATTTCAATAACATTTACAGAACATGCTACTTTTTGGGGCTGCATTAAGTTCAAGTCAATGGAAATTGTATCTTTTTGGCAAAATCTGTGAATGAAAACATTAAGCCTTCAGGGAATGTGCATGTGTTGCTTACTTACTGCTTACCTAGTATTAAAGGTGATAGAAGAAAAGATATGGCCTGTGGGCTGAGAAGCTGACAATCCATTTTGGGAGATAAGGCAGACATTTTTCTCCATCTTCTCTCCATGATCCTCTTTATTATGCCTACTATTGCCCAGCCCTGAGTCACTCTGGGCAACACCCTAGTGCTCCCCGCCTTGTCACACAAGAAACTGCTAGACAACAAGCCAGCAGGAGCCTGTGTTACACACTGACATCCTACAGGAATGCAGAGGTGAGAAATCACATAACCGGCTGATGTCACTCACAGGTATCAGATAGCTGTATCTCACTACATGCAGAGAGATACAACCAATGCTGCTCACTGCTAAAAGGATAGGAACTGTTCCACTCACGTCTGCTGGGTAATCTCATTTGGAGACTCAGAGTGAAACTTCTGAGGGTGTAACAAAGGTGTCTAATGGGTCACACATAAAATGACAGAGGCTAAGTAAGGGTCAGATGCATGCATTTTGCTTGCTGCCTGCAAAGCACAACAGTGGGCATCTTGTTCTGTGGCGGGTTCATTCTCACGGCAAATTCTACGGTAAACCAGCAGTAAGTGTGAGGTCAGGCCATGTTCTCCTTTGCAATGTTTTGTCCCAAGTATCATTTTCTGCTTGTAGTTACGAATTTACAAAGTCAGGGCTTATCTATTACAAAAGAAGAGAGAAACACACGCTGCATTTTGCAGGCAGAATATAAAAGCTATGCTCACTGGGTCTGGATAACGCTGCGTGTTACTGATACTTAGAAGGAAACTGCATTAAAGCCCTGGAGCTTCCTCCTTCTGACTAAACCATGGTATAAAACCAGCTGACCAGGAGGTCGAGAAAAAAATGAAGCATTCTTCACTGCTTCACATTCTGATGAAAAGAGAATTATCACTGCCCAGTACCTCCTCTCTCTCTCTGTTGAGGTTGAACCCAAGTTCTACACCACTGATCCCTAGCACCAGCCCACAAGATTCCTATTTAGATAGTTGCCCCAAGCATATTTGAGGGGAACATTATAAAAAGACATCAACTTTAAGTCATTACATCATTTAGTAGCTCTTGACTTTTAGAAATTAACTTATTCTTGGTCTCTATGTTCTCATTTACAAAATAGGGATGATTAACAGTGCCTGTCTCAGAAGATTGTTGTAAAAATAAAAATCTATAAGTGGTTTAGCATGGTAAATGGGATGCGGCATTCAATAAATGTTAGCCACACACAAAAACTGCACATTTATCATAGTAAAACCTGAATTCAACCTCAGAAACAATGTGCTAGAAAATTACTATCTTCCCCCCACCCAATTAGAATAAACCATATGACAGTTTTCTTTTCTTTTTTTTTCTTTTTGAGACAGGGTCTCATTATTCAGTTCAGGCTTGCCTTGAGCTCACGTTGTAGCCCAGGCTGTTCTTGAACTCACAACGATCCTCCTGCCTCAGCCTCCCGAGTGCAGGAATTACAGGCGTGAGCCACCACACCTGGCCTCAGTTTTCTATCTATATGAATGTAAAAGGCATTCAACTTAGTTCTAAAACTTATATAGTATTTACTATTCAAAGCACTTTTTATGTATATTAAATTACATAGAAATTACTATAAATATGATTTTTATTTCTGTAGATGGTAAAATTGAGGCAGAGGGAGTTAAGGGACTTGTCTGAAGGTCACACAACCAGTAAGTGGGTGAAAGCAGGGTTTGTAGTCTAGCAGCCAAACTGGCCCAAAGTCTGCAATGAAAGTCACCTTCTTGAATACCTCTTAGTATATCTAGCAATTCTCTTTTAGAATATGATCAAAGGACACACCACTTAATCCATGGCCAATGGCTACAACTTTTAAGTTTTAAGCAGTGAAACCGATATTGACTGCCTTTATGAGGGAAGTAACATGTCAAGTTCCCTCCCCAACAAAAAACAAATATAGCCTTGAAATAAGTTCGTGAAAATCTGTTTTCTGAAGAACACAAATGTCAGCCACTGTTTTCAGCAGCAGATGAGTGCTGCGGTGGAAGGACAGTGTGATTGTTTGTTTCTAGATGCAAAATTCTGTATACAATAACAGAAATAAAACTGAACCCTCAGAACAAACTAAGAAATGAGGTGGGAGGAGGTGGGATGTCTTTGGCCGTAGAAGTGACACTTTGGAGCTCATTTTATTTTTTTAATGTATCAGTACCAAAGCCCATATTTAGCTGCAAGTGATGAGATCAGAGATTGGCCAAAATAGCAAGATTCTTTTGTAAGTCAGATGTTGCTGCTTCCACTTCACAATCTACCCTGTCCTTCCTTTGAATAAAACACAAGTAAATACGGAAATCTCCTACACTACTCCTCCGCCGTACACACATAGTTCACTGCTTTTACTCCCAGTTTTCCACTTGCCATATTGTTCCTCACTGCCTTTCTTCCCCTTGCGCCTCCCTCCTAAGCTCTGTGCCCACCGGTAATGGGGCATTTATTTTTAAAAGAGGCCTCGAAAGAAGCCCCAGGTGCAGAGCTGTGAAAATTAACCCCATCATGAAAGTGCCTGTTCTCTTTCTTTGAAAAATTGTTCCAATGCTACAGACCTCTAAGAGGATGGAAATAAAAGTGCTGCCTCTCTGAATGCAGTACCCGAACCGGTATGGAGTGAATGAAGTTAGAGTACAATTTACGATTTTATTGCTCAGGACCGGTTCCATGCCCTGCGGGTACATGCGGTGGGAGCCAAAGGACCTGCTCCCGAAAGATCTCTCCTGCTGCCTGCAAGAATCCCTGGGATGCTGTGTCTGAGTCTCTCATTTACTTAAAGTTACTGTTCATTTACTAAAGTCACTGCTTTTCATACGTGAGAAAGGGGGCACATATGATCACTCATATTTGGGCATAAATTATTTGAACAGATGAGTCTATCAGACAGTAGAAAGTTCAAGGAAATGGGATGGCAGCAGATTTGTTTTGACAGTGGGAAAAAGAAGAGAAGGAAGACTGCATAGCATACAGAAGCTGAGGAGAACAGGGATGATACAGGTTCCTATGGAAAAGTTAGTGTGGGACTGGGTATCCTGCGCTGTCCAAGGGCATGATGGGCATTTGGTGGGTAGCTTCTAAAAAGGTTGCACTGAGTAAGCCTGATGATTTACATCAGATTACCCTTTTCTCACTAGCAGAGTGGGATCTTCACTGGACTTTATCCTCTGGAAAAAAGTTTTTTGGTGATTTCTGCTAGTGAGGCTGCTGTCTGGCAGCTAGAATACCTAATTCCTTGCCTGACACAGCTGGCTGACCAAGAGGAGATACTCTAAGTGGTCCATATGAAATGCTTACTTATGTTTGGTTGTTTCATGTCATTTCCTTGAGTGATCTCCCTACAAGAAAATCTTAGTTGGATGTATACAAGTGCAAACTCTACATACTGTTTTCTTTAGCTTAGAAATCATATTCCTAGTGAATTAAAGAAAATATAGATATTGAAAAATACTCAAAACACAAATACAGTGATAACATTTTAGTACTAAATTTACCTCAAAAACCCAAAGTTATCTTTCTTTGTATTTACTCTGTTAATCTGGTTTATGAAGTTTTACAGAATGGGTACCCTAATTTGTACAGTCAATAGCATTGTTCTTACTTTCTGTCTGCTGTGGGCTGCACTATGAAACGAAATAGCACCTCTCCAGAGACTACCTCTGGGCACAGATTTTAAGTAAATATTGACCTGTTGTTAAACCTCTTAATAAATACACTCTGGTCTAGAGGAACCAGAGGGATTGAAAAACACTGACAGAAAGTGAATGTTTGAATATCTTTAGTTCACAGAACTATACTAAATTTCAAGGGATACTTCAACAAAGCAGCTCAGTCTTAAGTACAGGTATCAAAGGCCAGCAGCCAGGAGGCTGCAGTAACATGCACTGTGAAGAGTTGTCTCCACTCTGTCTTCCGTCCTCACTGCCAAAGCCTCTATTCCTAAAGGACCGCTTGGAAGGTAGATGTGGGAAATACTCACCCACTCCTATTCTGAGAGTATAACTCAAAACAGAAGCTACATGCCTGAGTGATAAACAGTACAGCTTACAATATTACTCTTGGATGCAGTAAATTACTCTTTGAGCAACAGACCGAAAAAAGTGACAAAAACACTCTTAACTGAACAGCTGTCATGATATACAGCTGTCATTTATTGTGGGCTTTGTATGTGCTAGGTGCTGCTTTAAATGTTTTCGTATAACCCATTCTCTGCCAATACTGGGCTGCATGCATGCTAATCTGCATATTAAATACATAACATGACTTTCTTTCCAGAGCCAGTATTGCAGGCATCTCTGCTGTGAGGAGTTCTGGACTGGGGATCTAGAGACTGAAGTTCTCATGCAGTGTTTTCCTTAATAAGCTGTATAAGCTTATACACTACACAGCATTTTCCTGGACTTTGGAGAGAACACTAGTCCTTGACTTTTCTGAACAAAAGTCAAGGACTGCCATATAATGTCAAAAATGTATGATTTCTTTGCATTACATCACCCTAATGTAAAAGCCATAGATCTTATAATGACTAACAGCAAAAATATATGATAAAAATCTGCCAAGAATTAAATGATGTTTTAAAATGAAATAATCACAACAGATAAACAGTACTGCATATAGAATTATACAAGGCAGCACTCTGTCTCAGATAGTGCTCTGTGTACACTTGGATCACTTCAGATAATTTGGAGGAAACAAGTTCATGGTAACATCATATGGTGCTTCTGACTCTGACATTCTATATACTCTATATCAAAGGCACTGTCTTCTTGTAATGGCTGCATGAACTGAGCCACACAGCAGTGGTAGATGTTCCTGATGAGTCTTCCATGTTGCTACTGCAATAGTGAGTGTCAGGAGCTAGTAAATGCAAGCCACACTGGGTAGGCTAAACACTGTACAACAGTGCTACTCCATGTGGCAAACAATCCTATTCACCCAAGAGCCAAACTATTACCATGTGTTATGGTTTGTGTCTGGGTGTCCCCTCAAAGACTCATGTGGTCATGGGGCAGGCTTTTAGAGTTTGATTTTTTTTGTTGTTTTTTGTTTTTTGTTTTTCTCTGGTACCAGAAACCAAACTCACAACCTTGCGCTTGCCAGGCAGGCGCTTTTGCCACTGAGCTAAATCCCCAGCCCCTTAGAGTTTGATTGATTATGGGTGTGAGAGCTACACCCCCCTGGGGTGGATAGTTTGCATATGTAAAGGAGGGGAAGAGGCTGCTTGGGGCCATTCCTCCCTTTTAGTGCTTGTTGCTTTTGCTGTGTTCTGCCGCCAGGAGCTGTAGCCCTCTGCCATGTGCCACTCTGCCTTCTAACCTGCCAAGTATGGACTAAAACCTCTACAAACTGTAAGCAAAACAAACCTTTCCTTCCTTAATTTTGGGTGTCAGGTATTTTGTCCCAGCAATGAGAGAAAAGTAAACAAGACACCGTGCAAGAATCCTCTAGCTTGTGTCTATGGAATAATTGTTGGCTATAACCAATCTGTGATGTACAGTTCCACAGGAATAACAGTAACTATTTGTTGAGCACCTATTATGTGTCAAGCACAATACCAAGAAGTTTATCACTCCTAATCCAAACCATCACTTGCAAGTGTGGATATTTCTATGAAATAGCTCAGAAATTAAATGAACTTGTCCAAGATCACAAGACTGTCTTGCTTCAAAGCCAATGTTCTTTTAGTTTTCCACAGTGCTAAGTGTTCTCTTGGTATCTTTGATATACTGTTCATTTTATCCTGACTAGTTATATTCTTTAACTTCTAACTAGATAGATGTCTGCTGTTTCATTCCTGAGACTTGTTTTCTTTTCCATTTAAATTTAATGAAATAGAGCTCTTGACTCAGTGCTTACGCTACAGAATGCAGAACATATTGAGAAGACTATCATATGTATTATTTTTTCTCTTCTATTTTCCATTCTGTATAAAGGAATGATTCCTCCATAACCATTTGTTATGGTTTCTACCTACACAATGTGATAGACATAGTCACAGTGGGGCCTCAAGTAAGACATAAAAGGCACAGAGCAACTGTGTAATCTGTGATACACAGGATGCTATAATGAGCCTTAGGATCATTTACATTTTTATATTCTGCAAAATGTTCAGCTACTAATGAACAAATCCACTTCAATTATGGTGGAACGCACCTAGATTTAGATACTGAAATGTGCTGCAGATCACACAGTACTTAATTCACTGCAGAATTAAGGAATCTGCCTTTGTATGACAGATTCCACTGAACCTACAGTTTGCTGGAAGGGTCAATAGGATATGTCCTTCAAATGTCCTGCCTCCTAACTCCCCCAACTAAATGGAGCTATATAGACTATGTGCACCTGACCTCTGGTTTGGCGATGGCTAGTACACTGCTAGGCCACATTCCCAAGGCGTAGGTAGGAAGTCAGCTTCATCTGGCTTACTACCACAGAAAGTGTCTTTAGGATAATTTAGTCCCTACCGTACAGAGGGGAAATGTCTGATCATAATTACTGTGGCACCTGTACCCTGTCAGTGGAAGACACATTTCAGTATTTATGGGAATTCAAGAGAAATGATGATTCTTCTTTCACGCATCTCCCTTTTCTTGCCTCCCATTTACATTCTTTCAAAATGAAATTTTTATTATTTGTATTTCAATTTCTAATGCTTTCTATGTTTATAAAGTGATATCCCAGGTGACTTTATGATAAATTTCCCTTCACTCCTATGATGGCTTGCAGCATATGAAACTCAAACAGGAGAATCTAAGTTATGAATTCAGACCTATTTTATAATAATTCATTTTTATCTTGAAACAAAGATCTGAAATTCAATTTCTTTTCTGTCAATATATTTTCTTTCCATAGTCAGAAAAGTGTGCCTTCATTCTACTTTAATTCTCCATTATGTTTGGGGAGACTTTATTTTCTAGTATATTATTAAGACTTGATTTCATATACAATTGCTATTGTTCTCTTCTCCTAAATCTACAGAAGTTTTCAAACTATTTATGTAAAATATTCATCAAATATCCTTCTATGATTATTCATTCTGTGACTGTTTGATGTAATCCACACAAAATCTGCATATTGTATTCATGAAGGATTACCTGAGTAAATATTTATTTTGAATAGACATGTATCCTTTTGGTCTTTTAATGAAAGTTTTTGCCAACTTGTAGACCACAGTTACATAACAGTCTCAAAAACACTCAGGGTGAACAAAATAATTTGCATAACGCACACAATGCCTAAAGGTTCCCCAAGAATTTTGGCAACCTTAGTGACCTCTAAAACACAAGAGATGTGGCAGCTGTTCAGTAGACTTCAGCAACAGTGTTCAGCAGTGGAGGCAGACCTCCAACTCTGTGGTGATCACAGTCATGCCAGGCAATGCCACAGTAACTGCCTATGTGAGAATTTAACTAAGGGACAGGATTTTTAAATTCCATGAAATACTAAGTCATTGCTTTAGTACTGCCAACTGATATTAAGTAACAGATTATTTAAAGTATTTTAAGGCAGAGCAGTTAGGGCAAACAGATCTTCCTCATTAAGACCTTATTTTGACAAAAATGGTCATGAATCGGGCACGAAACACACACCACTAAATAACATGTAACTTAGACTATGCGGTCTGACACATTTCCATGACAATGATGAGAAAGGAGATGAAATAACTTGGTTACTTGACCTGAGAACTGAAAGAAACACTACTATGAGTTTATAAGTTCTAAGAGCAATGCATTCTATGGTTAATGTCTGACATACATAAAAATTATTTTAAACTGAAGACATATTTCTAATTCACTTTGTATTTTTTTGCAAAGTATTTTTTCCATTAATCTTATCACAGAATCAGCCACTAAAAGTATACAAAACAGGGCATGTATACATATATCCACACATGTATATGTATGTGCACGTCAGTCAGTCTACCGTTGGTTAACTATTTATTGAGCTGTTACTAGTAACAGATCCTCTGCTCTATGCCAAAGATCACCTAATTCCTTCCCTCAAGGAGTTTACTTCTACAAGTAGGGATGGGTATACGAGGACATTGATTTCATTGTTGGAAATCTGAAGTTTGAAAGTAATGTTGAGAGGCTCTCAGAAACAGGTATAATGTGAAAGACATGGTCATGATACTTTGCACTTCTCTACCCATTGGATCTAGGCTAACCTTTCAATTTTGATTAAATGAATGCAGCAGAAATACTGAGAAGTTCTGGGGTGTAAGTCCCAAGTGACCTTGCAGCTTCTATGTTTGTCTTCCTGGAAAGTGCCTGACACCAACAAAGCCTGTACAGGAAACCATGGACAGCGGGAGAAAAAGGGGAAGATTCAGGAAGGAAAGACAGACGCAGGCAGACCTAACCTACTGCTTTAGAAAGACCCCGTTATCTGTGTGAGGCTGTATTATACCTTTTAGGCCCAGTTGAGCTTTTGAAATCATGCAAGTGACCCAGGGGAGAAAAGCAGAAAACCACTGGGCTGAGCCCAGCTTACACTGCTGACCCAAACTGACAGAACAGTAAGAAATAAGAAACAGTTGTACATATTAAGTCACTATGTTTCAAGTTAGTATTTTCTACAGCAACAACTGATACAGAAGACTTATTAGCAGTAGTGAGAATGATAGCTCAACAGGAGGAATGGGCAGAGCAGAGTTGGGAGTGCGAGGTAAAACAACCAACCAACCAAGACTTGCACTGTACAGGATAGGCCTATTGTTTGCTGCTTTCTCATCCGTACTCGACAGCCGCAGGCACTTTCTCATGGGGCATTACTTCCTCCTGGCTGGGCATCTCATCTTTGACCTTGAACTTGTTTCCCTATCTGGCTTTACTCTGGGCTACAAATCTGAATTTTCCCTCTTTCAGGTGTTTTGGTACTAACATCTCCCAGGTCACTTAACTAGTATCTCTTCTGAGTAATGCTTGCAGTAACTCTACCTGCTGTAAATGATGATCCCAGGGAGTTCTACCCTGCCCCAACCTTCTACATAACCACTTGGAGCTTCATATAAAGAGGAATAAAATAGATTTAACACTGCAGGCATACTGAAGTTAGTTAACTTAGAGGTAACCTTCTCTTAGAGGATTTGAGGGAATTTTGAAATCAGATTAAAATAAATCACAGTGAGGGATATGAATGATGATCCTGAGTCATCATTAAGGTTAACCAATGTGGAATATATTTGGAATCAAAAAGGCTCAGAAATAGTTTATAATTATTTATCTAAAATGGTTTAAAGTTGAGGTAGAAGGTCAAGAAATAATTTTATTCTTTCAAAAATTTTGTATATATGACTTGCTAATTGTCAGGCACTATTCTAGGCATGGCAGAAAACACAAAAAGAATTTTGTCCTCATGGAAGTTACATTCCTCTGGTGGTGCCAGCAAGTGATGTGTCATCAAATATTACACATCTAGACGAATCAACTAAGGACATATTCGATAAAGTATAAAGAAGGAATCCACAAGAAGGGAAGAGGAAAGAAGATACAGCAGGAGCACAGACATGGGTGAGACAACTGTTTAAAAAATCGTAGATTCATGTGTTGAAAATGGAGACAATGTTCTAGATGACTTCAGTACATTACTGGGGAGTGGGAGGCAGAGCGGAGTAAGGGAAACACTTGCTAAAGCTGCTGTCCAAACACAGAGAACATGAGTAGTAAGACCGCAACATGCATATGCAAAGAGCAGGCGTGGCGATTCTGCGATCAGAAAGCAGAATTTGAAGGAAAACAGCAGCATTAGAGTAAAAAGTACTATCTTTTTTAAAAAGCAAAACTCACTTCAAAGACGTACCTTAATGACACTGAGTAGCAAATGCAGCAAACAGTAAAACAAGGAATCTACACGTGAGCTGAGGGCAAGAACAGGGGCAGCACACGTCAATACCAATCCATGACTGGTTCAGAAGGGGCACTGTCTAAACCCTGTAATAGAGGGAATGTCAGCAATATCAGCACAGATGGAAATGAGGCAGCGTCAGAAGCAAGTATGAGCGACCAGATGACCTGCCTTCTAAGCAAACAGGAACTAACGCTAATAAAGGACAATGGAGGCCACCTTTGAATATTTTAATAACAGACTGGCTAATGGAAGAGTCATTCAAATTCGATCCATGTGGAAACAATCAGAGTAATTATGGACTCCCACTACCCTGGTATATGGTCTGATTATTAAATAGGCAATGATGTCATTTTCAGTACAAGCTCTGTCAGCTTCACTGCTCAGCTTATCTGATGCACGGCTGATGAGGGCCTCTGGGAACAGATTATTGGGAGTAAATGTGCCTTTGGGACCGGATGGGCAAGCCACCTACTAGCCGTTCCAGCTATGATCTCAGAACCAGTTCATTTTTTAAAACTTAACTGGTTTAGGTATTATGGTGACTGAGTCTATTAAGACAACAAGCAAAACTATTATGAAAATAAGGAACAGGTTTTATTTCCTGAATTTTATGTAGTCCATTATAATAGTTGTATGATATATATAAAAATCTCATCAAAATGACCTGAAATCCTTGTCTAAATCCACATCAAGAACAAAAGCAGTCCATAAAGATTTTCCTTATATTCTGGATCATAATTTATATCAGATTATAAAAAAATACTAAGCAGCAGTAATTTATTATTTTAAATGAATCTTTAATATTTTAAAATAAAATTGAATTATATGTACCAAAAGTAACTCTATTCTTCTAATAATAGTGAAAAGACAAATGCTTATTTATTTATTTTTTGGTACTGGGAATCAAACTCACGACCTCACACTTGCCAGGCAGGAGCTGTGCCACTGAACTATATCCCTGGCCCCAAATGCTTATTTTTAGAGCAATAACCAAAATGGTTTTCTCTAAAATTTATCTTATCTAAGTTCTTTCCAACAAAATGGATTCTACTCATGATGAACTAGTAATAGTTCAGAAAGTTCAATAATGGTTCTTTCCATGAAAAATAAACGTCTCCCCATTCATAAGGATATGTGGCAGAGAGAAAAAAGCCCAAACTCAAAAAAAGGATCAACATTTACTGAAACCCAAAAGCAACCACTAGGATTAGTAAAATGGCAGTAGTGTTCAAGAGAGTGTCAGTGGATAACTAAATCCACTGATAATGTAATTAAGATGGTAATGGATTGAATGTTTTTGTCCCCTGCCTATATCTAGTTGCTGATATTCTAACTTCCCAAGAGGATGGTATTAGGAGGGGTGCATTTGGGAAGTAACTAGTTCAAAAGAGTGGCACCATCATGATCAGAAATCAGCGCCCTTATAAAGGGAAAGGAGAGTGCTTTCTGACGTGTGGGGATACAATAAGATGACCATCTGCAAACCAAAAAGCAGGCCTGCACTAGTTATAAGATCTACTAGAACCTCAATCTTGTACTTCCTAGCCTTGAAAACTGGAAAAAATCCATTTCTACTGCTGATAACTTACCCAAGTGGGTGGTACTGTACCTTGTTTTAGCAGCTTGAACTAAGTTGATGATTAAGAGAAATAAGACAATTGTGAAGAAAGTTGATCTATATTATATAGCAGATGAGACTGCACACTTCTTGCCATAGGAATTTGGGGTTTTTAGCATATAGGGAGTTGACAGAATCTCCTTCTCTGCACATGTTAAGGAAGGGTAAGATCATTGATCAGCAAACATTTTCTGGGCATATGATACAGTATGTAGCAAGAACTGCATCAATACAGAAAATAGCAATATTTCTGTCCCTAAGGACTTTATGCTGTGCAAGTGAAAAGCAGTCTTAGTGAAGAGAATAGTAAAGGTCAAAAAAGGGCAGATGGTGCACAAAGGAAAAAGCAGACAGAAGGATGACCAGAAATGCTTCCTGGTTGAGTAAGTCTTCCTAAGCAATTATCACAGTTATGAAAACCATGTGTCATGACCTAGGGAAAAAAATTCTCTTAATCTTGTCCTTCCATGAAGGATTGACTAAATCACTCTTCTAGTGCGATTAGTATGGGCCTCTCTTTAATAACACCGAATTAATATAATGCAATCTTCTGAACATTTGCACTAAGCTCTAGCTGAATTTAAATGGTTGTTGCAAGAGCTATGCATTTTTCAACTTTCACATATTTTTACCAGCCCTCCCCCAACTTAGCATTTTTCCAGATAAAAAGCATAGGAAGGGAATGCATATGAACTGGAAGGACATGTTCTTAGAAATCCTACTAAAAGGAAGAGGGAAAAGGAAAAAGAAGACAAGTAAAATGAGATTCCCATGTGTTTTGGTCCTGGAAAGCATGAGATAGGATTAGAAGTGGGAGCACAGGAAAGATAACTGACGTGCTGAACAGAAGATGTGCCAAGTCAGAAATGGGCAGACAAACAAGCAAAGAACAGAAAGGGGGGAAACGTAGAAAGGCAAATCAGCAAGGACTAGAGGCAGGCACTGTATAGGACTTTAAAGTAAGAGCGGAAATTATAGCACTTTTAGAAATAATTATATAGGAGACAATCAGTGATCTTGGTTGCAAAGATCTTATCTATGCCAGTAAAGGCATGATCTATAAAAGGATGGATAAATTAGACTTCATCCTTTGAAATTTCTCATCTTAAAAAAAAACATACTGTACTGAAAGAATATCTGTAAAATATTTATCTGATAAAGGAACTGTATCCAAAAGCATAGCAAATGATTACAACATAATAACAAGGTAGCAGAATTTTAACAAAAATTGGACAAAATAAGAGCAACACTTGACACAAGAAAACACGAATGACAAATAAGCACATGAAAAGGGGTGCAATATCATTAGGAAAGTAAAACCAAAATTTAAATTTTAATGAGACACCCCTTCATTCTCACTACAATAACTAAAACTCGAAAGACCGATGAAGGCCAGTGCTGGTAAGAGCATGGAGAAGTTGCTGCACTCACACACTGGTGGGCGTGCAAAATGAAACAGTTACTTTGCAAAGCATTTGGCTGTTTCTTCTAAAGTGAAACAAATTTTTCCAGCCGTTCAGCTTCTAGGCCAGTGGTGGCAAACCTTTGAGACAAGAGCCCAAAACCCACCTATGTATCACAATGTGCCAATGCTGCAGTTAAACCTGAACATTGTGGTTTGAGTTTAGAAAAAATAACTCATACACCAATGTCTCTGTGTCAAAAGAAAAAGTAACACTTGTGCCATAGGTTTGCCACCACTGTTCTAGACAGCCCCCCAATAAAATATATTCACATATAAGACTTGTGTGACTATTCAAAGCAACTTTATTCATAATATACTTAAGTTAGACATAACCCATATGTCCATCAATTGGTGACTGGGAAACATACTACACTATATCCATACAATGAAACACTACCTGGCAGTGAAAAAGGTATATGCTATAAATACATGCAACAGTATGGATGGCCAAGCATCGTAACAAGCGAAAAAAGCTAAAGCAACGAGTCTATACTACAGGATTCTGTTCAAATGAAATTTTAGAAGAGGCTAAACTGCAGTGACAGAAAGCAGATTAGTGGCTCCCCGGGGTCAGGGGTAGAACAAGAGGACTGTGAGGCAGTTCTAGGGAACTTTCTGGGGTGACTGAAATATAGTGCTGGTTACATGACTGCACTCATTTGGTAACACTCAAAGTGTACCCTAAAACTGGTGCATTTTATTAAAATAATATAGCAGTCAAGGTCATTTAAGGCTACTGTGAAGGCCTCGGCATAGCATGCTACTATGGATTTCTCCATATGGGATTATAAAAATAATTTAGAGGCCGTATGATCAAACAATATATTTAAGTTAAACTTACAAATAAATGTATTGATGATGCTTCTCTTTACTGTATTAAAGTGCTTTTGAAGGTGAGTGTTCCGCCACTTTTCTTAACTTGGTAGCGTTTCTGTTTAGTTGTTGCCTTTGTGCCCAATACGTGACAGAAGGAGAAGCACTTGGCAGGAGTGTGAGGCTCAGCTAATGGGTCCATGTGGCACTTATACTTTCTCTTTTGACTTTTTAAAAAATAAACTAAGATATTTTATATTGCTTTAGTGATACTGTCCCATGGAAAAATGGTGGTGTTTGTATTAATACCCAAATAAAATAATGGCATGACTAACTTTATTTTCCTTTAAGGGACTATAATGAAAAATTCTTACAAAAGAAGCTAAGACCTAGAATTCTCTCTCTCTTTCTCTCTTCTTTTTTTTGGTACCAGGAATCGAACTCAGGACCTCATGTTTGCCAGGCTAGAATTCTTACTACTGACATAAAGATTGAGTTATATTATTAAATGTTATAATTCATTATTTCAGATTTCACTATTTCCTTTCTATTTAAAGGTACTAGCAATATAAAAATGAGAGTAAGGCATTCTTGAAAAATCACATATTTTAGACCACTAAAAACATTTAATATCTTAAAGTAGGGTTTTCACGACCTCAACACTTTTAATTATATAAGTATCCTATAGAAACTGTTTAAAAAATCAACAGATGTAATGAACCTTTTATAAACAATGGAGCTAGAAGGACAATATATTAACATAATTCAGTGTCATACTTCCTATTAAGTGCTTGGTGCTATCTTCCCTATTTAATAGAACACATTTGCTTTGCCCTTGATCTTTGCATTAGGTATTTATGTATGACGAGTACCCTCAAAGCCTTTAGTGCACCTTGACCAGACAGAATGTGAAAAAGGTCCTTATGCTCAGAGTTGCAAAGAATAAAATTACACAGCAAGGTGTGATTTCCCCCTTAACTTCCACAGGCAGCATCGGTCAGTCTATCAGATTCCCAAGAGAAAGTCCAGGTACTTGCAGTCTAATTTTTGTTAAAGTTCAGACTTCAGATAGAAAAATTCTTAGTGTATTTTCATAGAACTACACAACTGATCTGGTCTCAAAGCATTCTCTTCCTCTCTGACCCAGACAGTTAGTATTCTGTGTATAAAAAGGGTGTATGGAAGATCGTGTGAAGCTGCCCAAGGGCGGACCAATTGTGTTAAATTAGAAAAAATAAAATTAAAAATAGAAAAGATCGTAGTTTGGGGTTTTGATGACTTCATTTAGTCAGCACAGAGAACCAAAATTTAACAGCTCTAGGTCTGAATACCTGAAGTGGGGAAGAAATTTTACATGATGAGCTAATATTTGCTTGGCCAAGTTACGACTGAACACTTCCAGAACAGGACCTTTCTTCCTCTGAAACATTTATAAAAAGCATCTGACATTATGTATGTAATATTCCTTTAAGGAAAGCTATTCGGATCCCAAAATAGAAATGAAAGAGAATGGACAGCGTCAGCTCTGCATTTGGCATGCAGAGGGTTTGCTGGTGGACAGAACGCCTGGTGAATCTCTCCTCACCCATCACCTGATCCATCGTTTCTCGCATGGGGTCTGAAGACATGACAGTCCCTATCGCAGAGGCAGGAATCTGACTGACTGCTCCAGAGACATCTGTATGGCTCCACAGGATAATTCTTAATTTTAGGGCAGGAAATCTATATGAGCTGCCTTTCTCTAGTGTATTACTTCTGAAAATAGTGAGCACAGATGGCATTCTAATTTATCATTAGATATTTATTTGATTTCACACAGAAAGATGTCCTTGCTTCATTTCCTTTCCTCTCTGCAGATTCTCTTTCAAGGTTCAAATTGAGATTTAAAAAAAAAAAAAAAGGAGTCCTTTTCATTGTCACTTTAATCACCATCATGAGGAAAAGTGAACAGGCAGGTAAATTAAAACAAGTCCATGGGCTGTTATCAGTGCAGCTGATCTGCTGTTTAGATTACTGTAGCTGTGTTCTATTTTCGTGCAGAGCTGGTGTGAGAGGCCTGGGGAGGGTGGGCCGGGCCTATTCACACACAGAGTCCATGACTCTGCACTCATGATTCTAACCTTCAAATGTCATTGAAGGATGTTTCCAAGTAAATGTGCTTCCTTTGGCACCTGTTTATCTCAGCCATAATCCCCAAATCTCATTTTGGGAAACAGGATTCTGTTCATACTGTTTATAGAATGCCTCTAGCGGAATTGGTATGCATTCATATCACATCTTAACCATTTTTACTTTCCTCTCTGAGGTATACATACAAATTCCCCAAAATAAATGTAATTATTAGGTATCACAAACATATACCGATGAAAAATTATATTCACAGAAAAAAATCCCTCTGGCACTGGCTGTACCATAGGCTGTACACTGATATACTTACTTCTTGACAATTATTATCTTTTCTCCCCAAACTAATGTTTATATTTTCTTTACATGTATTGTCTCCCTCACAAGATTTCAAGTTCAGTTAGGAGAGCTCTATACTTTGATTTCCATTAACACTGATTCATTCAACAAACAGATACTCTCTGTTCATAGCACCAGTTGGGTACTATGGGGTTGCAGTGTGCACTTAAAGTACAAGGTAGACTGTGACACGGTGCTATCAGAGGAATACAAAATAGGGTAGTAACAGACAGAATGTAAAAGACTACTAGAAGAATACATGAAGGAGAGAATAAGGTGAGTCTTTTAAAGAAAGAGTATTTATAGCTTTAAAAGTTGAAAGTAATATCTGTTATTCTGGGGTTTTTCCCTTTAAAAGGACCATACATTTATTTAGGAAAAAAATAATATAGAATAGGCCAAAAGAGAAAAAGAACAACTGTTACCTAACTATCCAGAGACAATGACTATTAATATCATGTTCAATATACATTAGAGTCATTTGCTTTGCAGTTCATTTTTTAAAAATGTTAAGCTAAACATATTGTTATATGCTTTTTGTTTCACCTAGCAATACATTAACTCATTTTTTCAGAATTATTAATCTGACAAAGTTATTTTTAATGACTTAATTTAAAACTATTTTAATAATTGCATTGGTATTCATGGATGTACTCACTTATTTCGGATATTTTAGCTTTTTTTTTTGGTTTTTCTCCGGTACCGGGAACCGAACTCATGACCTTGCGCTTGCCAGGCAGGCGCTTTGCCGCTGAGCTAAATCCCCAGCCCCAGATATTTTAGCTTTGAAGAATAGGCAGGATGTCAACCAGGTAAGCGGTGATGGGGCAGGCAGAGGCAGGAAAGGAAGAGCATTTGGAGCAGAGGGTGCAACCTTAGCAAAAGCATTCAGGTGGGAAGTGGAAAAGGGGCTCAGTGAACAGTGGGCCCTTCTGTTTTTGAAGAGAATCAGAAAGCCCCAAGCCCATGAAGACATTCAAGCCAGACTCTGAGGAGTCTGAATGCAAGTTGTCATCAAAAGGCCATGCTGAGCCACTGAGCACTTTTGGAGAGAGGCATTATGAGCTAAGACAAACTCATTCATAATGGCGCGCGCTGTCACTCATATGTCTCAATGCTGGGTGGCTCTAAGCCAGAATCGGATGGTGCAAGCTACCTGATGGGAGGGACAGCCATGCATGTGTTACTGGCGGCGCAAGCTGGTGGGGATGTGTTCAAAGGGATACTGAGGTAAAAATAAGTGACGGATTGAAGAATAGAATAGAGACCATAATTCTAAGAGGACAATGCTGTCCATAAGCAAAGTAGTCTACTTGTCAGCATTTTTTCTAAATCATTTGTGTCTCATATCCACCAGCTGCCTTATATAAAATACAGACTGTTAAAAAATTATTTTAACTTAGATCTTATCCTCCTTCATCCAGCTAAATGCTACTTATCCTTTAAAACTGAATTCAAGCACTGTCACTGTTATGGTTTACACCTAAAATGTCCCTAAGAGTCTCAGGTGTTCAGAACTGGGGTTTCTGAAGGCGACTGGAACATGGGGGCTCCGCACTCCCCAGTGGATTCATCACTGATGTTTTTGTAACTGAGTGTGCTGTTCTGAGGTGGGTCAGGGAGGCACGCCTTGAAGGGCATACTCTTACCCCTGTTCTTCCTTTCTCTCTCTGCTTCCTGGCTGCCATGGGTGCAGCAGCTGTCCTCCACCATGCCCTTTTGCTGTGCCACTTCTCCCCTGGAGCCACCCAAATGTGGACTGAATGCTTACAAACCGTGAGCCAAAATAACCCCCTTCCTCTAAATCACAAGCAACTGCAGTTTTGTCCCAGCAATGGCAAAGTGACTAACACAGTTACCTTTGGAAAGGCTTTCCTGATTGTGTTACTGCTGCACAAGTCAGTATGCACCGAACCAGAGATTTACTTGTCTGACTTTCTCAAATGTGAGCTTCATGCTGAACCTCTTGTGAGAGTTTGGGACCTCAAGGCCCAGGTACATGGTACAGAGTACTATAGTCCTCAAGACACATTTGCTGAATAAATGCATGAGTTCCCAAGTCCCCACTATTCAAATGCCGCTTCTACTGGAGCCAGGCTTACACGAGAGAAGTTCTAGGTATAAGCGAAGTTCTGGGTAGGCCAACCAAAATCCACAATATTAAAAGTAATGAAATTCCATAAAGTGGAGTGTCACTAAGGAAAATGAATCAATTATTTTTGGAAGCCTAGTCTCACAGTAGGAAATCTATCAAAGTTAACAGCACTGAAGTGCAGAGGCAGACTCATTAGGGAACTGTTTGAAATGCTCAATATCTGAAAAAGAATATCAGAACTCATTGTCAGTGATCAAATAAAACCACTAGTAATGTACGCGCTGGCACAAAGTTTCAACAAGAAGATAAACGGCTTGCAAAAATTATAGTCCAGGCACGACAGATCAAGGGGAATAGAATTTAGAACAGTGGAAATTTTACACCCTTCCCCATTGCTGATCATAGCAGCAAATCGCATTTTAAAATGTTTTCATAGACAGAGTCAAGAAAATCTGTGTAACTCTGAACTGCCAGCATATTTTAAAATACAATAGTATCCCTCAGAAAAATGATTAAAAAACTGATTCAGTCTAACTGTGTTATCTATTTTCAATTGATTGAAAAATGGGGGCTGGGGATTTAGCTCAGTGCCACAGCGCCTGCCTGGCAAGCATGATGTCATGAGTTTGATTCCCGGTACTGGAAAAAAAAAAAAGAAAATTAAAATGGCAGGGCCACAGTCCTGACTGGGTTGTGCAGAGGGTAAGGGGCTACCCCAAGCTTCATCACGAAGTAAACAGTAAGAATCTACAGAGCTCAGCAATTTGCAAAAAATACTATGATATTTCTGGGTTAAAAGGTCTGGTAAATAACTGCTTGGATCTCAACTATAATCTCTTTATCTACCAAATATGTGTTCTAGCCCATCTTCTCCATTGGCTCTTTCTATTAATATCTGAACATAAAAAACTCTGCCATTGAACTCATTTTCCCTTCCAGATATTGCCCTACTTCTGTTTCTAATGCTTCACCTCCTGTGTTGGCCTACTATCATTTGATTTCGTCCCTGTCATTTTATGGAAAGTTCTCTTGCCTCCTTTGTGGAGACATGCTATGCCTACTCTTGTGCTGGGGACTACAAAATCACAATGGCTAGTTTTACATCCTTCCTTAAGGGATGAACAGAAGCTTAGAATTTTTGATATCATTCTTTAGAGATTTCCATTATCCCATTAGGGGTGAGCCATCCTCTCCTACCTACTAAGGCTAAGACTAAGGCCACTAACACTAAAAGACTAGGACTAAAACCACCAAGACTAAAACAGGCTACTAAAACTAAAGACCCTCCAGGGCAAAATCCTCACCACTGCCCTCTGAGTCATCTGATAATCCCCTTCTTAGTCAGTAAACATCGAGGTTCCGGCGGCCTCATGGCCTTTCCCTTCCTGTGAACAAATGGTCATCCTGGGTCCCTGCTGCACCACCATTTTGTCTCTGGCTCTTTCTTTCCACCAGGCACCATAACATCTTGCAGGAGATTGGAGCCCATTGCAGGGTCTTTGATACTCTTGGCTTAATTTTTCTTGCCATTTCCATAGCACTTGGCTCTGCTGATTACTGTCTTTTGGAAGCTCTTCCTAAATAGCTTTTTCAGACGCCCTTCTACCTTGACTGCACCCTCTTTGTTTGTGCCTTAAACACTGATGTTCCTGAAGATTTGGTCCTGAATGCTTACTTCTCAGTCTGTCTGGTGATTTCATATGCATCTGTGGCTCTGGTATCATCTACATGCTCATGACTCCTAGATCTGTATCATTACCAGGCAGTTCTCTTAGTTTAGTGAACATCTCTTACCTCTTGGCTTATCTCCGGTGTTACCTTCCTCCAATCTATCATCTACATTGCAGAAAATGTAATAAGTCTCGAATGCAAATTTGATCATTTCATGGCCCATGTAATAAATCCGGACTTTTCTTTTAAAAAGTCCAAATCCCATAAAATAGCTCATAGAAATTTTTATGATCTGGCTTTAAAAAAGTATATATATATA